>NW_027411644.1:246712667-247305167 GCF_047663935.1 Musca autumnalis
TGCCAAATTTTCCAGAATCCCTATCGGTGGCTCGCACCTGTAGAATTGGTGTATCAATATCCATTTCGGGGCTAACCACACCATAGAAGGTGTCCTTGCGGCCACGGGCACGATTGAAAATAAATTCTGGGGCATTATCATTTTCATCTTGGACAATAATCTTCACAGTGGTTGTACTCTTTTGGGGATTGATGAAATATTTGTGGGAAGTCAAACGCAAGTCTAAGGAGAATGTGGTCATATTTTCATAATCCAAATCTTTAATCAATTGTATGCCGCATCCATGATCCTCTTGGGTAACATTGAAAAGACCCCATTCATTGCCGGAAATGATTTCACACTTAAAGCCAGGATTGGATTTGACCGACTTTTTGGAATTGATGACCTGTATCAATTTAATGGTGGCATTAATGCCAGTGGTCTCCGGAACTCCAGTGGTATAGCTATCATCACTGAATGCCAAACCCAGACTTTCGGGTGAAGTGATTACACCATTATCCATGCGTCCTTCACTGCCGCTATCTTCATTGGGGTCGGTAAGTAGATGTCTAACAAAAACAGGCAATGTGGCCACTGAACTCAGCTGGGGCTCACCCATATCATAAGCCCGAATATCGACTTGGTATTCTGTATCTTCCTCCTTTCTTAACTCATCTCTTATACGTATGGATCCGGTGTCAGGATCAACTTGGAAATATTTCAAGGCCTTGCCACGGCCCACAATTTCATAACGCACCACATTACCGGGCGAGGAGCCATCTCCATCTATGGCCGGCATAGTGGCAATCATGGCACCTATTTGTTGGTCATCATTGATGGTAACTGGTTCGGGAACGGAAACAAACACCGGCCGAACATCATTACGATCTTCCACCTCCACCACCAACTTGACGGTATCACCCGGCCCATTGTCATCATTTTCAATGGTGCCCACAATCAATTCATGACTTTTCTGCTTTTCATAATCCAAACCCTTGGTGGTTCTTATTTCGCCGGTGGCAGGATTCACCTTAAACAATTCTGTGGCACCTTTGCGTATAACATAGGTTATATCCGGTGTTGTGTCGGGATCAAATGCCTGCACCGTAGCCACCAGGAAATCGGCTTCATTTTCTGGCACCTTTACATCAATGCGGGTATCAGTAAATTTAGGAACTTCATCGGGAAGATCTCTAACTTGCACCGTAACACTGGCTGTTCCGAGACGGGCATCTGGTGCCCCATCTTTCGCGGTGACCACAAAGCGATATTCATTTTGTTTTTCATAATCCAAAGCCTTGGAGGTTTTTATTTCTCCAGAGGTGCCATTTATATGGAAAGGTATATCTTGAGGTATGGAATAGGTGATTTCAGCATTAATGCCCTCATCGGCATCGGTGGCATGTACAATACCCACAAATGCCTGTTCACGGCCCTCATCCACCTGGAAAACATAAGGCAGGGTGGATTCATCAAACTCGGGGTTCTTGTCATTGATATCGGTAACCTTGATATTGACAGTGGCACTGCTGGACAAACCACCATTATCCTCAGCTTTAACAATCAATTGGTAGCGGGTCAAACTTTCACGATCTAATTTGCGTATTACAGCAATAACTCCTGACTCTTGGCCCACGGCGAATTGCCTCAAATCATTACCCGAAACAATGGAATAGACCACAGGATCATTTTCCGGATCTTCAGCATGTATGACGGCAACAGTGGAATTAATTTCCGCTCCTTCGCTAACTTGTACCTCATAAACTGACTTGACAAATTTCGGTGGCTTGGTATTTGGTCCTGGTGTCACTGTTACCTCTACAATTGCTTGGGATGATAACCCGCCCACATCTGTGGCCTGTACCGTAATGCTATATTGTTCACCAGCCAATAGACGGCCTCGTGTCTCAATCTCTCCCGTCTGCTCGTCAATGGTAAACTTTTGCAAACCATTATTGGACACGTGATAAATGGAATAGGTAATGGCTGCATTGGCACCCTCGTCATTATCGGTGGCCGACACTTGGGCCACCTTACGTACACCATCCCCGGCGGTAATAGATACTGGAGGTACCATTGCAATCTTGGGGGCATTATCGTTGACATCTTTGAGGATTACAGTCAAGCTGAGCGGAGCACTGGCAGCATTTGTTTTGGGTTCTCGCGCCACAACTTGGAATTTATATTTACCCGGTGCTGGGGGATCACGATCTAAGCCCTCTTCATTCACCACCAAAACTCCCTCTGAAGTTACCTCAAATGAAGGTGTTGTCAGTTCATAAATATAATCCGGTTTTGGATCATCTTCGGTGAGATCAGCATCACTGGTCTTAAAACTAATGGGTTTACCATGTTCATCCAGTACCCGAGTGCCTAGTGGGGAGTTTTCATCAACAAATCCCACAATTGAGCTGGCTGATATAACCGGAGGATTGGCATCGACGGGCTTAACATTTATAGTCAATTTGGCAGTGGTAAAGCGTTTGATCATCGAAACCTCTTCAGCCTTGACAATGATGTCGTAACGCTTAGCCGTCGATGTGTCGACAGCTTTAATTTGTTTTAACACTCCGGTTTGTTCATCGATTTCAAAATAATCCGCATAATTTCCTGGCATACCACTGGCAAAGGAATAACGTATCGGTGCACTAATGGTATCCAAATCAACAGCTTGTATTCTTTCCGGTGTTACGGTGAGAACTCCTTGCAACGAACCAGCTGGTACTGAGGCGGAATATTCGGGATTAATACATGCCCCATCCAATAGAACGCAGTTGCAATAAATAAACGATGGATCCAAATCATCGGAATCGGCAATGTTCACAGTGAGTGTTGTGGTGGATGTCAGCCGCTCCGATACATTGCGAGCACGATCCTGGAAGAGAGAAGAAAGAAAAAATGAAATATTAAAATGGTACGTTTTGGGAATAGGTTAAAATCGAAGGATTTTATATCCTCTATTATTAGGTTGAAGGTATGAAATATGCAAAAGAAGAGGAGGAAAAATATAAATATAACCAAAACAAAGGCGGCGGGTTCTTCGATACCGGTTTGACCCGGAACCACACAGCACCCGTGTCCCGCCTGCGGCTGCCACCCCAGTGTAAATATGTTTGTTTGCATTGGTTTTTCTGTGTTGGGAGCAGCATATCCGGGAATGCTAGCTCCGAAATATTAAAAGGGTACGTTTTGGGAATAAAGGTTAAAGTCGAAGGATTTTATATCCTCTATTCTAAGGTTGAAGGTATGAAGTATGCAAAAGAAGAGCAGGAAAAATATAACTATAACCAACACCACGGCGGCGAGTTCTTCGATACCGGTTTGACACGGAACCACAAAGCAACCGTGTCCCGCCTGCGGCTGCCACCCCAGTATATATATGTTTGTATTTACATCTGTTTTTCTGTGTTGGGAGCAGTATATCCCGGAATGCTTGCTCCGAATTCGGTTCGAATTGGTTCAAGCCGGGACGGAGGAAAACACAGGACCTATTTACATGTTCTCAGTTTGCCACATGCTCATCTATCACATTCAAACTTCGCTTAGATGCAATAGGCGCAGGGAATAATGCGAATGACTATGTTCCTGCATGCTACTTGAACACAGCACCCAGTGAGTCGTGGTCGTCATCAGAATACGCGACTACACTGCAGTCCCCCAACATCAGCCGCACACGAAGCAATTAACAACACCAGCAGTTGTTCCAATCCCTGGAAATATATCCTTTTTGCAATTTAATTGCAATGGACTCCGAGGTAAGATCGAGGATATAGTGGAAATCAAAGTCGCGGTGTTGTAGCAAACCAAGCCCAACAACAACCGCAGCTTAGAGCGTTGTGATGGTTACAACGTCCTGGTTACAATACCGACCTATCTCGCCTGACTCTAATGGCCCGTAAATGGGTAGCAAAAGAGAGAGAGGGAAAACTAAATATGAATTAGCAGATGAAATTTGAAAATGAGTTCCTTCTAGAAATAGTTTAATGTTTAAGGTTTCCATGTTTCTTTTCAATTAAAAATAAACCTCTAACTGCGATATTGAAGTTTTTATAACCTCCACCATACTATGGATTTTCGGCATTTTGAGGATTTTAGGTAAAATTTGTTGACCGAACTACCTGTAACTTCACATTTGAGATTGTTAGTGGTCACAATAACTCCTACAAAAAATTTCAATACTCTCCACTGAAAATTGTCAATATAGGACCATGTTTTGGTATCGGCTCCATATAAGAGTACCTTCCGATTTTCGGTATTTTGAGAATTTTAGCTAAGTTTTATGACATAATTTCCTGTAACATGACAGTTAAGGTTTTTAGTGGTCACAATACTACTCCAACAAAAAATGTCAATACTCTCCACTGAAAATTGTCAATATAGGACCATGTTTAGGTATAGCCCCCATATCAGGGTACCTCCCGATTTTCGGTATTTTGTTATTTTAGCTACAATTTGTTGACCGAACTAGCTGTAATTTTACATTTCTGGTTCTTAGTGGTTACAATACTTCTCCACTAAAAATTTTCAATATAGGTCCATGTTTTGGTATAGGCCCCATATAATGTACCTTTCGATTTTCGGCATTTTGAGAATTTTACCTAATTTATTTTACGGAATTACCTGCAATTTGACATTTGAAGTTCATAGTGACCACAACAATTCTCCACCAAAAATTTTCAATATATGTCCATGTTTTGGTATAGCCCCCATATAAGGGTACCTTCCGATCTGAATTTTACCTAAATGCTGATCGAACTACATGTAATTTTACATTTTAGATTCTCAGTTGTCACGAAATTTGTCCACTAAAAATTGTCAACATAGGTCCATGTTTTTGGTATTGCCCCCATATAACGGTACCTCCCGGTTTTCGGTATTTTGATCATTTTAGCTACAATTTGTTGACCGAACTAGCTTAATTGTACATTCCTGGTTCTAAGTGGTTACAATACTTCTCCTCTAAAAATTGTCAATATAGGTCCATGTTTTGGTATAGCCCGGGTACCTCCCGATTTTCGGTATTTTGTTGACCGAATTACCTGCAATTTGAAATTTGATGTTCTTACTGGCCACAACACTTCTCCGCAAAAAAATTTCAACATAGGTCCATGTTCTTGTAGAGCCCCCATATAAGCGTGCCTTCCGATTTTCGGTATTTTGATAATTTTAGCTACAATTGGTTTACCGAACTGGCTGTAATTTTACATTTATGGTTCTTAGTGGTTACAATATTTCTCCATTAAAATTTTTCAATATAGGTCCATGTTTTGGTATAGGCCCCATATAATGGTACCTCTCGATTTTCGGTATTTTGAGAATTTTAGCTAATTTATTTAACCGAATTAACTGTAATTTGACATTTGATGTACTTAGTGATCACAACAATTCTTCACCAAAAAGATAGGTCCATGTTTTTTATATTGCCCCTATATAACGGTACCTCCCGATTTTCGGTATTTACACTATCATACGGAGAAAATGTGCCTCATCGAAATAATGGTTTTAGACCCCAAGTATGTTTGGACGAAATCCATTTCAGACAATTTGGGGGTGATTAAGTCATGTCCGTCTGTCTGACTGGCTGGTGCGCACGATAACTCTCGAATGGATCAACCGATTCGGTCCAAAATTGGGCTTTCGGGCTAGTTTAAGTTCGAAGATGGGTTTTATCGGTCCACTCCTTCCGATACCTCCCCCACAAATATATCCTAATATATTTACCAGATATAGATCAGGATTGACTATGGACTATATTTAACCACTACTTCGGGTACCTCAAACACAAAATTTCGAATAAGTTCACTTTAAGACCTGCTTTGATTTTTATTGAAGCAAATTGAATTTGCTGCCTCAATTACGACGGTAAAAGTTTTTTTCAGAGCCAAGTCCATACTTCTTAAGAAAACAGCCAGGATGGAGAGCACGATAAGTCCCAAACCGATCAACCAATTTGGTCCAAACTTTGGATTTTCTAATATTTTGTCCAAAATTTAGTTTATTTTCTAAAATGGCCCATATAGGTCCTCTTCTTAGGGTACCTCTCCCACAAAAGTTCAACGTTTGTGCCTTAGTACAGTTAAGGCTCTGTTTGAAGATCGTTTGTAAATGTATACCGATGGTGTTCGTTGTGGTCCTGTTTAGAACGACAAGTCCATGCTTCCTGGCTTACTGGCCCAAAATTTATACGATGACCCACTGAAATGACTAGTGGGCGCGATATCTATCGAATAGATATGGCTCCCTATATAAGATCCACTTCCATAATGGACTATGTCGGTGCATTCCTTCAAGTACCTCTTCAGCAACCCTTTTTAACTTTAATCCTAATCAACATTTTTGTCGGCAAGTTCAAATGTCCAAAAAGGGCCACAAAATTCTGAATATAGGCTGAGGGTATATATCTGCCGGCAAAGCCGACTGATACTTTTTACTTGTTTTTAAATAAATAATTTTCCGGCTTAATTTAGGAATTTGGAATATTGGTGGTCGAAAAACTTTTCCACCTTAAATTTTGGACAGGAATGGAAACCTATTATTCCATTTTAGTAAATAAAATATAAGAAATATTCTAATTTCATGTTATTTAAGAAAAAGAAAGTTGTTTATTTTATTTTATTTTTTCATTCATGAAAGGAAAACTGTTTCCAGTCAGCTAAACAGTTGCCTACCACGGAACGTGTTAATGTTGGTGACAAAACCACATTTACTTGGTTGAAATTGCTAGCTTTTGCAGTTTTCGTTTTGTTTAATTATATGGACTCATGCTTTTCTTTGCAAGTTGCAACTGAAGTGACCAAACATCGAGCAGCAACGCATGCATATCAAAATAACACAAAAAAATCTAACAATTAATCAAGGAAAACACCATACAAACTTTACATTTTTTTCCTTGGGATTTAAACATGAAATGAAAATTGTTTTTTTTTTTTGCAGATATACTAAGGAATTTCACCAAGCAGTTAACCATTTAGGCATTACAGTATTTTGGACTTGGAATGACTAACAAGCTGTGAACATAGAAAAAAAAAATACTAAACTCTGACATGTCAAGCATTTAACATGAATGTTAAATTGTTTGAACTAAATTTGCATAGGAAGAAAGTGAAACAAACTGCAGCAACAACAACAACAATTTCGAAACAATGTCTATAAAAAACTTTGTATTATCGATCATGATTTCAACAAGTATGTTGTATGTATGTCTGTAACGAATGTGTGTGTTCGGCTATAATTTTCACTTGTGGCAATACAAACATTGTTTTGTTTGGCTATGTAGTCTAAATTAGGAAATTGAAAGTATGTTGTAGTTTTGTTTTTGCCTTTTTTCGCTTTTTTCTTAGTAAATCTTAACACAATCATGTGAACATAGAAAACACGTTATTGCAATTTTGATGTCAATTGTAATTATTCACACTAAAATCGAAATGAATTGCATGTAACAAGACATATATCGGCTACGTATCGGCTGAAGTACAGGAAAAGAAACAAAATTAACTCTTTACTTCATAGTTAGTCACACTTGCGGAGGTTTGGTATGGAATAGGCATTACAATTGCTTTATAAGATCTATTTTGGTTTACAGTTGTTACACACTTTGTTAGGCCAGAGGAAAATTGGACATTTGCTTAGAGCTTTGGCCAATATAAATACATAATGTAATCAATAGATTTTGCATGGAAAAATAGGAAAAGAATGGTAATTGGTAATTTTTCTATGAATTTGTTTTGGGAAATAATTTTTTTATTTAAATGTTTATTATAACAGCAAATTATAATAAAATTATAATTACAAAGCAATAGCAGCAAAGGCTATCGGCATTTGGAAATTATTTATCTGGAGTTCAGAGAAGTATTGGTGATTGCTACCGGATGTCTCAATGGCTGTGATTGGTGAAATGCCAAGTAGCTAAAGTTTGAAATTTCGTAGAAAATTCCGAGTGCTTTAAACCGTAGAACAGCCAACGTTTAAGTAAAGTTGGGCGTCATTTCTGATAAAAGAATAACAAAAAATTCAATTTATGTTTCCCTTGCTCTTTTATTCTTTTATCATCGTCTTAATAGACGACCTTAAAGTCGTCTTAATAGATGACCTTAAAGTCGTCTTAATAGACGACCTTAAAGTCGTCTTAATAGACGACCTTAAAGTCGTCTTAATAGACGACCTTAAAGTCGTCATAATAGGCGACCTTAAAGTCGTCTTAATAGACGACCTTAAAGTCGTCTTAATAGACGACCTTAAAGTCATCTTAATAGACGACCTTAAAGTCGTCTTAATAGACGACCTTAAAGTCGTCTTAATAGACGACCTTAAAGTCGTCTTAATAGACGACCTTAAAGTCGTCTTAATAGACGACCTTAAAGTCGTCTTAATAGTAGAGTTGGACAATTGAACGAACTACTTCACAATCTAGTTCAATGGACACCGGTCATTTGTATGAACAACATGCGTATACTTAATATCTCACGTTAGTTTGTATAATGTTACTCATACGTTTTTGAACTAGGACAGTGAACTAGGTCGTTCAATTGCCCAACTCTACTTAATAGACGACCTTAAAGTCGTCTTAATAGACGACCATAAAGTCGTCTTAATTGACGACCACAAAGTCGTCTTAATTGACGACCTTAAAGTCGTCTTAATAGACGACCTTCAAGTCGTCTTAATAGACGGCCTTAATATACGACCTTAAAGTCGTCTTAATAGACGACCTTAAAGTCCTCTAATAGACGACCTTAAAGTCGTCTTAATAGACGGCCTTAATATACGACCTTAAAGTCGTCTTAATAGACGACCTTAAAGTCCTCTAATAGACGACCTTAAAGTCGTCTTAATAGACGACCTTAAAGTCACCTTAATAGACGACCTTAAAGTCGTCTTAATAGACGTCCTTAAAGTCGTCTTAATAGACGACCTTAAAGTCGTCCTAATAGACGACCTTAAAGTCGTCTTAATAGACGACCTTAAAGTCGTGTTAATAGACGACCTTAAAGTCGTCTTAATAGACGATCTTAAAGTCGTCTTAATAGACGGTCTTAAAGTCATCTTAATAGACGACCTTCAAGTAGTCTTAATAGACGACCTTAAAATCGTCTTAATAGGCGACCATAAAGTCGTCTTAACAGACGACCTTAAAGTCGTCTTAACAGATGACCTTAAAGTCGTCTCAATGGACGACCTTAAAGTCGTCTCAATGGACGACCTTAAATTCGTCTTAATAGACGACCTTAAAGTCGTCTTAGTAGACGACCTTAAAGTCGTCTTAGTAGACGACCTTAAAGTCGTCTTAGTAGACGACCTTAAAGTCGTCTTAATAGACGACCTTAAAGTCGTCTTGATAAACGACCTTAAAGTCGTCTTAATAAACGACCTTAAAGTCGTGTTAATAGACGACCTTAAAGTCGTCTTAATAGACGATCTTAAAGTCTTCTTAATAGACGGTCTTAAAGTCATCTTAATAGACGACCTTCAAGTAGTCTTAATAGACGACCTTAAAGTCGTCTTAATAGACGACCTTAAAATCGTCTTAATAGACGAGCTTAAAGTCGTCTTAATAGACCACCTTAACGTCGTCTTAATAGACGACATTAAAGTCGTCTTAGTAGACGACCTTAAAGTCGTCTTAGTAGACGACCTTAAAGTCGTCTTAGTAGACGACCTTAAAGTCGTCTTAGTAGACGACCTTAAAGTCGTCTTAGTAGACGACCTTAAAGTCGTCTTAATAGACGACCTTAAAGTCGTCTTGATAAACGACCTTAAAGTCGTGTTAATAAACGACCTTAAAGTCGTATTAATAGACGACATTAAAGTCGTATTAATAGACGACTTTAAAGTCGTCTTGATAAACGACCTTAAAGTCGTCTTAATAAACGACCTTAAAGTCGTGTTAATAGACGACCTTAAAGTCGTCTTAATAGACGATCTTAAAGTCGTCTTAATAGACGGTCTTAAAGTCATCTTAATAGACGACCTTCAAGTAGTCTTAATAGACGACCTTAAAGTCGTCTTAATAGACGACCTTAAAATCGTCTTAATAGGCGACCATAAAGTCGTCTTAACAGACGACCTTAAAGTCGTCTTAACAGATGACCTTAAAGTCGTCTCAATGGACGACCTTAAATTCGTCTTAGTAGACGACCTTAAAGTCGTCTTAGTAGACGACCTTAAAGTCGTCTTAATAGACGACCTTAAAGTCGTCTTGATAAACGACCTTAAAGTCGTCTTAATAAACGACCTTAAAGTCGTGTTAATAGACGACCTTAAAGTCGTCTTAATAGACGATCTTAAAGTCGTCTTAATAGACGGTCTTAAAGTCATCTTAATAGACGACCTTCAAGTAGTCTTAATAGACGACCTTAAAGTCGTCTTAATAGACGACCTTAAAATCGTCTTAATAGGCGACCATAAAGTCGTCTTAACAGACGACCTTAAAGTCGTCTTAACAGATGACCTTAAAGTCGTCTCAATGGACGACCTTAAATTCGTCTTAATAGACGACCTTAAAGTCGTCTTAGTAGACGACCTTAAAGTCGTCTTAGTAGACGACCTTAAAGTCGTCTTAGTAGACGACCTTAAAGTCGTCTTAATAGACGACCTTAAAGTCGTCTTAATAGACGACCTTAAAGTCGTCTTGATAAACGACCTTAAAGTCGTCTTAATAAACGACCTTAAAGTCGTGTTAATAGACGACCTTAAAGTCGTCTTAATAGCCGATCTTAAAGTCGTCTTAATAGACGGTCTTAAAGTCATCTTAATAGACGACCTTCAAGTAGTCTTAATAGACGACCTTAAAGTCGTCTTAATAGACGACCTTAAAATCGTCTTAATAGACGACCTTAACGTCGTCCTAATAGACCACCTTAACGTCGTCTTAATAGACGACCTTAAAGTCGTCTTAATAGTAGAGTTGGACAATTGATCGAACTACTTCACAATCTAGTTCAATGGACACCGGTCATTTGTATGAACAACATGCGTATACTTAATATCTCACGTTAGTTTGTATAATGTTACTCATACGTTTTTGAACTAGGACAGTGAACTAGGTCGTTCAATTGCCCAACTCTACTTAATAGACGACCTTAAAGTCGTCTTAATAGACGACCTTCAAGTCGTCTTAATAGACGGCCTTAATATACGACCTTAAAGTCGTCTTAATAGACGACCTTAAAGTCCTCTAATAGACGACCTTAAAGTCGTCTTAATAGACGGCCTTAATATACGACCTTAAAGTCGTCTTAATAGACGACCTTAAAGTCCTCTAATAGACGACCTTAAAGTCGTCTTAATAGACGACCTTAAAGTCGCCTTAATAGACGACCTTAAAGTCGTCTTAATAGACGTCCTTAAAGTCGTCTTAATAGACGACCTTAAAGTCGTCCTAATAGACGACCTTAAAGTCGTCTTAATAGACGACCTTAAAGTCGTGTTAATAGACGACCTTAAAGTCGTCTTAATAGACGATCTTAAAGTCGTCTTAATAGACGGTCTTAAAGTCATCTTAATAGACGACCTTCAAGTAGTCTTAATAGACGACCTTAAAGTCGTCTTAATAGACGACCTTAAAATCGTCTTAATAGACGAGCTTAAAGTCGTCTTAATAGACCACCTTAACGTCGTCTTAATAGACGACATTAAAGTCGTATTAATAGACGACATTAAAGTCGTCTTAGTAGACGACCTTAAAGTCGTCTTAGTAGACGACCTTAAAGTCGTCTTAGCAGACGACCTTAAAGTCGTCTTAATAGACGACCTTAAAGTCGTCTTGATAAACGACCTTAAAGTCGTGTTAATAAACGACCTTAAAGTCGTATTAATAGACGACATTAAAGTCGTATTAATAGACGGCTTTAAAGTCGTCTTGATAAACGACCTTAAAGTCGTCTTAATAAACGACCTTAAAGTCGTGTTAATAGACGACCTTAAAGTCGTCTTAATAGACGATCTTAAAGTCGTCTTAATAGACGGTCTTAAAGTCATCTTAATAGACGACCTTCAAGTAGTCTTAATAGACGACCTTAAAGTCGTCTTAATAGACGACCTTAAAATCGTCTTAATAGGCGACCATAAAGTCGTCTTAACAGACGACCTTAAAGTCGTCTTAACAGATGACCTTAAAGTCGTCTCAATGGACGACCTTAAATTCGTCTTAGTAGACGACCTTAAAGTCGTCTTAGTAGACGACCTTAAAGTCGTCTTAATAGACGACCTTAAAGTCGTCTTGATAAACGACCTTAAAGTCGTCTTAATAAACGACCTTAAAGTCGTGTTAATAGACGACCTTAAAGTCGTCTTAATAGACGATCTTAAAGTCGTCTTAATAGACGGTCTTAAAGTCATCTTAATAGACGACCTTCAAGTAGTCTTAATAGACGACCTTAAAGTCGTCTTAATAGACGACCTTAAAATCGTCTTAATAGGCGACCATAAAGTCGTCTTAACAGACGACCTTAAAGTCGTCTTAACAGATGACCTTAAAGTCGTCTCAATGGACGACCTTAAATTCGTCTTAATAGACGACCTTAAAGTCGTCTTAGTAGACGACCTTAAAGTCGTCTTAGTAGACGACCTTAAAGTCGTCTTAGTAGACGACCTTAAAGTCGTCTTAATAGACGACCTTAAAGTCGTCTTGATAAACGACCTTAAAGTCGTCTTAATAAACGACCTTAAAGTCGTGTTAATAGACGACCTTAAAGTCGTCTTAATAGACGATCTTAAAGTCGTCTTAATAGACGGTCTTAAAGTCATCTTAATAGACGACCTTCAAGTAGTCTTAATAGACGACCTTAAAGTCGTCTTAATAGACGACCTTAAAATCGTCTTAATAGACGACCTTAACGTCGTCCTAATAGACCACCTTAACGTCGTCTTAATAGACGACCTTAAAGTCGTCTTAATAGTAGAGTTGGACAATTGAACGAACTACTTCACAATCTAGTTCAATGGACACCGGTCATTTGTATGAACAACATGCGTATACTTAATATCTCACGTTAGTTTGTATAATGTTACTCATACGTTTTTGAACTAGGACAGTGAACTAGGTCGTTCAATTGCCCAACTCTACTTAATAGACGACCTTAAAGTCGTCTTAATAGACGACCATAAAGTCGTCTTAATTGACGACCACAAAGTCGTCTTAATTGACGACCTTAAAGTCGTCTTAATAGACGACCTTCAAGTCGTCTTAATAGACGGCCTTAATATACGACCTTAAAGTCGTCTTAATAGACGACCTTAAAGTCCTCTAATAGACGACCTTAAAGTCGTCTTAATAGACGACCTTAAAGTCGTCTTAATAGACGACCTTAAAGTCGTCTTAATAGACGACCTTAAAGTCGCCTTAATAGACGACCTTAAAGTCGTCTTAATAGACGACCTTAAAGTCGTCTTAATAGACGAGCTTAATGTCGTCTTAATAGACGACCTTAAAGTCGTCTTAATAGACGACATTAAAGTCGTATTAATAGACGACATTAAAGTCGTATTAATAGACGACTTTAAAGTCGTATTGATAGACGACCTTAAAGTCGTATTAATAGACGACCTCAAAGTCGTCCTAATAGACGACCTTAAAGTCGTCTTAATAGACGAACTTGAAGTCGTCTTAATAGACGAACTTGAAGTCGTCTTAATAGACGACCTTAACGTCGTAATAGACGACCTTAAAGTCCTCTTAATAGACGGCCTTTAAGTCGTCTTAAGAGACGACCTCAGAATCGTCTTTATAGACGACCTTAAAGTCGTATTTAAAGACGAGTATAGACGACCTTAAAGTCGTCTCAATAGGCGACATTAGAGTCGTCTTAATAGACGACCTGAAAGTCGTGTTAATAGACGACCTTAAGGTAGTGTTAATAGACGACCTTAAAGTCGTCTCAATAGACGACCTTAACGTCGTCTCAATAGACGATCTTAAAGTCGTCTCAATAGACGATCTTAAAGTCGTCTCAATAGACGATCTTAAAGTCGTCTTAATAGACAACCTTAAAGTCGTATTAATAGACGTCCTTAAAGTCGTCTTAATAAACGACCTTAAAGTCGTCTCAATAGACGACCTTAAAGTCGTCTCAATAGACGACCTTATAGTCGTCTCAATAGACGACCTTATAGTCGTCCTTATAGACGACCTTATAGTCGTCTCAATAGACGACCTTATAGTCGTCCTTATAGACGACCTTATAGTCGTCTCAATAGACGACCTTATAGTCGTCTCAATAGACGACCTTAATGTTGTGTTTATAGACGACCTTAAAGTCGTCTTTATAGACGACTTCACAATCGTCTTAATGTCGTATTTAAAAACGACCTCAAAATCGTCTTTATAGACGACATTAAAGTCATCTCAATAGTCGATCATAAAATCTTCTCAATAGACGATCATAAAGTCGTCTCAATAGACGATCTTAAAAGTCGTTTTAATAGACGACCTTATAGTCGTCTTAATGTAAGACTTTATAGTCGTTTTAACCGACGACCTTAAAATCGTCATAATAGACGACCTTAAAGTAGTCTTAATAGATGACCTTAAAGTCGTCTTAATAGACGACCTTAAAGTAGTAGTAGACCTTAGTGTCATCTCAATAGACGACTTTAAATACCTCTCAACTGGCGACCCTAACGTCGTGCCCAAAGACTACCTTAAAGTCCTCTTTATACAAAAATTAATTTTTTATACCACCACGTATTGCAATAAAAAATTGTTTTTATTTTTTAAGAAAACAAATTTAAAATAAACATTTGTGTTGAAAAAATTCAACAAAATACAGTCACATACAATTATATTTTGAAAATTTGTATGTTGTAAATGCAATAATTTGCCACAATCAACAAGAAGTAGCTGGAGTGCAGCAGCTGCCTGGCACAATCACAGTCGAAGTCAAGCAAGTAACTCTGTAGCTGTGGCTGCAACATGAAAAATGCCTAACTAACAAAAGACACCTACGCTTGAGATAGACATACAGACAGACAAAACTTGACACATACAAGGCAACAATATGAAATTATTTAATGTTTGTGTTATTTTTGTTTCTAATGGAGTTACAAAAATTTACCAAAAATAATGTAAACAACCTGTCAAAGAAAACAAAAAAGAATGGACTTCAAAACAAAAGAATTAAGCAACAAACTTGGCTTCATCACGGCTGATATTAATGATTCAAAATTCAAAACTAATATTTGGGAATTTATCTTAATTATATTCTGAGAGCATGAGAACTTTAGCGGCCACTCCAAAAATTGTTTGGTATATTTAAAAACAAATTTTAAAATTGTTTCAATTAATTAGAGCTTTTTTTCTGTGGTTGGCCAATTAAAAAACAAAATAAATTGCAGTATTATTTTGGAAATATATTTTCCAATTCAGTTTTACTTTTTCGCACAAACTGGTTTTTTGGTGTTGGTTACAAAGAATGTTGCTGGCAATTAAGTCGTTAGATGGTCATTTATAATTCGCGCTTATTGCAGTGCTAATTTGTTTGCATTGTCTTGCAGACCCTCATGTGAGGAGTTGACTAACTGCCTGTCGTTCACTTCATCATTTATCCATATGTGGCAAAAGTGAGGTCTTAACACTTGGTCATCTTCTTCTTCGATTGGCATTCGAGATTAAGCAATGCTTCTTTTTTAAGCCAAAAAGTGGCACAGTTCATAAGGTTGCATACAAGAAAAAAAAAACGCATAGATGGTAGTTAAGTTAAAATGATGGTAGTTAGAGATTAAAATGATACTGATTTTAAAGTGAATACTTTTTGAAATTTTAAATATTTAGAACGCAAGAAATTTTTGGCCAAGTTATTCACGAAACCATCAATATTGTTCCACTGTAATAATTTTGAAATTTGTGTTAATATTTTATATTTTTTTATTTTTTATAGTTTATATTTTATATATATTATATTTTGTATTTTATATTTTATATTTCATATATTATTTTTTATATTTTATGTTTTATGTTTTATATTTTATATACTATTCAGTGTAATATTGTCGTAAGAAACTCTGTTCCTATTTGACAATAAAAAGTAGGTTCCATGCCATTGAGCCAATAGAATCGGCGTGCACTCATTGATATGATAAAAGCCTCCCTTGTTCATTCGGGGATGTTATGGGAACATATGTATGTATGTAGGCCATAGCTCATAACTTTTCGCAACTCTATATGTCAATTATATTTTTGTTAAAGATTACTGTTTTCTATATACATATGTGTGCTTTAAATAATTTGAGGGTGACGTAGGGGATGAATGATACCAAGCAACGGTCTTGACCGGCTTTAACATGGCAAAGCCAAGGATTTATCTTGGTCCCTCTTTCATCTCAAGTGGACACTGACCTCCTCGTGGTGTCACCTGGGGAACTGCCTTTAACACCCGTTAAAGGTAGTGAGCTAACATGTGCCGCGCGTTCACCCATAAGAACGTTAAAAACTTGGGTTTGGGCGTCGGGTAATAGACCCTCCCCTAGAAAAAACATCCTACTATGAAAAAACGAAAGAAAAGAAAAACAAACCCCTTTAAAGTTGACGAACCCCGCAAACGTTTTAAGGACCATGATCTGCGAATCTGCACCTGGAATGTTCGCACTCTTTATAGAGAAGGTGCAGTCTTCTCATTGGCAGACGTACTTGAAAAGTACAAGGCCGATATTACTGCCATACAGGAAATACGATGGATTGGGAAAGGTGTCACAACAACACCTAAAGGTGACGCACTGTATTATAGCTGCCATGACGTAAAGACTAAAACATCTGGTATCCAGCTTCAACCCAGTGAATGAAAGACTTGCTGCAATTCGAATAAAAGCTAAATTCTTCAACATCAGCTTTATTTGCGCTCATGCTCCCACTGAAGAAAAGGACGAACAGACCAAAGATATATTTTACGAGCGCTTAGAAGAAACATACGACAGTTGCCCTGCCCATGACATTAAAATCATTCTAGGCGATTTTAATGCCAAAATTGGAAAGGAGAATATCTTTGGCCCAACAGTCGGGAAATTCAGTCTCCACAGTGAAATATCTGACAATGGTATGAGGCTGATAGACTTTGCAGCTGCAAAAAACATGGTAGTTAGCAGAACCAGATTTAATCATCTCGATATTCATAAGGGCACCTGGCTGTCTCCAGATCAAAGAACAAGTAATCAAATTGATCATGTTGTAATAGATGGAAGACATTCATCCAGCGTGTTGGATGTACGATCGTTCCGAGGCGCAAACATTGATTCGGACCACTACCTTGTTGCAGCAAAGGTACGTACCCGTCTAAACGTTGCAAATAAAGCACGAACAGACACAACGCGGAAGTTGGACATCGATAGGCTGCAAACACAACAGATAGCCACAGCATATTCCACTCTACTAGCCCAATTGCTTAACGCGAGCACTCCTTGTCCCGATAACATAACAACACAATGGCAAAATATTGCCCACTCCATGCAAACAGCCGCAAAATCCATACTTGGATTCCAGAGACCTCCAGAAAGGAATTCATGGTATGACCAGGAGTGTCGTGCTGCTACCGAAGAGAAAAATGCGGCATATAGAGCTACTTTACAATCAGTAGCAACGCGTAGCGCACGAGAGAGATATCGGGAGAAAAGGAGAGAAGAGAAACGTCTTTTCCGCAAGAAAAAGAGAGAAATGGAAAAGCGGGAGTGTGAAAAAATCGAGATGTACAGGAGCCAGAATGAAGTCCGAAAATTCTACCAAAGAGTGAAACATCAAACAGATGGCTTTGGTACAGGCACAAACTCCTGTAGAGACCAGCAAGGTAATCTGGTAACAGATACAGATAGCGTGCTCAGGATATGGAAGGAAAATTTCTTCAATCTGCTGGTATCCAATAGTAGCGAAGACGATGATACCACAGATCCAATCCCAGAAGATGGTATAGAATGTATACCGCCCGGCCAAGATGAGGTAAAAACAGCAATCAACCGGCTGAAGAATAATAAAGCAGTAGGAGCCGATGGCTTACCAGCCGAGCAGTTTAAAACTGGAGGCGACGCGCTGATAAGGTGTATGCATCAGCTAGTTAGCACCATCTGGCAGGAAGAACGCGTACCCGACGATTGGAACCTGAGCATCCTATGTCCCGTCCACAAGAAAGGAGATAAGACTGTATGCTCCAACTATAGGGGCATAAGTCTTCTCCCTATTGCCTATAAGATAGTGTCAGGGATATTGTGCGAACGACTAAAGCCAATGGTAAACGAAATAATAGGACCATACCAATGTGGCTTTAGACCTGGCAAGTCCACCATTGACCAGATATTTACCCTGCGACAAATCCTAGAGAAGACCCAAGAGATGCAGATCGACACCTACCACCTTTCTGTCGATTATAAAGCATCCTTCGACAGCCCGCTGCGTTCAAAGGTATTCCAAGCCATGTCTGAATTTGGTATCCCCGCAAAGCTCATCCGGCTTTGTAAAATGACTTTAACTGACACGAGGTCCTCAGTTAAAATAGGAAAGAATCTCTCCGAAGAGTTTGGTACCAAAAGAGGTTTTAGACAAAGAGACAGCCTTTCGTGTGATCTCTTTAACATCCTGCTGGAAAAGGTTATACGAGAGGCAAACGTCAAAAGAAGTGGCACAATCTACACCAATAGTCACATGTTACTTGCTTATGCTGATGATATAGACATCATGGGCCGATCAGTAAGAGAAGTAACTTTATGAAGGTCGAAGGAAAATCTACTAAAGTGGGTCTGGCGGTAAACGGTGAGAAGACCAAGTTGATGGTGTCGACGCGTAATGCGTCCATTGAGCTCGGACCGACTGTGGAAGTTGGTTCCTATAATATTGAGGTAGTAAAAGACTTCGTCTACCTCGGCACCTCCGTAAACACAAAAAACGACATCAGTTGTGAAATAAAAAGAAGAATTGTATTGGCAACTGATGCTACTTTGGTTTAAGTAAGCAGTTTAAAAACAAAGCCAAATCTCGTCAAACAAAAATAACGCTCTACAAAATATTGATACTACCCGTCCTGTTGTATGGCTCCGAAGCCTGGGTACTTGCGCAAGCAGACATGGCAGTGCTTGGAGTGTTTGAGAGAAAAATTCTTCGAAAGATCTGCGGACCAATCTGCGTTGACGGTGAATATTTTGGAAAATCTCTCTGGAAAAGTCGGAAAATTGGAAAAATCGAAAATTGAGTTTTTGTATGAAATTTTATTCCTTAATATCGAGACGAAGTTCGCCGGGTCCGCTAGTATGGTATATATTTTATGTTTTATATTTTATTTTTTTATATATTATATTTTATGTTTTATATTTAGTATTTAATATTTGGTGCACACATCCGCCTCAAACAAACATCAAAATTTCAACGGTGGCAAAATACCCTTCAGTGTAATGTTGTCGTAAGATACGCTGTTCCGACTTGACAATAAAAAGTACGTTCCATGCCATTGAGCCAATATGAATCGGCGTGCACTCATTGATATGAGAAAAAGTCTCCCTTGTCCATTCGGGGATGTTGTGGGAACATATGTATGTATGTAGGCCATAGCTCATAACTTTTCGCAATTCTATATGTCAATCATATTTTTATAAAAGATTACTGTTTTCTATATCTGTGTGTTTTAAATAATTTGAAGTTAATAGCAATTTAAAAACATTGTAAACACTTCAAAGCGTTACAAAATATTAAGCTATGAAAGGAAAAACAAAGTATATTTAATAATATATGTGATTGGTATTACAACATCACTAGCAATATACATACATATTTACATAACATGATTAGCATCAAAACAAAATAAGCAGCAATTTCATGCAAATTAAAAATTCATTAAAAATATTCAACACTTGTTACTTTTTAGCCAAACATATTCAACTTAACAACCACTCAACCTACTTAATTTTACAAAAAAAAAAAAAAAAAAAAACGAAAAAAATCCAAAATAAGCCTACATTTTGAAGAAAAAAATTTAGTTTACACATGAAATTATTTCCATTAAAGAATTTATGTCCAACTCCTCCCCCTTTACAAAAATCCAGATCCTAAATGTTAACAACAAATTTATGATTACCCATAAAGAAAACAAGTTTAAAAATTAGCACAACAAAAATAACCAATTTTTTGTTTGTTATCAAAGGTAACAATTGCTGTGCGGAATAAAATACCACCAGCACTTATTGAATTTATGGTCCATACATGTAGATACAACAGAATTTGTTTCACTATTGTAGATTTACATACCGAGATAACAGCAGTTGAATATGTTTTGATTTTGGTTATTATACACCCACTTCCGATAGAATTTTAAAGATTTTGATTTAAGTTGTAAATAAAATTCGCAGCATATAAATTTTCAACCAGTAGCTGGCAATTTATTTTTATTTTAATTTTTTTTGGTAGTAGATCAAGCCAAATTTGGTTAATGGAGTTTGAGAACATTAAGTGATTTTTTTGTGAGATTTTAATGCGGAACATTCGATCGTAATAAGACTTGATGGTTTCTTAGAATTTTGTTTCATTGATTATTATGTGTTCAAATAAGTATGGACTTGTATTGAAAATATTTTTAAACACATTATTGCTTGTTACGAGAACCTCTTTTTGTTCTTGGCAATTACCCAATCCACAACAAGAAAATTTCAACCTCATATTAAGACATCCGGTTGTTGGTAAACAAAACACCTCTTTGGCAAACTGAGGATGAATGAATAAATTCACAATAAGTACCTGCTTAGGAAGACTCATTAAGAAGTTTTAAGATTTTTTTGAAAGCATTTATGAATGAAAACTTCGAACTGACATCATTTTGGACAATTTTTGTCCATTATTGACATTGTTAAACCAACCGCTAATTTATTTAAAGGGTGTCCTAAATCAAAAAATTATTTATATTTATTTATTATTTATGTTGGCTTTGTATTGTTGGACTGCAAAATAATACTTGTTGTGTATTTATTTCAGCTAAAGTCTATTTTGTTGCTTCAAAATTTGAAGAAACAAAATGTTTAACAGTGGGTAATGAAATTGATTACTATGAGCGGAGGCAGAGAAGAGTATAGTTTCGGAAGCAGCCAAACTTCCTCATCAGTTCTCTTAACCGCTGACTCTGTATCGATAAACAGGTCAATAAGAGTGACCAGAAAATTAAACAGAACGAGAAATTTTCTGTATCCTCCTAAATCTGTTGACCGCACAATTGAGTCAGAATAATCAAAATCATATACCCACTACTGTTTTTTAATGCTGTCTTTGCATCGCAAAGAAGACAAGCATAAGTAGTGTTGTTTGCAGTAAGCAGAGATCACAACAAAATGTTGTTTTTGCTTTATGCGTAGTCAACATGTAAGACCGTGCTGATTGCCTGTTATTGTTGTTGGCTTTATGTTGACTACCTTACATGTTGACTACGCATAAAGCAAAAACAACATTTTGTTGTGATCTCTGCTTACTGCAAACAACACTACTTATGCTTGTCTTCTTTGCGATGCAAAGACAGCATTAAACAAGTAAGAAAAGCGTTAACTTCAGTCGGGCCGAACTTTTTATACCCTCCACCACAAATTTCAGCCATTTCGGTGGATTAATGTGGCCACAACCTTCAAAATACAGAAATTCGGCGCGGACCTATACCTACAAATTTCTGGGGGAAAGTTTTATACGCCTAAAGAAGACTAAATACCAAATTTCAGCCATATCGGTGTGATAATGAGGCTAAAACGTTCAAAATATCGAAAATCGGGAGATATTGTATTATGAGGGGCTATATCAACACGTGGACCTATATAAACATTTTATGGTAGAAATGTTTCTTAGCCTCTGGAAACACAAAATACAAAGTTACAACCGATTCTTTGGTCAAATGGGTCTAATACATTCAAAATATATTAAAATGACGCGTACTTTATACGGGGTCTTATGTGGGGACTATACCAAAACGTGGACCTATATAACCCAACTTTGGTAGGAATGTTTTCCGGCCTCTGAAGACACAAAATACCAAATTACAACCAATTCTGTGGTCAAATGGGTCTAATACATTCAACATATATTAAAATGACGCGTACTTTATATGGGGCCTTATATGGGGGCTATACCAAAACGTGGACCTATATAACCCAACTTTGGTAGGAATATTTTTTGGCCTCTGGAGACACAAAGTACCAAATTACAACCAATTCTGTAGTAAAATGGGCCAAATATCTTAAAAATTCCTTAAATCGACGACGCGTCACGCGTCATTTTGTATGGGGGCTATACGAAAGCGTGGACCTACATAGCCCGCTTTCAATACCAAAAGTGCTACGTAAATATAACATATTTTCCCAAAATTTCATCAACCTACGTCAATCCGTTCGGACGCTAGAGTGATTTCCACAGACGGACAGACAGACGGACGGACATGGCTATATCGATGTAGAATTGCACGCTGATCAAGAATATACATACTTTGTGGGGTCTACAATGATTATTTCGAGTAGTTACAAACGTAGTGACAAACTTAATATACCCCCATCCTATGGTGGAGGGTATAAAAACAGTAGTGGGTATATGATTTTGATTATTCTGACTCAATTGTGCGGTCAACAGATTTAGGAGGATACAGAAAATTTCTCGTTCTGTTTAATTTTCTGGTCACTCTTATTGACCTGTTTATCGATACAGAGTCAGCGGTTAAGAGAACTGATGAGGAAGTTTGGCTGCTTCCGAAACTATAGTCTTCTCTGCCTCCGCTCGTAGTAATCAATTTCATTACCCACTGTTAAACATTTTGTTTCTTCAAATTTTGAAGCAACAAAATATGGACTTTAGCTGAAATAAATACACAACAAGTATTTATTATTTATATTGTTTTATAACATTCTTCTTAAGAGCGTGACAAAATGTCGTGTTGATATTTTAAAAACTCAGCGAGCTATATCGTATTTAATGGAATTATTGCTAAGATCGATGATTTATTATTTCGACTTGCAACATAATGCTTGATCTTGGTCAGAAAATTCCCTTTGGTATCCAAAAGGTCTCCGAAGAGAGATCAACTATGTGTTTATCTTAGTACAATACGTAAAAAATACGTTTATAAACTTCAAATGTATTTCCTACAAAATCACTTTTTTTGCATTTAGGACACTCTTTGAGTAAATGTGCGAATTCTTATGGTAGCCCCCAATTTGTTGCACCACCAATTACTGTAGAGCCTAAAAGATTAATTAACAGTTTAAACTTTTGAATGAATTGAACTCGTTTTGGTAGTTTTTTTTTCGCCATCATAATTTACAAAATCTTAAGTAAAGCCCAATACACATGGGCCGGTTTGTAACAAAACGCTTATTCTCTAAATCCACCATTGAGCATTTTATAGCATAAATGTGAAACGTATCCGAAAATTTATAACTTCTAATTATAATTTACACCCCGAAAATGAAAAGCTACAATCCAAAAAACAGTTACGACAATAACAACAACAAAACAAATCGTAATTTACCATAACCCACTTCAAATCGCCAAAAAAAAAGTTTGCAAAAAATCATGAGATTTACAATAACTGTAGAAAATATCAAATTTATGGAAATAATGCCTAACACTTTAGCCAGTAACAACAAGAACAACAACAATAGAATTGTGGAGGGAAAAATATTTATTACCAAAAAAAATGGCCTAAAGGTTTTTGAAAAGTAAAAACTTTAAAATTTGTTTTGGTAGGAGTAAAAAAAACTTGATACAACAATGATGTGAGTTTGAATACGAGGGGCGTTTGGTTAAATAAACACAGTGATTTTTGTTTGGAGCAACAATTGAAGGAATGGTTGGTTACCAGGTATCTGACCTTATGTTCGTCATAGCAGATTAAAGGAATACATTTATAAAATTAAATATATAATTTTTTTATGTACAGTCGAACTTCGATTACTCTGCTCAACAAAATTGAAAAAGTTGAAAGTTTCAACCAAATTTTTTTTTGTTTCTAACTGAAATCTAACCGGTCGCGGTTTTTCTCCATCAACTCTTGTTTTTGAGATATAGCTCAAAATCGTTTTTACGAGTTTTACCCAGAATTTCGTTATTTTCGGATACAAACAAATATGTTTTTGTGGATTTTTCGACACTAATATATCAAGGAGATGTTGTACGCTCGATACAAAAAGTTTTTGAAATAATTATGGTGAATATATATCAAAAAATAATAGAAAACATACGACGGACCTTGTAAAAAATTGCATTTTCTTGAGTATTTTAAGCAATAATTACGTCATCGGGGGAAGTCATACGATCCTCATATGACATACCGAATATGCTCAGGGTGTCTACTATATAAACCAGTATTCAAATATATAATATAAAGTTATATATAGCGCCCATAATTCGGCCATAACCTTAAAATCGTCTGCAACTGGAAGGTGCAGTTTACGCACTAACAGATGTACTTGCAAAGTACAAGTAAGGCATCACAACAACACCTAAAGGTGACGCTCTGTATTATAACTGTCATGACATAAAGCCTGAGTTTGGCTGCGGGTTTGTAGTTAGTCGGAAGTTAAAACATCTTCACCCCACTGAATGAAAGATTTGCTACAATTCGGATAAAAGCTAAATTTTTCAACATCAGTTTTATTTGCTCTCATGCTCCCACTGAAGACAAGGACGAACTGATCAAAGATATATTTTAGGAGTGCTTAGAAGAAACATATGACCGTTGCCATGGCATTAAAAATATTCTAGTCGATTTTAATTTCAAAATTAGAAAGCAGAATGTCTTTGGCCCAACAATCGGGAAATTGAGTCTGCACAGTGAAACATCTGACAATGGAATGAGGCTGATAGACTTTGTAGCGGTATGCAGTACCAGATTTAAGTATCTCGACATTCATAAGGGCAACTGGCTTTCTCCAGACCAAAAAACAAATTGATCACGTTGATAGATGAAAGAAATTTGTCGACCACCTTGTTCCTGCAAAGCTACGTACCCGATTAATGCAGCAACTATAGTAGGAACGGACACAAAATGGTAGTTGGACATCAGTAAGCTGCAATCACAACAGACGCCGCATCATATTCCACTCAACTGGCCCAATTGCTTAATCAGATCACTCCTCGTCCCGATAACATGTCAGTGTCACTGTGGCAAATTATTGCCAATTCCATGCAAAAACCGCCAAATCTATACTTCGATACCAGAGATCTCTACCAAGCAACCAATGGAATAACCAAGAGTGTCGTGCTGCTATCGAAGAGAAGAATGCAGCGCACGAGAGAGGTGTCGAGAGAAAAGGAGAGAGGTAAAATGTATTTTCCGCAGGAAAAAGAGAGAAATTAAAAAGCGTCAGTGAGAAAAAATCGAGAGATTCTACTAAAGAGTGGAACATTACTCGGATGGCTTTGGTATATATCCTCCTGTAAAGACGAGCATTGTAATCTGGTAACAGATACATACAGTGTTCTCAGAAAACGATAATTTTCCAAACTGTTGGTAACCAATACTAGCGAAGATGACAATGATACCACAGACCCAAACCCAGAAGATGGTGTTGAATGTATACCGCCCCCCAAGATGAAATAAAGACAGCAATACCCCGGCTGAAGAATAATAAGGTAGCAGGAGTCGATGGTTTACCAACCGAGATGTGGAAGACTGGAGACGACTAGCTAATAAGGTGTATGCATCAGCTGGTTGGCACCATATGGCAAGAAGAACGCGTATCCGACGATTGGAACCTGAGCATCCTATGTCCCGTCTACAAGAAAGGAGATAAAATGGAGTGCTCTATCTATAGGGGCAAATTTCTGCCCCCAATTGCTTATATGATAGGGTCAGAGATATTGTGTGAACGACTAAAACCTATTGCCAACGAAATAATTAGGTCATACGAAATACGCTTTAGACTTGGCAAATGGACCTGCGACAAATCCTGGAAAAGTCGCAAAAGATGAAGATCGACACTTACCATATTTTTGTCGATTATAAAGAATCGTCGACAGCCAGATACGCTCAAAGGTATTCTGAGCTATAGCCGCAAAACACTTTCGGCATTGTAAGACGACATTAACTGATATCCGGTCATCAGTTAAAATAGGGAAAGAAACTCTTCGAACAGTTTTGTGCCAATAGAGGTTTGAGATTTAAAATAGGAAAGATCCTCCCCGAACAGTTTAGTGGTTTGAAAAAAGGAGACAGCCCTTCGTTTTAACTATTCAACAGCCCGCTGGATGAGGTTATACGAGATTTACACGTCAAAAGAAATGGTACAATATACACCAATAGCCACATGTTATTTGCTTATGCTGACGATATCTTTCCACTTGCAATATCTTCCCACTTTGTGGGTATACCACGGTCTTCGATGCCATCTTTCATGGCGATTTTTGGTATAGCAGTTTCGTGATCACTGTGAACCCCAAATGCCAAATTATAGCTAATTCGGTCCCAAAATATGAACTTTTGCGGGGAAGGAACCGGAAGATTTGGATCGATATAGATCATTTTGAAAATTGTTGGTATGTTTGGGATAAATATTACGATTTTAAGTAATGTTTTAGAACTTCTGGGTCATTATCCCAGGATATAACTAGCTTCCGGAATGTTTTTAAAACTGTCTTCAAAGAGACCTTAAACTGCAGGTTGTATTCGGCAACCTAATTATATAATCAATTTCATAAAAAATACAATTTGTTTTGTATTCACCCTTTTATACTCTCCACCATCCTAAGTCGGTATAACCATTTCCGTCTGTTGAAATCATGATACAGCTCGCAATTTTTAAGATAGAGCTTTGTAATTTGGTGTAGAAGTTTCTATTACTTCTAGGATGTTTGGTATTGCAAATGAACTATATGGGTCTACGTTTTGATATATCCCCCATAGAACTGTAAGACCCAATTTTCGGTATTTTGAAGGTTTTAGCCGCATAATCACACCGAAATGGCTGAAAGTTGTTACTTAGTCTTCGTTGGGGAAATACGACTTTCCCCCAGAAATTTGTCGGTATAGGTCCACGTCTTTATATTGCTCCCATAGAACGGTACATCTCGAATTTCGGTATTTTGAAATTTGTGGCTACAATAATTCATTAAAATGACTGAAATTTGCTATTTGTTCTTCATTTGGGGTATTAAACGATCCATATGAAATTTTTCGGTATGGGTCAATAGAACGTACCTCCCGATTTTCGGTGTTTTGGAAATTGTGACTTTAATATTCCTCAGAAATGGCTGAAATTTGGTTTTTAGTCTTCGTTGGGGGTATAAAATGGTATAAACCTATTTCTGGTTTTTGAAGGGTTTGAAGGCCTAAATATTTCACCGAAATGGCTGAAATTTGTTATTTGGTCCTCATTTGGGGTATTTAACGTTCCATATGAAATTTGTCGGTATAGGTCGACGCCTTAATATAGTCCCCATAGAACGGTATCTCTCGATTTTCGGTATTTTGAAGGTTGTGGCCACAGCAACCCTCCGAAATTGCTGAAATTTGGTATTTAGTCTTTGTTGGAGGTAAAAGCCTTTCTGACTGAAATTTGTCGGTATAGTTCCACGTTTCGATATAGCCCCCCATACCTCGCGATTTGGCCAAATCTGAAGGTTGGAGGTCATTATTCCACCGAAAGACTGAAATGTTCAAGGGGGTTATAAAATATTCCAGAAGACAATTATCAATATAGGTCCCTGGGTTCCTATATCTCCATAGAGCGTACCCCTTGATTTTCGACATTTTTAAGGTTTTCACGAAATATCTGAAATTTGGTATTTAGTCTTCTTTGAGTCTAAAAACTTTCCCCCCAGAAATTTCTAGGTATAGAACGACATTTTGATACTGCCCCCATGGAACCGTACCTCCCGAATTTCGGTATTTTGAAAGATAGCCACATTGTTTTATCGGACTTACTGAAATTTGGTATTTAGTCTTCTTCATATTAGAAAGGAAACTAATTGTTCCATTTTACATCAATACAACTCGGGGTGGAGAGTATAACAAGTTCGGCCTGGTCGAACTTAACACCGTTCTTACTTGTTTTCTTTAAACAATTCGATATACGATATCTTCGATTCCCTTTCACAGAACCTAATTTCGAAGATTTTGTATTTTGGCAGAACAGCACTCGTCAAAAAAAAAAAGAACTGCTAAACTTAAAAAACTGTGCCACTCATGATGTGTGTGCCATGGCGATGGTGGTGGTGATTGGGTTTGAGGTTTCACTTTGAGCTTAGCTGTGATCTTATTACAGGTAGTTGGGTGACTCGTAGATGGTGTTTTTTTTTTTTTCAAAATAAATAAGAGGCTGGTTTGCACTTTACCTACTCGTATACCCAACTCTGCTATTGAAATATTTCTCTGCGGCTTTTGTTAATTCTCGTTCTCGTCGTTGTTGCTGCTGATTTTTTTTAATTTGCTCCGCAAAATTGAACGCGTCAATGGTTTCAATAATTTTACTTTTGCGAACTTAAGACGACCGTTCGTATTTTGCAAAAAGGTTTGGGTGTTGCAACATTGTTTTTGTTTAAGATAGAATTGGCTTTTTGCATACGTTTCTTTTGTTGTGGCTTTAAGAAGTGTTGGTTTTAGCAGCAGAAGCATCAGAAGCCACAGTAGATAATAATAAAGCATAACCAAAGTTTTAACCCCATTTTTTGTGCAATAATTCGCTGATATTGCTTTTATAAGCTAAAAATCAATGGGTTCGTAATGATTGACGTTAAAACTACTTAAGAAGCAATAAATTGCCAAATAGCCATCGCCCAGCGATAACAATATTTCAGATGATGTCTACCGAAAAAACACACACGGTGTGAACAAAGTGTGAACATATGTAGCTGACAACAATGTAGACAAGTGAGAAGGTTTTAAAATTGTTTTTTTGGTGGTAAATGGGACATAGATTTTTTTGGGGGGGAAATTTATTATTTTAATGGATTGTCGGTAGTTCGACTGGATGAATATTAGATTAAATTCTGGGCGATTCTATCTGTTTTGACTCTGTTCCAAAACTGCAAGAATTTAAACTTTTGACCTTTCCTTAGTGATTTAACTAGGAGAAGTTAATATTTCCTGAAGATATGGTCCCCGAAATTTCTCAAAATATATACTTATTAAGTAGTTGAATTAATCGAGTATAGTCAAAAGCTGAGGGTAGTTGGTAGTCTTTTTACTGTTTTTATACCCTTCACTATAGTTTGGAGGGTATATTAAGTTTGTTTTTCCGTTTGTAACATCGATCTTGCCATGTTCTGTCCATGTCTGTTGTATTCACCCTAGCGTCCAGAAGAGTTGAGTTAGAAAGTTATATTTTTGCATCCGAGTGTATTTGCTCCGTTGGCAGGTCAAGTTCGTAGATGGGCTATATCGGGCCATGTTTTGGTACAGCTCTCCTATAACGGTACCTCCCAATTTGTGGGTATTTTGGGGATTTTAGCTGCAATGTACAAATCCTGTAGTTTGACATTTGGCGTTCCTATTGGTCACAAACCTTCTCCACTAAAAATTGTCAATATAGGTCTATGTAGCACTCAAATAACGGTACCTTCAGATATTTGATATTTTGATTATTTTAGCTAAATTTTTGACTACATGTAATTTGCTATTTGAGAATCCTTGTGGCCACAAAAGTTCTTCGCTAAAAATTACCAAGATAGGACCCTGTTTTTGTATAACCCCCATATAAAGGCACTTACTGATTTTCGGTATTTCAAGGACCATTTTTAGTGGTACCTCTGAGGTACCTCCCAATTTTCGGAATTTTAAGGATTTAGCTAAAATTTTTGACCGAACTACTTGGAATTTGACATTTGAGATTCCTAATGGTTACAAAACTTCGTCACTAATAATTGTCAGTAATAGGTCCCTGTTTTGGTATAGCCCCAATATAACGGTACCACAATTTTTTCTGTATTTTGAGGATTTTGAGGCTCCCAGTAGTCACTATAGTTCTCCACCAAAAATTGCCAACATAGGTACATGTTTTGGTATAGCCCCGTTATAACGGTATTAGGTATTTTGAAGATTTTAGCTACATTTTTTGACCGAAGTACATGTTATTTGGCATTTGATGTTCCCAGTGTTAAAAAAAAATCGGTGACTTAAAACCGGTTCAAAAATCGGTTTTAATGTCGGAATATTCGGTTCAAAAATTGAGATATCCGGATCTATCCTCCAAGAAAATTTGTTATTAACGTGTTCTTCATTACAAGAGCTATTTGTGGTAAATATTTCAGAAGCACCCCAGATGTCTACATAAGCAATAATCAATTGTTATGTCTACATACCAATAAGTAACCAACGACGAATATACAGAAAAACAAAACATAGTATATTTCTGAACCAAAACCGATTAAATGTCAAAAAGGACAATGAAAACGGGACAAAATCGATTAGTTGTCAAAGAGAACCGTACCTAAAATCTTCTGAGCAACATTTTTGTAGAGTATTGAAGACATGTCACCTCAAAACGAAGCTACAACAACGCCAAACAGAGATATGGAGCTATTTTCCCCAGTATTAAAACAAATTTCAGCATATTCGGTAAGACAATGTGGCTAAGCTTCAAAATATTGAAATTCGGGAGATACCGTTCTGTGGCAGCTATATCAAAACGTGTATCTATACCTTCAAATCTCTGGCGGAAAGTTTTTGAACTCAATGAAGACTAAATGCCAAATTTCCGATATTTCGGTAACACCTTAAAAATACCGAAAGTCAAGAGGTACGCTTCTAGGGGGGATATAGGAACCCGCCTACCAATACTGACAAGTCTCTTCTAGAATATTTTATAACCCCATGGAAGACTAAATAAGTCGTTTAGGAGGGATATTGCCGTCACAGAGAGTGCAATCGTATGCACATCCGCCTTGCACACTAAAGGTCGTGGGTTGCATTCCCCAGCCAGGCTACATAAAAAATTTCAACGGTGTTAAAATACCCCTCAGTAATGTTGGCGACATTTCCTGAGTATTTCAGTCATGTAGAACTTCTCTACAAGTGGTGTCTTAGGACATGCTGTTCGGACTCGGCAATAAACAGTAGGTCCCTTATCACTGAGCTAATATAAATCGGGGTGCACTCATTGGTATGAGAGAAGTCTCCCTTGTCCCGTATGGGATATTTGTGGAACAATTATAGATTGCCGTCACAGAAGAATTACGAACATCGGGGGCTATATCGAAACGTGGACCTATACCGACGAATTTCAGTCGAAAAGATTTTTACATCCAACGCATACTAAATACCAAATTTCGGTAGGTTGCTGTGGCCAAAACCTTAAAAATACCAAAATGGGGAAGTGCCGTTCGTTCTATGGGGGGACTCAGTATCGTACCAAATTTCAGTCACTTCGGTGTGATAATGAGGCTAAAACCTACAAAATACACAAAATCGGGTGGTACCGTTCTATGAGGGCTATATGAAGGCGTGGACCTTTAGCCTCAAATTTCATATGCAACGTTTTATACCCCAGATGAAGACCAAATACCACATTTCAGTCATTTCGGTGGAATATTGAGGCAAAACCTTCAAAATACCGCAAATAGGCAGATACCGTTCTATGAGGGCTATATGAAGGCCTGGACCTTTGCCCTCAAATTTCATATGGAACGTTTAATACTCCAAATGAAGACCAAATACCAAATTTGAACCATTTCGGTGAATTATTGTGGCCACAGCCTTCAAAGTACCGAAAATACCGATCTGGAGGTACCATTCTGTGGGGGCTATATGAGGGCGTGGACCTATATCTACGAATTTCTGGGGGAATGTTTTATACCCCCAATGAAGATAAAGTACCAAATTTCAACCATTTCGGTGTGATAATGAGGCTAAAACCTTCAAAATACCGAAAATCGGGTGGTACCGTTCTATGGGACCTATATCCAAAGGTGGACCGATATAGCCCATTTGCAATACCAAACGTCCTAGGAGTAATAGAAACTTCTATACCAAATTACAAAGCTCTATCTTAAAAATTTCGAGCTGTATCTTGATTTCAACAGACGGACGGACAACCGGACATGGTTATATTGACTCAGAGTATTGCCCTGATCAAGAATATATGGTAACATGGGGCGCCTTCGCCACTGGGGCGGGTACGCCATCGCCGATTTTCTCGCAAAATACAAGTGCTAGAAAAAATCCGTTAAATGCAAAATTGTGAGTTTAATGAAGATCTATCATCTCCCAAAAGTTGGCAGTTGTGTCATAAGTATGATAGCGGAAGCACGCGGTTTTGTGTTTTGAGGGTATTGGGAAAAATAATTATGGTAGATGTTTTTTGTGATATCTTCTTTACCTTTTGTGATATCAAAAACATATTTTATACCGTTAGAAGACAACTACTGAAGAATAGAAATCCCAATAATTTGCATGAAAAAAACAATAACAAATGTCAATATATTCATATTATGAGATATGTTGGGGGTGGGGCGCCTACGCCATGATAGGGGTGTGGTGGGTTAATGTCCGAATTTTGTCATGTTTAACTTCAATTCTTTATGCCATAGAGATACCACACTATAATGTGAAGTTAAAATCAAATAGTATCATAAACGTGTCTTGTTTTGGTTATGTTATGATTTTTGTACCTAAATTCAAGGAACCTATTTCAATTAAACGCTAGAATCGGTTACTATTTGTGAATTTTAGATTAATTTTTGATTATTCAATAGAAAACATGTTCCTTTTTCGCATAATATTGATATTTAAGGAAAAAGTATGGTAAATTACAGTTTTAGAGTCCGTTGGAAAATGTTTAATTTCGATGGCGAAGCTGCCCCATGGGTGGGGAGGCTTCGCCACTTTTTATACATTTTGTAAATTCACGAAAATAATATTTTTAAAACAAAATTATAACCACTTATATATCAAAACTTATAGTCAAGATACGCTAATATTTGTACCAAAAATAATATTTGAAAAAACTTTAACCGTGTCGGTATGAGAACATTTTGAACAAAAACGTGGCGAAGGCCCCCCATGTTACCATATATATATTTTATATGGTCTTCGATGAATATTTCGACGTGTTACAAACGAAATGAAAAATTTATTTATTCTATATTAGTTCACAATATTTTATGTTGGAGGATATAAAAAGTTGGTTCCGCTCGAACTTAAAGAATTTGTACTTGGTTTTTATACCGTACACCACAACGTGGAAAGGGTATTATAAGTTTGTTTTTCCCAAAAATCATGTAACACCGCGAAATATTCGTCGTAGACCCCGATGTGTTATACCAAAATTCATATTTCGACGAGATAAAGCGATTTTGAGATGTATGTGTGTCCGTCCCTCCGTCTATTAAAAATTTTAATCAAACTGCGGGCCGCAATTATGGACCGATCGCCACGAAATTTTGAATGAAGGTCGGATTCATACTAGAATAGACTCCTATTGTTATTGGTGATGATCGCAAAAGTGAAATGGACTGATTTTGTAGCGGCTCTGTAGGTCACAATTATAGTCTGATTGGCCATTAACATGATGATCAGATAATATTTAGCGGGTTAAATGGACCAAATATTTTGTGTGAAAATTGGTAAAATTTTTAGTGAAATGACTATAACTTTATTCCTGGAAAATATGTTAAAGCCACGTAAATTTTATTTAGAAGAGGAGCTCTTGATATTTCCATTGATGCCAATTATGTTGATGTACATACGTGGTCAGATAATTATGTATAGTGTTACCATAATCACGTTGGAGGTCGCAGTTATAGTTTAATACTGACAAATTTTTTTCAAGAGGTAAGAGTTTTGGTCAATGATTGTGCCAATATTTTTTTGGATAATGATTGGATGGTATTTTGCGTGTGAAATTGATCACAATTTTTGTGGAAAAAATATCAACATTTAATTTTTGGACTGTAATTTAAATTCTGGGTGGCATATTTGGACAAATTAGGAAAACGAAACTTGAAAACCAACTCTTGACCTCGCACTTGATGCAAATTCTCATAATCCATTGCTGATATCTTAAAACTCGACGAGTTACAGCTCATTTACTACGAGTTTTGCATAATTAAACATAAAAGTTTTTTGTGTTTTTTAATCACTACGAGTAATACACTTCAAATCATGCTTGATCTTGCACAGAAATTAAGCACTGATATCAGGGTAGCTGTTTGTAAAATATGGTCCAAGTAGTTTGTTTTAGTTTTTGTGTAATAATCTTTTTAAATTGGTAAGTCCAATTTCAATTGTCAACTTAAAACGAATTTTTTCTCGAAACTGGACTTTTTGAGATGTTTCTTTGAGTAAATGGGCGATATGTCCCAGAATATCCCCGAAGGAACAAGGGAGACTTCGAAATCATTTAAATAAATTCCCCGAAAAACTAGTGACCAGGGAAGTGGTGTCAGGTATCACATGGTCGGCCCCGTCCGACTATAGCCATCTTTTAATTGTTTTTTTTTGTTATTTTATTATTTTCCACTGAGTGCCACCGTGGTGCAATGGTATGCACACCCGCCTTGCACGCATAAGGTCGTGGGTTCCATTCAACATCAAAACACTTATCAACGGTGGAAAAGTACCCCTCAGTAATGTTGTTCCTGAGTATTTCAGCAATGAAAAACTTCTCTACAAAAGTGGTGTCTTAGACACGGCGATACAAAAATGTAGAAACGCCCAAAAAGATGTATTCCTATGTTTCGTTGATTATGAAAAGGCCTTCGACAACGTACTACATGATAAACTGATAGACATTCTTAACTCAATAAACATAGATAAGAAAGAAATACAATGTATAAAGAGTCTATACTGGCACCAGACTGCTCAAATTGAGGTAAACGGAGAAATGACGGAAAGTATACCTATATACAAAGGAGTCAGGCAAGGGTGTATACTGTCTCCATTGCTTTTCAATATTTATTCAGAACAAATATTTCACGAATCGATCAATAGATTGCGAAATGGCATCCATATAGGCAGTACGGTTTTAAACAACATTAGATATGCTGATGACACAACTCTAATGGCACATAACATATCCCAACTTCAGCACCTTGTGGATACACTCTCAACTTGCAGTGAAAAATATGGCTTAAAAATTAATATCCAGAAGACAAAATTTATGATTATAAGCAAAAAAGAAGAACACAATAACGCCATATTAAAAATACACAATTCAAACATACAGAGAGTTAAGACTTTTAAATATCTTGGAGCTACAATTACCGAACAATGGGACTCCTCGAAGGAAATAAGATGCCGAATAGAGTTGGCGAGAGATGCATTTCTGAAATACAAGCGAGTTTTTACCAGCCATGACGTCAATCTTGAAACGAAGACTCGATTTGTCAAAGCATATGTGTGGTCAGTCCTACTGTACGCAATGGAGGTGTGGACAGTGAAATCTGCCGATATTAAAAAATTAGAAGCCTTTGAAATATGGATATATCGGCGAATATTAAAAATTCCTTGGACTGCTCATGTTTCAAATGCTGAAGTATTGAGGAAAATGCATTGCGAAAGAGAACTCATCACAGCCATAAAGAGAAGAAAAACTGCTTATTTGGGACATATTATGAGGAATCAAAAATATAAATTATTACAAAATATAACCCGCATAAAAATTGAAGGAAACCCCATTAGAGGAAGGAAAGAGTTAACATGGCTTGATAACATCACGGAATGGACTGGTATTCGAGATGTCACAAATCTATTAAGCATGGCGAGAGACAGAGAGGGATTTGCAGATTTGATAAATAATGTATGAAAACAAATAATGTATATATGATAATTGTAACTAAATTGTATTGGTCGCTAATATTCGGAAAACGAATGTGCAAATAAAGAAGAAGAAGACACGGCGATAAACTGTAGGTCCCATGTCATTGAGCTAATATGAATCGGGGTGCACTCATTGATATGAGAGAAGTCTCCCTTGTCCCTTATGGGATGTTTGTGGAACAATTATTATTATATTATTATTTCCCACTAAATTCCATCATCATTTTCTTTAGATCTAATTTTATTTTTATTACACAACTAAAATTTCAAAGATTAGATAATGCCTGAAAGGCAATCTCACGTCCCTTTTACTTTTTTTGCTAGGCTTTACATCTTCTCCACCCAGAGGGGGAAACGATATTAATTTTCATAGCCACACAAGACAAAACGTTTAAAAACAATTTAAAAGCAATAACATGCAACTTGTACATATTATGACTTAGCCTCCTAATACATTGTGGATCGCCATCAGGTACAACAAAGCAATGACGATGACGACGACAATATCAGCATACATGGGTCATGGCCTGTAACAACCTCTTACAAACTCCCTTCTTCAACTCCTACTCCTTTATGGCTATACTTGTAATATTTAGCCTACAAGAGAGGGAGTAAAAAATAAAAAGACACAATCACGTGCTACCAACATCGACATCGACAGAACAGTAACACGGCAAGCAAATACAAGGATGGCGACAACAGCATAAAATTGAAGCAACAACATAGATCATGATGATGATGATGGGGGTTGTGTTTTTTTGTGGCTGGCTTTTACTTTATTGCGGTGGCAATCAATGGCCGCCACAACGAAGACCACGAAGTAGCCTTCCCAATAAGATGTATGTATGTACGAGTATGTTTTCTACTTCAAACAACAACAACAGCAACAGGTACTACTCCATATTTTGTTAATGTTGTTCGACAATTTTCAATAAACACGAGCTACCATCGCTGCAAGAGTCCCAACATGTTTTTTTTTCTTCTTCTTGGTTGCAATGTAAAACGTTCACTCCTGTCGATTCCTTAACAAACGAAAGCAAGCAGATATGATAAAAGACCCTTACTAATGTGCCAATATAAGAAGTTATTGCCATGATCTCACTTAATACCCAAGACCAAAGCCTCTATAGCTTTCCAGAAGACGACGACGAAGACAACAACAACGACAACGATGGTGATGACAATAATACGGCAATAATGCCAATGTCGTTTAAATACTAAAAGCAAAGTTTAAAGTTTAATTTTTGTGGAACTTCTTAGCATAGAGAAATAGCAACAGAAGCAGCAGTCATTTTTCTTAAACAAGAAACTTTGCATGTACAGCGGCATTTATGAAATCATTTATCAGAAATGTTGGAACTTTTTTTCGTGTTCTACTGGGATACAATTGTGTGGCAAATATTTCATTTCAATTGCTTCTTTTTTAAAAAATAAAAAAAGAAATAGTTATCAAAGATTATTTATCTGTTTTTTAAAAGTATTATAGTGAGTGTGTTTTTCTGGCCAACACGCTTAGCTGGAAACCATAGGCATTGTAATCGAATCATTTTTGATTGCCCATGGCCATATTGTGTGTGTGTGTGGTGGGTGGGTGGTTTTTTATTTCATTAAACATGACAATAGAACAGATTAAGGTTTGTTGTCTAAGTCTTTTGTTTTTCCAATATATGGAGAAATTTGATTTTACAATGACATGTGTATTTTTGTAATAACAAAAAAATTTCCAATCACTTACTTGTATTGAATGATTTGTTCGAAATATCTAACATTTTGGCAAATCATGCCATCTTTAACAGAGGCGGCCAGAGGCAAAGTGCAGAATTTTTTTTAATTTAAAATTAATTGTATTTTCTACAGAGAATTATTTGCTTTAAGAAAGTGGTCTATATAATCAGAGGGAACTCTTTAACTAAATTGCAAATATATCCGGATTAAGCATAATAAAACAAGTAAAAATGAATAAGTCGGCTTTGCCGGCAGCTAAATTCCCCTACGTATGGCTGTATAAAAAAATAGCAATAATTTTTAAGAATATTTCTCTCTAGGAAATTTTTGAATTCTTATGAAATATTATATCATCGAAATTTCAATATTGCATCAAGATATAAAACAACAATAAAATATTTTTGGTTTTTTATCCCAATTCCTAGAAATACAATATAAAATGCAACAACATTGTTTAAATCATAGATGACCTGTTTGAAGAATGTCTTTGTAGAAAAAAATCATTTTTGATAATCCAAAGAATATAAAGAACATTAGCCAATGACAACAACATTCCATGTGCTGGCTGCTCTTATTGGAAAATACACAAATGTGTCCTTCTAATAACATCGGAAAAAACATCTACAAACGTGATGAGCAGAAATGTGAACAAAAAAAGCTAAACTCTTAATAAAAGAACCAACCACCAACGTAGATCAAAAATTTTTACTCCAATAAAATAAGTCCAAACCAAACCATGAAGAAGAATGCAGCAACATTTTACCAAATCAACAAAGTAAGAATCTACAGACAATTATCTTAAAACACGACCATTTAGGTACAGCCGAAAAAGAACCTGGTAAATGTTTTAAATCATGAGGATGTAGCAACGAAAACGTTTTTTTAGCAATTTTAAATGAAAACCAAAAAAGAAGGTAGCAATTTTAATAACTACATTGTGTTGGTAGTCCAATAGCAACCACTTTGTTATATCATTACACAATAATTGGTTCTTAGTATGAAAGGGACATAAAAACAATAGTTTTTTTTACATGTAATGTTATATCGGTGAGTCAGTTTTTTGGATACCTGTCAACATTTCCCAAGTATTTCAGTCATTTAAGACATCTCTAAAATGGGCGTCTTAAGACACACCATTCGATCTCGGATATATAAAAAAGTAGGTCCTATATCATAGAGTTAATATGGATCGAGGTGCATACCCTGCACACACCGTCGTAAGGCGTTCGCTTATGATCTTGTCTAGGTCACATAGTCAACAATAATAAGCTGTCACATGGCAAAAGAAGTTTCAAATTTTTTTAAATGTCTACATCGTTGCTTTTCAGTATGTGGAACAAATGAAAAGAAGGCACGAAAAAATTTAACACAAAGTTCAGGGTAATTTTCCAGTACTAAAATATTTCGTCCGTTAGGCAACAGCACTAAGTCCTCCCAAAAAGGCAGAGCATCTGTATTACCAAAGGCATAAAATGCCTTCTTCATAAAAAGATTTGGTGTTTAAGAACATGATTGTAGATTAAAGTGGTTTAATTTTGATAGACAATTTTTCGAGGGAAATTCAACTAGGTAAGGAAAAGGCATTAAAGAAAAACAAGATTTGGAATATCACAATATGTGCACAATGGATCAGGAATCGATTTTCCTGGCCAAAAATCAAAATTTTGTTTTGTCAAAGATATTTAACTTCTATATGGGATTCGATAGTAAACATATTAAAACTAAGGAAACCAAAAATTAGGTCAAAATATTGGAAGGTGTGGGTGTGCCCCTAAAGATGAACATTTTCCCCAGTTTTGGGAAATACGTAAGTTTTGCAAATTTCTCGAGAAAGACGTAGCGATTTCTCGGAAACTATAACAGAAAGTGTGTTCGTAGTTTTTTGTAAGGTAGGAAGGATTACGGCCTTTAAAAATCTTTTCAGTAAATTACCGTAGCGTTTACACAATATGAACTAAATTTTAGTGAAATTCCAAATTTAGTGGACTAGAACTTTTGTGGAACAACATGGAACAAAGTTCTCTTTTCACAGAAAGATGCCCGAGAGTCTCATCTTTCAGCCCATATATACTTGTACCCGTCCCGCTCCGTCCGTTTAACACTTTTTTCATTTTATTGAAATTACATGGGTAAAAATGTGTGCTTTTCTATACAGTTTCCATATGAATTACACCTTTTTGATACAAATTATTTCTTTGAGTATATGAGTTTTTATAGTGTTATATAAGTTTTATGAAAACCCAAGGAGTATTTTTTTTAATTTTTGAAATACTAAAATTTTGTTGTAATTTTTTTTTACAAATTTTGGAAAAAAAACTTTTTTTGTTTTTTGATATTTTTATTGATTATTTATTGGTGTTTGACCATCTTTAATACATAGGAAGGTATAAAAACCACAAAAACACTTATATTTTGTTGAAAAATATTTTAAAAACTCAAAAGTTTAATTTTGTCCTTGAATTTCTCTGCAACTGCCAGACCGAATTTGACCGCTTGTAATTCGTCTGTCTTACACAGAATTATGAAAATATCTCTATCCGTTCAATAGTTACAGAATTTGGACCAGGAAAAAACAATTCTATACCACTGTGAGGCGGCGGATTCTTCGATACCGGATTGCATACAGTGAGTCTTTGTCGTTGTCATCAGAAAACGAAACTCTCCCGCAGTACCCCCAACAGCAGCTTAACACCAGCCGTTGCTGTTACAATCACTGGTAATGCATCCTTTTTGCAATCTAATTATAACCCAGCAAAATGTGAAGTTCCATGCGATGACGTGATTTCATGGCATCTTTTGCATTGGTTCAAACATAGTCATGAAAGATCCGTTATTTTCATTAGCATTTGAACCAATGCAAAGGAAGTCGTGAAAGATCCGATCTTCATCGATGAAGATGCTGAAAAGATGAGATGCCAGATCACTTGCACCCATGATTGAATGGCATCTTTGGCATCGAACATGTTGCTGGGAAGACTCCGAGAACGGTGCGACTGAGCTAACTTTAAATGAAAGGTGCTTATACCTGGGAAGTTTTTGCGGATTCTGAAACTACAATGTTCATAGATGAGAAAAATAAAAAATAAAAAAAATCGCCGGAGCGCTTTTTTGAAAAAATCGCGGCCAAAGTTCACATTTTTAGGGCTTTCACAATTTTGTTTGGCAACCTCAAGTCCTATCGAAATGGGACTACAAAAATGTTGTAGCAGTGAAAAATATCTACAAGATTGGCCTTTTTGATGTTTTCGTTGATTCTACCATTTTCGAGATATAGAAGTTCAAATTGGGACAAGGCACGGACTGTATGGCAGACCAACCGATTTCATCACCTCTAAACGCTGAACTTTCATCAATAAGGAGCAACTTAACTGGTTATTAGGTTGGTCGGTGAGCATAAGCGGAACAAGTGGCTAAAGCATCTGAATAATTGAAACATTAAGTCTCTCTCGAACCCTGAAAAGAAGGAAGATAGAAGAACCTCAGTCACCATTGGCGACATTGCGCTGACTGATCCAAAGGGGTGAGCAAGTAGGGGTAGATTGGTTATGCTATTGAAGCCAGGCAATTGTACCGACCGGTTTCGCTTTTGTTGCCCGTAAAAAGACTCCTCAAAAGCCTTTGATACTGTCAAGCACTCCACTCTGTTTGAGGACATTTAACAGACTATCCTCCGGCTCAGTTTGAAACGTTGTATAACACTGTAAACCGAAATTTCGGGGGGTGGAAAATTCCTTTTGGGAGTGAAAGCCCTTGATGAGTATATTCAGAACCCCAAAGGGCAGATCCGCCGTGAGTCGAACTTGTGATTTATGACGTGATGAATTTTTCACTTGAGACCCTATAAGCCATCAGAAACTAGCGGTATATCTTTGTTCGCAGTTATTTTAACTTATTTTTATGATGACATGTCTTCAGTCAAATCTAATGACGATCTTTTTATACCCTCAGCATTTATGCTGACGAGGGTATATACACTTTCATACGGGCAAAATGTGCCTCATCGAAATAATGGTTTTAGACCCCAAGTATGTTTGGACGAAATGTGTTTCAGACAATTTGGAGTCGATTTAGCAATGTCCGTCCTTCTGTCCGTCTGTCTGTCTGGCTGGTGCGCACCATAACTCTCGAACGGATGAACCGATTTGGTCCATTTGGCTTTCGCAATATCTTGTCCAAACTTAGTTTATGTTCGAAGATGGGTTATATTGGTCCACTCCTTCCGGTACCTCCCCCACAAAAGTTCGAAAATGTTCGGACAATTTGTGTGCACGATAACTCATGAAGGGAGTAATCGATTTGGTCCAAAATTTGCACATCGTGAAATTTCTACCAAACTTAGATGAGGTTGCAATACGAGTATGGACTCCCACACAAAATTTCGGATACGTTCAGAATAGGACCTGCTTTCCATTCGCTTCGATTTTTGATGCAACAACTTGTATTCACTGCCCTTCATACGACGGTATAAATTTCATCAGGGGCAAGTCCATACTTCCTGAAAAAATAGCCTGAAAGATGCAAAAAGCCCCTATGACACCGTGTGTAGTGGTTGGAGCGCAAGATAATTCTCGAAGGGATTTGCCTATTCGGTCCAACATTTGGCCTTCTTAATTTTTTGTCCAAACATAGCATATATCGGTCCACTCCTTCAGGTACCTCCCCCACAAAAGTTCAAAAATGTTCGGAAAAATTGTGCGCACGATAAATCTTGAAGGGAGTAACCGATGTAATCCATACTTTGCACATCCTAATATATCTAACAGATATAGATCAGGTTCGAATATGGACTATATTTGTCTATTCCTTCTGGTACCTCTCACAAAAAATTTCGGCTAAGTTCACTTTAAGACCTGCTCTCGAATAACTTGTTTTTTTTTGTTGAAGCGATTTGTATTCGCTACCTCCATTACGACGGTAAAAGTTTTTTCAGGGGCAAGTCCATATTTCTTGGGAAAAACAGACCGAAAAGTTTTAAAAACCCTTATGTCGGTCGGAAAGCACGATAACTCTCGAACTGTTCAACCGATTTGGTCCAACATTGGATCTTCGTCATATTACATCCAAACTTAGTTTCATGGGGAAATACCGGTCCACAACTTTCGGTACTTCCAAATTTTGGATCTCCTTATATTTTTTTTCAAAATTTAGTTTAACTTCTAAAATGGCCCATATCGGTCCTCCCTAAGGGTACCTCGCCCACAAAAGTTCAACATTTGTGTCTAAGTGCAGTTAATTTCTAATCCAGATTTTTTCAAATGTCCAAAAAGGGACACAAAATTCTGAAGAGACGGTAAATACATTCGATCTGTCCGTAGGTGAAAGTTTCACTTCACATTGGCTGAGGGTATATATCTGTCGGCAAAGCCGACTGACACTTTTTTACTTGTTCGTAGAACATTTAGACCTTCTAACTCGCTTTCTTCAATGTTCTTTTCGTCCTTTATTTCAACAACCGCAATAAAAATACCACAAGATGACATTTTTCAGCTTTGAAATGTTGTACAAAAATTTGGCTAAGAAAATTTTGGGTACGGCTCTCATTGACAACTAATCGATATTGTCGCATTTTCATGGTCCTTTCTGCATTTACCCAGTCTTTGCTCATGACATGTCATCTTAAAAATAAGCTAAAACAACTGCGAACAAAGATATACCGTTATTTTCTGATGGCTTATAGGGTCGCCAGTGAAAAATTCATCACGCCATGACTCAAAAGTTCGACTCACGGCGGATCTGCCCTTTGGGGTTCTGAATATACTCATCAAGGGCTTTCACCCCCAAAAGGAATTTTCCACCCCAGACCTCGATTACCAAGAAATATAGTTCAAAACATCTGCTTAGTATGCCGCTCAGGCCCCCACGATACACTGCACGACAAAAATCTCACTTTACAGGACATTGATACTAGCCGTGCTAACGTTTATATCTTGCGCAGGTATGGGCAAAAATTCTTGGAGGGATTGGATTGGTGATAAACCGGAGATTAAGAATTCGGCGTCATTATTCGACATAGATCTTATCTTTTCCAAAGGAATAACAGTAAGGAAAGGATCAAATTCGGGCGGGGCCGACTGTATGATACTCACACCACTGTGAATATGTAAAATATAAATCCAAATCTGAAACGATTTCGATATAATTTGGCACATTTATTTCTAGACCGAATTCAGTCACACATTCCAAATTTCATCGAAATCGGAAATATATAGCGTGTTTGGTACAGTAAATACGTGAAATCGGCCGAAAATATATATGGGAGCTATATCCAAATCTGAACCGATTTTGATATAATTTAGGACACTTATTACTATACCGAATTCAGTCAAACATTTCAAATTTCATCAAAATTGGAAATATATAGCGTGTTTGGTACAGAAAATAAGTGAAATCGGCCGAAAATATATATGGGAGCTATATCCAAATCTGAACCGATTTCGATATAATTTGGCACACTTATTTCTAGACCGAATTCAGTCATACATTCCAAATTTCATCAAAATTGGACGTATATAGCGTGTTTAGTACAGAAAATACGTGAAATCGGGAGAACATATATATGGGAGCTATTTCCAAATCTGAACCGATTTCGATATAATTTGGCACATTTATTTCTAGACCGAATTCAGTCAAACATTCCAAATTTCATTGAAATCGGACATATATAGCGAGTTTGGTACAGAAAATACGTGAAATCGGCCGAAAATATATATGGGAGCTATATCCAAATGTGAACCGATTTTCACCAAAAGCAATAGCGTTCTTCCTATGGCTAAAAAAATTGTAGTCCCCAATTTTCAGCTGAATCGGACAAAACTGCGACCTGTACGTTGCGAACAAAAATACATGGACAGACGGACAGACGGACGGACATGCATAAATGGACTCAGAAAGTGATTATATGTATATCCCCAAAAGGAACTATGGGTCTATTTCGTTTCCTTTTGTATGTTACATACAAATGTACAAAGACGTAATACCCCTTACCACAGTGTGGTGTAGGGTATAATAAGGGGGCGAGGAGATATAACATAAAAATACCATTACATATTCAAATTTCCGATTTGTGAGATATTGGATATCTCTGCTTTTATTTGACGTATACATAGAGAAAGAACTGCTAAGAGAAATATACCGTCTAAACTTTAAAACACTACCAAATTGGTGTTAATGTTCAAATCTATATATATAAAAGAGCAGTGAGGTGAGGTATTCACTGACTGACTGACTGACTGACTGATTCATCACCGCCCAGACGAAACCGCTGAAGCTAGAAAGTTGATATTTTGGGTGTAGGTTGCTGTTGGTGTGTAGGGGTGAGATAAGGCTGGGTTTTTGGAAATTCGACCCAGAAGTGTACGAAAAGTACTAAAAGGTACTAAATATGGTACCCTTTGTATTAGGGAAACGGTAAGAGCTAGAATTCTGAAATTTGGAATGAGGGTGACTGATGGAGATCTAGAAAGATGTACCAAAGGGTTTTTGGAAAATCGACCTCTAAGTGTACGAAAAGTACTAAAATTTACAAAATTTAGTACCAATTGTATATTTTGAACGGATATAGCTAGAATCATGGAATTTGGTATGGAAATCAAGGTTGGGAAGTGGTGTTGATGTTATTAAATGTTTTTGGAAAATCGTACTAATGTGTACGAAAAGTACTAAATGATACTAAATTTAGTACAAATTATATTTGGGTGAACGGATAGAACTAAAATTCTGAAATTTGGAATTAAGATTACTGTTGAAGTGTATGATTGAGACATGAGGGTGATTTTGGAAATTCGTACTTATGTGTACGAAAATTACTAAATGGTACTAAATTTAGTACAATTTGGATTTGTATGAACGGATGGAGCTGCAATTCTGAAATTTGAAATTACGGTCAATTGTGGAGAGTAACGAAGAAAACTTTTTGGAAATTCGAACTATAAGTGCACGAATAGTACTAAATGGTACTAAATTTAGTACAATTTGGATTTGGGTGAATGGATAGAGCTGGAATACAGACATTTGGAATGATGGTCACTGATAAAGAGTCACAATGAAAGGTTTTTGGAAATTCCAACTATAAGGGTACGAAGAGTAATAAATGGTAATAAATTTAATACAATTTTGATTTGGGTGAACGGATTGAGCTGGAATACAGACATTTGGAATGGGGGTTACCGATGAAGAGTAACAATGAAAGGTTTTTGTAAATTCGAACTATAAGGGTAAAAGTACTAAATGGTACTAAATTTAGTACAATTTGGATTTGGGTGAACGGATAGAGCTGGAATTCTGAAATTTGGAATGAGGATCAGTAATGAAGAGTAAAAATGAAAGGTTTTTGGAATTAGAACTATAAGTGTACGAAAAGTAATAAATGGTACTAAATTTAGTACAATTTGGATTTGGGTGAACGGATAGAGCTGGAATCCTGAAATTTGTAATGAGGGTCACTGATGGAGAGTATCAAAGAAAGGTTTTTAGAAATTCGAACTATAAGTGCACGAAAAGTACTAAATGGTACTAAATTTAGTACAATTTGGGTTTGGGTGAACGGATAGAGCGGGAATACAAACATTTGGAATGAGGGTCACTGATGAAGAGTAACAATGAAAGGTTTTTGGAAATTCGAACTGTAAGGATACGAAAAGTACTAAATGGTACTAAATTTAGTACAATTTGGATTTGGGTGAACGGATAGAGCTGGAATCCTGAAATTTGTAATGAGGGTCACTTATGGAGAGTAACAAAGAAAGGTTTTTAGAAATTCGAACTATAAGTGCACGAAAAGTACTAAATGGTACTAAATTTAGTACAATTTGGGTTTGGGTGAACGGATAGAGCGGGAATACAAACATTTGGAATGAGGGTCACTGATGAAGAGTAACAATGAAAGGTTTTTGGAAATTCGAACTATAAGGATACGAAAAGTACTAAATGGTACTAAATTTAGTACAATTTTGATTTGGGTGAACGGATTGAACTGGAATACAGACATTTGAAATTAGGGTCAGTGGTGGAGAGTAACAAAGAAAGGTTTTTTGTAAATTAGAACTATAAGTGCACGAAAAGTTCTAAATGGTACTAAATTTAGTACAATTTGGATTTGGGTGAACGAATTGAGCTTGAATCCTGAAATTTGTAATGAGGGTCACTGATGGAGAGTAACAAAGAAAGGTTTTTAGAAATTCGAGCTATAAGTGCACGAAAAGTACTAAATGATACTAAATTTAGTACAATTTGGATTTGGGTGAACGGATAGATCTGGAATCCTGAAATTTAGAATGAGAATCCCTGTTGATGAGTAAAAATGAAAGGTTTTTGGAATTCGAACTAAACTTATACGAAAAGTACTAATTAGTACTAAATATAGTACAATTTAGATATGGGTTAACGAATAGGGCCGGAATCCTGAAATTTGGAATGGGGGTCACTGATTAAGAGTAAGAAAGATGTACCAAAAGTCGAAAAGTCCTAAATGGTAGTAAGTTTAGTATGATTTAGATTTGAAGAGCTGGAATCCTGAAATTTGGAATTAAGGTTACTGTTAGAATATAGAATTGAGATATGGAGGAAGCTTTGGAAAATGGTACTAATGTGAACGAAGCAGTACTAACTGGTACGGAATTTGCTGTATTTGCGTGAACAGATTACTGTTGGAGTGAGGTAGTTTTGGAAATTCATACTTATGGAAACGTGCTAAATGAAACTACATTGGCTATAAATTGGGGTTAGGTGAACGGATAGAGCTGAGATATGAAAGTACATTTTGGAAAATCGTGTACGAAAAGTGCTAAATGGTACAAAATTTGGTACCTTTTGGTATTTGCTATATGGTAGAGAATTTTGTACAATTTGTGACTTTTTAAAGGGTAGAACTGGAATTTTGAAATTCGGTACTAGATTAGCAATTGGTGTTTAGAGTGGAGGTAGGGAGGAGGTTTTGAAAATTCGTACTTATTTATACAAAAAGTACTAAATAGTACTATAATGGGTTTCAGGAGAACAGATAAAGCTGGAAAAGTGAATTGGGGTTAGGATATATGTTGAATATAAGGAAGTAACCTTTTAAAACACACTAAGTCGAGAGGTACCGTTATATGGGGATATACGAAAACATGGATTTTTATGGTCATTTTGGATTTTTATGGCCATTTTGAATGCCGAAAATTTAACGGACCTATTCGGGTTCTGGGCGAAACCGCTAAAGCTAGAACCTTGCATTGTAAATGTGCGTGATTATTGTTGTGAAGGCTTGAGATAAAGTTTAGTGTTTGGAAATTCGTACTGGAAGGGAATGCTGTGTTAGTGAAGGGTTAAAACCAGGCGTCAAATCTGAAATGTGCAATATGATACGTAGTTTTGGAAATTCGAAATAAAAAATATGGTAGTTGTGTAGGGATGCGATACTTCAGATTTTTTTTAAAAACTATGACTACAATCGAAAAAAATATTGGTAATAAAAATAGGTCTTAGTACAACAGAATCTCCAGTATTCACCATTCCCCTATTAAATATTGTTTATATATATTTTGTTCCCTTTCCGCATACGAAGTAGCGGGCATTTGCTAGTATATGTATATTGTTATACAAATATATCTGCTTCTATATCACATAGACGGTCCAGACTTTACTCACTTGATTTTCAAGTGTCCTCCTTATGATTTGCTGCAGAATTGAACAGAACCACTACGAAGTTAATCAAATTTTCTCTTTTCCATTTCTCCAAGAATTCTTAGATCTTTGTGAAAGTAAAATAAATTTAGGAACACTTTATCTTAGTATGTCACAAGAATGAAGCAATAACTCCTCCTACACTATGTCATTAGTCCCTTACTTTCTAAGGGCTGGCCGGCTGGCTAATGGATTCGAAGAAATGTTAAAGACCAACCAACATCAACATTTCAAATGTTTCTAAGATGACACAATTGTCAATTTTTCTAAAAAAACAACATGTTATTCTTCTCTTATTTGACCGCATTTTCCAGACGCCTCCACATTTTCTGTCATGTTCTCTGCATTTGCTGGGTTGTATGATGATGATGACGGCGGCGGTGATGCTGGTGGTGGTGGCACATACTAAAACCATAGTTGGCACATACTAAATCGTGCAATTACCAATATTTTTCAATACGATTTCCTACTTTTTGTATGCCGATGTTCCTGTTGTTGTTGTTGCTGTTTTAATTTGACAATGAATGTGGTGGCCTGCCGCTTTTGGTTATTTTTGCGATCAAATGTTTCTAATGCTACCTACACACGTACTATATGTTGGGCGACACACTAATCTTGTGTGTTGTTTTTCGGTGGTGGTGTCCAGAAGAAAAGAAGTTTCGTAGCACTGGATGGAGTCGTTGTGGAATGTTATTGCAATGTAATGAAACGTGAACATAAGGGAGGAGGAGATTGTAAGCTAAGGAACATGTAGGTACACGTTTGTACAATCGGCTATTTGGATGTTTTACTTGTTTAACCTCTTTCTAGGAGAGAACAGAGCAACCACGACAACAACAGCAACAAGCTGTAGAAGAAACAGCAACTTTGAGCTAAAGTAACATGTGCTCCAATTTTTTGCATTGTTGTGGCCTGCAGGCTTTTTTTTGGCAAATGCCGCCTGCCAAGACGCAGAATATCACATTGCTCTAACATTTGTGGAAGAGAGGGAGAGGGCGGGCAAGTGTTGTATAGGATCTGCACAACAGTTAAACAACACAACACAAACTTGTGTTGATTTTCTAAACCATTGTCGCCGTTACAGCCAAAATTTTTCATTTCTTGTTGTAGTTTTTTAGGCCAGTTGTTATTCCAGCCTCTAAAAGGCCAGTGTTGGTGGTGGCGTTTGCTTGTTGCGTTCCAATTTTCTTTTTTTTCTCAATTTAAGATTGAATTTAATTACCAAAAAATACCGAATTGAACCACCAAGAAGTGGATAACAACGCAATATCCATAGCAAGCGTAACCATGCCTGCCGCCAAACATCTTACCAACAATAGCCAGCCAGCACAACAAAAGAAATCGCTTTGAAATACCTTTCATGACAACTATGTGTGTGGGGGTTCAGCAACCATACATGCTATTTTATGTTGCAGCGATCAAATGTGATCTATGCCTTCTGCACTTTACCGCAAGTATCAAGTTAAGTAAGCCCAAATATTTTTGGTGTTTTTGGCTCTTTTTTCGCTTGTTGAAAATAACAGGTGGGTCCTTAGTACAGCTTAACCTCCGTCCAGACCTCCAGGGAGAGAAAAAACTATGTGTTAAATAAGCTAAGTGTTTTTAAATTGGTTCATTTATTTGTTTGGTCATCAAAGACCTCCATGTAGGGAAGCTGCACAAAGGCTTATTTGGAGGAAAATATCCTCATCAACCATCAATGTTGTTGGTATATAAAATTGTTTGGCGGGGTTCCTTTGAAAGCAATTTCTTGCAATTATTTTTAATTGTGGCTTAATGTAGTTCGTCATATTTGACAAGAAAACTCATGTTGTTGTTGCTGAAATCGGATTTGGAATATTTTGTTGAGATGGGATACAAATACGGAGCTACGATTTGATAGGCTCTACCAAGGAAAGTCCAGGACTTGTATTGGCACATAATTATTTCCACCGCGTCTTCTCTTTTTAGGTGACTTTTATATTCTATAGAAGACCGATTAAAACGCCTTATTTTCAATAGAACAGCTCTTAAGGCGTCTTCTACTCTATAAGATATAAAAATATAAAATGTAAAATATAAAGTAAAAAAAATAAAATGTAAAATATAAATTATATAAAATAAAATGTAAAATGTAAAATATAAAACATAAAATATAAAAAAAAACAAAATATTAAATATAAATAATGAAATATAAAACATAACATTTAAAACATAAAATATAAAACGTAAAACATATAATATAAAATAACATAAAATATAAAACATAAAATATCTATATATATAAAAAAGGATGATGTTAGTTACTACGCTTATAACTCAAGAACGGCTGAACAGATTTTGACAATTCGCACCAATTCGGAATGGTCTCATGGCAGAAAAGGATAAAACCTAAAAAAATCGCGAAGATTTGCGAAAAATTTGCAAAAATATTTTTTCAATAAAGTCAATTCTTCCACAAATTTCTATCGAGCTTCGCGTTTGGAGTAAATCTTGGCACTTATTTGGACAGTTTTTGGCGAAAATGGTATTTGCACCTACTGTGAGGGTCCATTGTACGCCACTGTTTTGTCAATTTTTGAAAGTTGTATAGAATTTTTTATTCACAATCAAATCGATTTTCATTTATTTTCAAGCGTCTTTTTAGGAAATTAACAGCGAAAAATGGTTAAAAGGGCTTAGTTTAGAGTTTGTAAAGAGTAGTGGTAGTTTCGGTCAGATACCGATTGAAATGACTAAGATGATAGTGCCAAAAGTGGTTTCCACAGTTTTGAGGTACAAATCCACAAAATTGATGGGTTAATTGAAACATCAAGAGCTCCGAGGTATTTTCATTTAAACCGTAGGTAAAAACATCTTCGAAAGATAAACTTCCGATGTATGCGGTATAATATTTAAGCTGTACCAGATATATTTTGATACTGTTTAGATTCTGTCATGATACAAAAAGAAAATGATGCCCCCACTGTAAAAGGAGTATGAATTCAATCAATTTAGTTCCCGCAGAGCTGGAAGGCAGTTACAAACGGCCAAATACATACATACAAACATACCATAAATGCCCGAAGACGTAACCGACATGAAGATCGAAATTCGTTTTTTGACGTAATCTGATCTGGCAAAATTTCAAGCTTCTACGTTCAAAAACAACCATCCTATTCAAGAAATGGCATTTCGGAACATGGGATAATATTGCAGATTTTGTTGTAATGGAGGATCTCAAAACTAAGCAATTCAGCGGTTTTGGTTTCACTACTTATTCCGCTTCGTATATGATCGATAATATCCCATATACTCGCCTTCATAAGATTAATATTCCGTAAAACAGTTTTTAATTTTATAACGTTTTTTGCTTCTCCTGTAAAGTTTTGGTTTTGTGGGTTACGTCTTCGGGCATTTATGGTGACGATACGTACATTGGTACTGTTGTTACACTGTATGTATGTCATTCGAAAAAAGGATGATATTCAAAATTGGAAAAAAACAAGAAATCGGAGGTACTGGAGATTTTTTTGGTCGAATTATCTGACAAATATTCGTTATTGGCGACATAAGTAGGTAAATATGTACTTATTAATCGTCAATTAGTTTGTGATATTAATTTGACTATGTTATTTACGTCGAAATTTAATATAGGGTGACCAAGTAATCGACAACAGTCACGTGTTAGTGTGACAAGACTTCAAGCATCCGAAAAACACAAAGAACGGCAACTAATAGAATAGCTCTGTCCATGTTACCATACCGAATTTTCAGTGCAAGTAGAATTCGGGAGATCACATTAAATAGAGAAGTCAGAAAAAATAAGTAACAAAGCGTTAATACCCCCCACCATAAAATATTCTGAACTAAAACGGAATAATTATATTCTTTCCTTCCACAATTTTAGACGAAGATATTTTGTGACCCAAATAAGGTAAAAAACATAAAAAATGTATTCAATCGGTAAGGAACCTTATATGGCGCTATATCAAAGTGAAAATCGGGAGGTACAGTTATATAGGGGGCTATACCTAAACATGGACCTATGTTGACAGTTTTTGGTGGATATATTTTGTGATTACCTCAACGGTCAAATTACAGGTAGTTCGATCAAAAATTTAAGCTAAAATACTCGAAATACCAAAAATCGGGAGGTACCGCTATATGGGGGCTATACCAAAACATGGACCTTGACTGTTTTTAGTAGATATACTTTGGGAACCACTGGTGGAGATGTTTTGTGATTACTAGGAACCTCAACTGTCAAATTACAGGTAGTTCGGTTAAAAATTTTAGCTAATATCCTCAAAATACCGATAATCGGGAGGTACCGTTATATGGAGGCTATACCAAAACATGGACCTATGTTGACGGTTTTTGGTGGAGATGTTTTGTGACCGCTGGGAACCCCAAACCTGAAATTACAGGTAGTTCGGTCAAAAATTTTAGTTAAAATCCCCAAAATACCGAAAATCGGGAGGTAGCGTTATATGGGGGCTATACCAAAAAGTGTTCCGATATAACCCATCTTGGAACTTGACCTGCCTATGGAAAAAATGACGCTCAGGTGCAAAAATATAGCGCTCTAGCTCAATTATTGCGAACGCTAGAGTGATTACAACAGACGGACAGACAGACGGTCATGGCTAGGTCTTAGAATTTTATCCTGATCAAGAATATATGTGCAAATGATTAGTTCGATGTGTTACAAACAGAAAAACATACTAAATATACCCTCCATACTATGGTGGAGGGTATAAAAACAGACGAAGGTGGTTACCTGATAACGATCGGATCAAAATGGGTAAATAGTTTAAAATGGGTTAATTGATTAAAACGCACATTTAAACAAGCACTATATTCAGCATTAAATTCAAATTCATATTCAATTGCTTGAGTGAAATATCGTGTTCAGTGGTGAAAACAAGAATTGCAAAAAACCATCGATTATGAAACGAGTACGGCGTTATGATATTATTTTGCTTCAACTGCGCTACCAAATATTTTTATTTACATCGCAAAACGTGTTATTTGCTTAAAAAAATATATCTTAGTCCCGATTTAGAGTTACCTAATTTTTCCGCGGCTATTGTCTGTTTATAGAAGAGAGAGTCGAGGAAAATAGAAACACTTTGACTCCCAGTACCTTCTCTCTTCGTCAAACTGACAATTGTCGAAAGTACAATTGTCTAATGTGCATCTGCTTCAAAGATCGTCCTAAACAGTTCAAAACAAAGAAATATTTGCCATTGAACAAGGTGATAGCAATAATAGTATTATAGGTTTGAAACAAAGCCATAAAGTTCTGTACCTAACAAACTGCGAGACGAAGTTCGCCGGGTCCCCTAGTAACATATAAAATATAAGATATAGAATATAAAATATAACATATAAAATTTAAGATATAGAATATAACATATAAAATAAAAAATAAAAATACAATACAAAATATAAAAAATGAAATATAAAATACCAAATATAAAATACAAAAATATAAAATATAGGAATGAAAATGTAAAAATAATAAATAAAATATATATAAATATAAAACATAAAATATAAAAAAACAGTAAGGAAATGATCAAAGCCGGTCGGAGCCGACTATATAATACCCTACACCACAGTAAATATGTAAAATACATATGGGAGCCAACAGAACAGATTTTGATATAATTTTTCACATTTATTTGTAGACCAAATTCCGTCACATAGTCCAAATTTCATCAAAATTTGACATATATAGCGGGTTTCGTGCATCAAATACCTCAAATCGGTCGAAAATATGTATGGGAGCTATATCCAAATCTGAACAGATTTCGATATGATTTGCCACAGTTGTTTCTAGACTAACCACCGACATAAATTCCAAATTTCATTGAAATCGTACATATATAGCGCGTTTCGTGCATCATATATATAGGAGCTATAGCCAAATTTGAACGGATTGTTATATAATTTGGCACACTTATTTCTAGACTAAATACCGTCGCACATTCCAAATTTAATTGAAATCGGACATATATAGATCATTGAAATTGATCATTGAAATCGGACATATATAGCGTGTTTCGTGCACCAAATCTCTTAAATCGGGCGAAGATATATATGGGGGCTATATCCAAATCTGAACCGATTTTTACCAAAATAAATAGCGTTTGTCCTTTGGCCAAAAAAACTATCTTCCCCAATTTTCATGCGAATCTGACAATAAATGCGACCTGTACTTTGTTTACAAAAATACATGGACAGACGGACATGCGTAAATCGACTCAGAAAGGAACTATGGGTCTATCTCGTTTTCTATTGCATGTTACAAACTAATGCACAAAGACATAGTACCCCTTACCACAAGGTGGTGTAGGGTATAAATATACAATATAGACCGGTGAACACGGAAAAATGTTTGTACTAATACCTGTTTTAATCGATATTTATTTTCATGTAAATACTATTCGTACCACATAAGTCCGATTTCTCACGCCTACACATCAACAGCCAGCCATAATTGTTGAGATATTTTAATTGGGGTGGATGCTCAGTGCCAAGACGGCTTAACCCACCAACCGCGATCTTCATTTCCAACTCTATCTATTCCCCCAAAACCATTTATAGTACTATTTAGTACTTTACATATAAATACGAACCTCCTCCTAATATTTCAAAATTCCCTTGCCACAATAACAAATTGTACCAAATCCTGTACCATATAGTACAATTCGTATATTTATGGTACATATTTCCTAAATCTGACGTTATTACCAAATAACAACAGTAATCTTAATTCTAAATCTCACGAATCCAGGTCTATTCGTTAGACCAATACAAAATTGTACCATGAATTGAACCATCTTCGTACCCCTAAGACTACCAAATCCTAATTGTACCCAATTTAGTACTTTTTGTAAACATAAGTACGAATTTCTAAAACAAACTCTAACAGTAATCTCAATTCCAAATTTTAAGATTGCAGCTCTAGCCGTTCGCTCATATCCAAATTGTACCACATTTGGTACCATTTAGTACTTTTCGCACCCATAACCAAAAATTTCCATAACTACCTCAATCCTACACTTCAACAGGTATGTTAATTCCAAATTTGAGGATTGTAGCTGCATCAGATCACCGAAATCCAAATTGTACCAAATTTAGTAAATTTCGTACCCATAAGTATAAATTTTCAAAACTACCTCAGTGCTATGATCAAACAATAAGCTTAATTCCGAATTTCAGGTTTCCAGATATCAACACTCCAACATCAATTTTAATTCCGAATTTCACGATTCCAAATGTATCCTATCACTGAAATCCAAATTGTATCCAGGTCTATTCGTTAGTCCAATACAAAGTTGTACCATGCATTGAACCATCTTCGTACCCCTAAGACTACCAAGTCCTCATTTTACCAAATTTAGTACTTTTTGTAAACATAAGTACGAATTTCTAAAACAAACTCCAACAGTAATCTCAATTCCAAATTTCAAGATTGCAGCTCTAGCCGTTCGCTCAAATCCAAATTGTACCATATTTGGTACCATTTAGTACTTTTCGCACCCATAACCAAAAATTTCCACAACTATCTCAATCTTACACTTCAACGGGTATTTTAATTCCAAATTTGAGGATTGTAGCTGCATAAGATCACCGAAATCCAAATTGTACCAAATTTAGTACTTTTCGTACCCATAAGTACAAATTTTCAAAACTACCTCAGTGCTAAGTTCAAACAATAAGCTTAATTCCGAATTTCAGGATTCCAGATATATCCGATCACTCAAATCCAAATTTGGTACCATTTAGTACTATTCGTATCCAAAGTACGAATTTCCAAACCTACCTCTATCAGCACTCCAACATCAATTTTAATTCCGAATTTCACGATTCCAAATGTATCCTATCACTGAAATCCAAATTTAGTACTTTTCCTACCCATAGCTAAAAATTTCCAAAACTTTATCAATCCTGCATCCAACAGTACTCTTTATTCTAAATTTCGGGATTCCAGCTATATCCGTTCATCCAAATCCAAATTGTGCCAAATTTGGTACCATTTAGTACTCTTCATACCCATGAGTACAAATTTCCATAACTACCTCAATCCTACACGCTAACAATAATCTTAATTCCAAATTTCAGGATTACAGCTGCATCCGATCACCGTAATCCAAATTTGGTACCATTTAGTACTTTTCGTATCCAAAGTACAAATTTCCAAACCTACCTCTATCAACACTCCAACAGCACTTTTAATTCCGAATTTTACGATTCCAAATGTATCCTATCACTGAAATCCAAATTTAGTACCATTTAGTACTTTTCCTACCCATAGCCAAAAATTTCCAAAACTTTATCAATCCTGCATCCAACCGTACTCTTTATTCTAAATCTCGGGATTCCAGATATATCCGTTCACCGTAATCCAAATTGTACCAAATTTGGTACCATTTATTACTTTTCGTATCCAAAGTACGAATTTCTAAACCTACCTCTATCAACACTCCAACAGTAATCGTAATTCCGAATTTCAGGATTCCAAATGTATCCGATCACACAAATTAAAAATGTGCTAAATTTGGTACCATTTAGTACTTTTCGTACCCATAACTGAAATTTTCAAAAACTTCATCAATCCTACACACCAACAGTAATCCTTATTCTGAATCTCGGGATTCCAGCTATATCCGTTCACCCAAATCCAAATTGTACCAGATTTGGTACCATTTAGTACTTTTCGTACCCATAGGTCCGAAGTTCCAAACCTACCTCTCTCCAACACTCCAACAGTAATCTTAATTTCGAATTTCAGGATTACAGCTTCATCCGATCACCGTAATCCAAATTGGACTAAATTTAGTACCATTTAGTACTCTATCCAACACTCCAACAGTAATCCTAATTTCGAACGTTAGGATTCCAAATGTATCGGATCACCCAAATCCAAATTGTACCAAATTTGGTACCATTTAGTACTTTTCGTAGCCATAAGTACGAATTTTCAAAAGTATCCCAATTCCACACTCCAATAGTAATTTCAATTCCAAATTTCACTATTCCAGCTCTATCCGATCACTTAAATTCATATTGTACCAAATTTAGTACCATTTAGTACTTTTCGTACCCAAAAGTACGAATATCCAAAATACTTCTATCCTACATTCCGACAGTAATTCTAATTCTAAAATTCCAGCTCCATCCGTTCCCCCAAACCCAAATTGTACCTTATTTGGTACTATTTAGTACCTTTTGTACCCATATGTACGAATTTCGAAAACTACCTCCATATCTCAAACCTACACTCCAACAGTAATAGTAATTCCAAATTTGAGAATTCCAACTTTATCGGTTCGCCCAAATTCAAATTGTACCAAATTTAGTACCATTTAGTGCTATGAGTACACATTTTCAAAACCACCACCTTATATCAGCCCGTCTTCTAAACCTTGATTTTCATTCCAAGATCAAGATTTTAGCTCTATCCGTTCACGTAATACCAAATGGTACTAAATTTAGTAACTTTTAGTACTCTTCGTACAATTCGAATTTCCAAAAACCCTTTGGTACACTTTTATAACTCTCCATCAGTGAACCTCCTTCCAAATTTCAGAATCCTAGTTCTTCGCGTTTGCCTAATACAAAGGGTACCATATTGAGTACCTTTTAGTACTTTTCGTACCGTTCTAGTTCGAATTTCCAAAAATCCACCCAAAATTTCAAGATTCTAGCTTTAGCCGTTTAGTCTGGGCGTTGATTATCAGTCAGTGAGTCAGTCAGTCATCATTACTCAACTCTTTTATAAGTATAGATAGAATATAAAATATAGCATATAAAATAAAAAATATAAAAAATAAAAAATATAAAAAATTGAATATAAAATACCAAATATAAAACACAAAAATATAAGAAATAAAATATAATAAAATGATATATAAAATATATATAAATATAAAACATAAAATACAAAAAAATAAAATACAAAAATATAAGAAATAAAATATAAACTATAAAATTTTAAATATAAAATATAAAGTATAAAATATGAAATATTTTTTCCACAAGTCGACGAACGAATGACAATCAAACTAAGAGACAAACAGGCGAACCAAATATGTGTTAATATCAATGCGAATAAAGTATGCGCAACTTAGCCAACATTGTTTGTATGCTAAAATGGAACTTAGCAGCTAAATCGTCGGTGTCATGCTTAAGTGTTCCATACCCCATTTGCCTGATTCGAGAAAAACTCAAGTTAATGTTTAAGGCCATACAGGATAAAAATGGTGCAATAATTCAATACTTTAAGAGCTCAGTTCTACTTAGCTAAACTCATAGAATATATCAGTACTTTATTTTAGTCAGATATCTGTGATAGTCTAGAAGTTATGGCCAATTTTAATAATTGCAAAAAGTTGTTGAATTGTTCCATGGAATCTTTTTTCATGTTTTTGGCAGTTTGTGTCACAGAACACATTTTGTCACATTTCAACCAAAACACTTTTTATCAATCGTGTTCCACCTCCCTTATATGAAGTGCTACTGTGGAGTTTAAAAATCAGGACTTTAAATGAAACATTTATTTTTCTCATATAAATGCAATAAGGACCATAATTAAAGGTTTCTTTAAGACTTATTTAAGAGATTGCCTCCACTTATCACTACTTTTTTGTGATAAAAATTTCTATCGGACAAAACGGATTGATATTTTGCATTTCTAAGGTAACATAAAACATTTAAACGCGATTTTCTTATAATACCATTTTTATAGTCGGTTAGCTTCAAGTCGAATGAACGTTTTTGGTTATATTTTTGTGGACTTACATCAAAATTTTGTCTTTAAACTAGGAATTTTTTGTTTAAACGATTGATAAACTTTCGTTTTTAAGTAACAATACAATATTCAAAAATATTTGGATTTAGAAACTATTATTCTTCAGTTTTTAAACCAAGTCGTTCCATTTGTTCCATACGCCACACTTTTCCGTTACTTGTGCAAAATGGGCAATTTTTTGTTCCAAACGCCATCATTTTTGTTGCGGAACAATTCGTTTTTGTCTCTTTTTGTTCCATACGCCAAACGACATGGATATGGAACTAAAATGTTCAAAGTTGTTTTGTTCCATACGCCAGGCTTTACAGATATGGAACAAAACGACAAGATTTTTTGGGTCACAAAGCAGATATGGAACATACTGGCATCTGAATATCTCAGAAACTATAAGAGATAGAGAAAAACCGACCAAAAAATCTGAAAGGGCATGGTTCAAAACTTTGTAAGGTACCTTTATCTCAAAATGTCAAAAATGGCGTATGGAACACTTAAGCATGACACCGACGAAATGTTACCAATTATTGAGGGAGGGGGGAAATGAAAAAAATCACCAACAAAATACCAACCACTTCCACTACTAGCAAGCATGACAACTGCTATACAACAACAACAGAAACTATTATTCATGTTATCATTGCTAAAGCTCATGTTGAAAATCGTGTCATGCTTAGAGCCTTTAAGACAAACCAAAGAGTACCCCCCCTAATACCAGCAGCACCAGTAAAATCTAACAGCAAGCGGTCGTCATCAGCTGACAATAAGTCGGATCGATCGACCAGCAGCACCACCGATCATCAAAAGTTGCATACTGTAAAGCGTGTTGCTTTGTTTTATAGCTGCTGGTACTAAACGTGGCTGGCTGGTGCGCTCATTACTGTGTCATTAGACACTATTGATGGAGCGCGCTAAGTACAATGGCAATTGGTCACCACACACACAAACACACACAACAAAACAGTCAAAAAGTTATTGGTAATGTGTTCAGGTGCCAAATGTCGTTTTTAATGATTTGACTTTGGAGTTGGGGTTTTTCTTTTATTTCTTAGTGATGCTCCTGCAACCGATGATGATGGCGGTTACGTTACGTTAGGATTCCGTGTGTATTGGTGTTGGTAACAATACAAAATACTTTGCGGGTTAAAGTTTGAGGCAAGTGTCATCTTTGTTTTCTGTGTGACACAAAGTTCGGTTTTGTAGTTTTTTTTGTCCTCAAAAAATCTACAAGCAATATTCACAGTATTGTCGTGATGTTATTTGTGAGAGACTGTTGTTAGAGGCAGCAAATCAGCGAAGAAGTTGACATAAAAAGTGTTTCTTGTGGGATTTCAAAATTATTGGAATTATTGGAGGCAATTTTCAATGATTATTCTAATGATTGGCTGAAGATGTCAGTTGGGGTATTATTGTTTGTTTATTTATTGAAATTGCCACAATTTGAGGGAAAATTGAGGGAAAATATATTTTACAACAAATATAAAGAAAATTTCAGGTTATATCATTCTCCATTAATGGTTATGATAGAATCATATGCTAGCTTTGACTGTCGTAAACCAATACCAACCTACCTAAAAAATCCACGACAATACCACTCAAATGTGTAACTGGAAAATCAATAATATCTCAAAATCATAAACACGCAAAATTACATTATTTTGGCTACCTAGTAATGTAATTAATTTATCGTATCAAAAATAAATTTGTTAAATTTCAAAACTTGTAATTTTATCTAGACAGTCGGCAAAGCACAGCAAATTCTTGTTAATTTTTATTAGGTAAACGAAGGAATTAAATTGAATTCATTGAGGAAAGCGTATTGTAAGCTTAACAATATAGCAATGCATTGCTACATTTTTGGCACCATAGATGCCTGTTGTTTTTTTTTCTCTAACATTTATGATTGTTATCTTTTATCTAAGAACTCGAAAAACAACAACATTACCAACTACCTCCTAGCGTTTGCATTACATTTTTTCCTCACTTAACACTAATGTCCAGATATGTAGTATGTCGTTCATATCAATCCATGGCGTATCATTAAAACGTAGAGCCCTAAAAAAGCAAAACAAAAGCCACAGACCTAACCATATTTGAGCTTAGCTTGTGAATAAACGCTCGCACATTTTTTGTAAAAAAAATCGCAAATTGCTTTAAAAACATTTAAACATCATGTGTTGGGCAACCAAATTTAGCCACCGGTGATCCGGTTTGTGATCTACTCTGTTTTTGGATAATAAAGCGCAATTGGTAACGCTAATCAACAGCTTATGATTGTGGTTGGTATGTAGCTTGTGGCTGCCATTGCTGCTGTTTTTAATGCTCTCTTATGTTTGCCAGACTGGCTGGGTGTAAATTGTTGCCATTATCATAATATGTATACAAAATAATGCGCAATATTAAAACATATTGCGAAATGTTCAAAATGGAAAATTAAATGAAAATAAACTTAGAAATTTAAGGGTCTTAGCCCATTTTTGAGATTACATGTCTTCAGTCAAATCAAATCTTTTTGTAGAACATTCCATTCTTCTAACTCAATTCCTTTCATGTCCTTTTCGTCCTTTCTTTCTCGAACCGTAGTAAAAGTACCACAAGATGAGACTTTACAGCATCCAAATATTCCACAAAAATATTGCTCAGAGAATTTTAGGTACGATTCTCATTGACAACTAATCGATATTGTCACGTTTTCATTGTCCTTTTTGACATTTACCCCTGTTTGCTCAGAAAGTGTACGAAATTACTAAAAGTTACTAAATTTAGTACCATTTGGTATTACGTGAACTAATAGAGCTAAAATCTTGAAATTTGGAATGAAAATCAAGGATTAGCAGATGGGTTGATACAAGGAGGTGATTTTGGAAATGTGTTCTCATGTGTACGAATAGTACAAAATGGTACTAAATTTGGTACAATTTGAATTTGGGCGAACCGATAAAGTTGGAATTCTGAAATTTGGAATTACTAATACTGTTGGAGTGTAGGTTTGAGATATTGCGATAGTTTTCGAAATTCGTACATATGGTTACGAAAGGTACTAAATAGTACCAAATAAGATACAATTTGGATTTGTGGGAACGGATGGAGCTGGAATCCTGAAATTTAGAATTAGGATTACTGTCGGAGTGTAGGATAGAGGTATTTTGGAAATTCGTTCTTTTAGGTACGAAAAATACTAAATGGTACCAAATTTGGTACAATATGAATTTAAGTGATCGGATTTAGATGGAATAGTGAAATTTGGAATTAAAATTACTATTGGAGTGTGGAATTGGGATACTTTTGAAAATTCGTACTTATGGCTACGAAAAGTACTAAATGGTACCAAATTTGGTACAATTTGGATTTGGGTAATCGGATACATTTGGAATCCTGAAATTCGAAATTAAGATTACTGTTGGAGTGTTGGATAGAGGTAGGTTTGTAAATTCGGACCTATGGGAACAAAAAGTACTAAATGGTACTAAATTTGGTACAATTTGGATTACGGTGATCGGATGTAGTTGTTGTGGAAATTCGTACGCATTGGTACGAATAGTACTAAATAGTACCAAATTTGGTACAATTTGGATTTGGGTGAACGGATTTAGCTGGAATCCCGAGATGTGGAATAAGGAGTACTGTTGGAGTGTAGGATTGATAAAGTTTTGGAAATTTTTAGCTATGGGTAGGAAAAGTACTAAATTTGGATTTCAGTAATAGGATACATTTGGCATCGTGAAATTCGAAATTAAAAGTGCTGTTGGAGTGTTGATAGGGGTAGGTTTGGAAATTCGTACTTTGGATACGAAAAGTACTAAATGGTACCAAATTTGGATTACGGTGATCGGATGCAGCTGTAATCCTGAAATTTGGAATTAAGATTACTGTTGGCGTGTAGGATTGAGGTAGTTGTGGAAATTCGTACTCAAGGGTACGAATAGTACTAAATAGTACCAAATTTGGTACAATTAGGATTTGGGTGAACGGACATAGCTGAAACGCCGCGATTTGGAATAAGGAGTACTGTTGGAGTGTAGGATTGATAAAGTTTTGGAAATTTTTAGCTATGGGTAGGAAAAGTACTAAATTTGGATTTCAGTAATAGGATACATTTGGCATCGTGAAATTCGAAATTAAAAGTGCTGTTGGAGTGTTGATAGGGGTAGGTTTGGAAATTCGTACTTTGGATACGAATAGTACTAAATGGTACCAAATTTGGATTTGAGTGGTCGGATATATCTGGAATCCTGAAATTCGGAATTAAGGTTATTGTATGAACTTAGCACTGAGGTAGTTTTGAAAATTTGTACTTATGGGTACGAAAAGTACTAAATTTGGTACAATTTGGATTTCGGTGATCTGATGCAGCTGCAATCCTCAAATTTGGAATTAAAATACCTGTTGAAGTGTAGGATTGAGGTAGTTATGGAAATTTTTGGTTATGGGTTCCAAATGTGGTACAATTTGGATTTGAGCGAACGGCTAGAGCTGCAATCTTGAAATTTGGAATTGAGATTACTGTTGTTTTGGAAATTCGTACTTATGCCTACAAAAAGTACTAAATTCGGTAAAATTAGGATTTGGTAGTCTTAGGGGTACGAAGGTGGTTCAATGCATGGTACAATTTTGTATTGGACTAACGAATAGACCTGGATTCGTGAGATTTAGAATTAAGGTTACTGTTGTTATTCGGTAATAACATCAGATTTAGGAAATATGTACCATAAATATACGAATTGTTCTATATGGTACATGATTTGTTAGAATTTGTTATTGTGGCAAGGGAATTTTGAAATATTAGAAGGTGGTTCGTATTTATATGTAAAGTACTAAATAGTACTATAAATGGTTTTGGGGGAACAGATAGAGCTGGAAATGAAGATTGCGGTTGGTGGGTTAAGCCGTCTTGGCGCTGAGCACCCCAATTAAAATATCTCAACAATTATGGCTGGCTCTTGATGTGTAGGCGTGAGGAAAATCGGACTTATGTGGCACGAATAGTACTTACATGAAAATAAATATCAATTAAAATAGGTATTAGTACAAACATTTTTCCATGTTCAGCGTTCTATATTATATATATGTATATCCTTTCCGCATACGAAGTAGCGGGTACTGTGCTAGTATTTTATATTTTATGTTTTATATAGTATATTTTATATTAAAATTTAGTATTTTATATTTTACTAGCAAAATACCCGCTACTTTGTATGCGGAAAAGGAATAATATACAAATAAACAATATTTAATATGGAGAACACTGAGAATTTTGATGTACTAATACCTATTTGAATTGATATTTAATTTCCTTCAATTACTGCTCGTACAAGTTTTGTTCGAATTTAAAAAAAAAGATCTCTATACTTCAACAGCGGCCTACATTTTAAATTCCAGTCCATGCTTTATTAGAACGGTATGGGTATTTTAAAAATTTAATCCACATTTTCCAACCCAATTTTGGAATTTGTGATATAAAAATGTAGAATACCATTATTCAGAAAATGTTACCCTAACAGTTAATTTTTGAGATATTTTATTTTAGGCCTTTTTTCTCAGGATGTAAAAACATTCAGTACATTATTTAGAAACCGAATTCGTTTTAACTTAGAAACAATAGTTCGTTATTTAGTACAATTTTTAAAATCCAGGACCTTAGCTCAAACGTTCCAGTTTTAGCTCTACTGGTTCACCCAATGTCAAATGTATTACATGTAGAAACCTTTCATACAATTAAAGGCTGATTTAAATAAATTTTCTGATCCAATCTCAACGGTGATCCTCATAACAAATTTTATTTATCGATTCCCCTAATACCAGTGCCTCAATATTTAGTATTATTTAATACTTCTAGTACACTTATTGTACGACCACCTCTACCAATGAACCTGACAAATCAATAATATATCAGAATTTCACTTCTATTCCTTAACCCAATACCAAATTTATTGCAATTTTGTACCTTTCACGCACTAATGATATACTTCCATCTTCATTGCTACACCCAACGTCAAATTTAATAGCATTTAGTACATTTCGTATTCCTCTAATTTTAGAATGGGTATCTATTTCAAAAAATCCGTATCTAAACACCAACACAATCCCTCATACAACAATTCCACCTATGTATATCCCTTCATGCAACACCAAACTGGTAAAAAAATTTAGTACTTATAGTATGTATGTATAAGTTTCAAAAATTACCTCCTTTTATCCAAAACTACATCTCAACGCGATTTTGTATTTTTCGTATACATTAGTACGCATTTCCAAAACTTCCTCTCTATCTCCACTCTAAACGTCAACTGCTATGCTAATACCAAATTTCACAATTTCAGCTCTACGCCTTAGCACAATAACAATTTGGACCAAATTCTGTGCCACTTAGTAGTTTTTGTACACTTATTGTACGTATATCCACAACCACATCCATATTTCAACCCTACATACCAACAGCGGCTATAATACCAAATTTCCGAATTCCACCTCTATTCATAATACCATTAATACTTTTAGTATGAAAGTACGAATTTCAATAACTATCTCCAATAGTAATTGCGAATTTCAGGATTCCACCTCTATCCGTTCTCCCAAATCCAAATTGTACCAAATTTAGTACCATTTAGTACTTTTCGTACACATAAGTACGAATTTCCAAAACTACCTCAATCCTATACTGCAACAGTAAACATAACTCCAAATTTCAGGATTCCAGCTCTATCCGTGCAACCAAATCCAAATTGTACCAAATTTAGTACTTTTCGTACACATAAGTACGAATTTCCAAAACTACCCCATATATCAATCCTACACTTCAATAGTAATTTCAATTCCAAATTTCAGGTTTCCAGCTCTATCCTTTCACCCAAATACAAAGTGTACCAAATTTAGTACCATTTAGTACTTTTCGTTCTCATAAGTACGAATTTCCAAAACTACCTCAATCCTATACTACAACAGTAAACATAACTCCAAATTTAAGGATTCCAGCTCTATCCGTTCTCCCAAATCCAAATTGTACCAAATTTAGTACCATTTAGTACTTTTCGTACACATAAGTACGAATTTCCAAACCTACCTCAATCCTATACTCCAACAGTAACCGTAACTCGAAATTTCAGGATTCCAGCTGTTTCCGTTCACCCAAATATAAATTGTGCCAAATTTAGTACTTTCCGTACCCATAAGTACGAATTTCCGAAACTACCTCAATCCTACACTCCATATGTAATTTTAATTCCAAATTTCAGGATTACAGCTCTATCCGACCTCCTAAATTTAAATTGTACCAAATTTAGTACCATTTAGTACTTTCCGTACCCATACGTACGAATTTCCAAGACTAACTCAATCTTACACTCCAAAAGTAATTAAATTCCAAATTTCAGGATTCCAGCAATATCCATTCACCCAAATCCAATTTGTACCAAATTTAGTACCGTTTACTACTTTTCGTACCCATAAGTAAGAATTTCCAAAACTACCCCCATATCTCAATCGTACACTTCAACGTTAATCTAAATTCCAAATTTCAGGTTTTCAGCTCTATCCGTTCACCCAAATCCAAAATGTACCAAATTTAGTACCATTTAGTACTTCTCGTACACATAAGTACGAACTTCCAAAATCATTTCCTTATATCAACTCCACTTCCCAACCTTGATTCCCACACCAAATATGAAGATTGTAGCTATATCTGCTCAAAATATGCAATTGGTACCAAATTTAGTAACTTTTCGTACACTTATAGGTCGAATTTCCAAAAACCCTTTGGTACATCTTTCTAACTCTCCATCAGTTACCCTCATTCCAAATTTCAGAATTCTAGCTCTCCCCGTTTGCCTAATACAAAGGGTACCATATTTAGTACCTTTTAGTACTTTTCGTACCCTTCTAGGTCGAATTTCCAAAAACCCAGCCTTATCTCACCCCTACACACCGACAGCAACCCACAGTCAAAATTTCAGCTTTCTAGCTTCAGCGGTTTCGTCTGGGCGATGATATGTCAGTCACTCACTCAGTCACTCAGTCACTCACTAAGCTCTTTTATATATATAGATATCTTACTAGCGGACCCGGCGAACTTCGTCTCGCTATTAAGGAATAAAATTTCATACAAAAACTCAATTTTCGATTTTTCCAATTTTTCGACTTTTCCAGAGAGATTTTCCAAAATTTTTCTTCCGTAAAGACCTTCTCCTCGAAAATACGAATAACTGACAAAAAATTTTACAGAAATCGGCCTAGCCGTTCTCATTTTATGAATTACTATACATTTTTTACACCATTTATATGTATATATATATATATATATATATATATATATATATATATCTTATATTATACACGGTGAGCCTTAACTAATTTTAAATGGAAGGTGCTTACACCTCGGAAGTTTTTGCTGATTCTGAAACTACAATGCTCATAGATAAAATAATAACATAAAATAAATCGCGATTTAAGTTCACATTTTTAGGGGTTCTTAAGGTTTTCACGATTTTGCTTGGAAACCGCGAGTTCTATGTAAATGGCACTAAAGCAAATGTTGTAGCAGAGAAAATTCTCCACAAGATTGGCCTTTATGATATTTTCGTAGGTTTTACCGTTTTTGAGATATAGAGGTTCAATTCAAATTTTTAGGTTTTTATCTTAAATCTTCACGATTTTGCTTGAAAATTGCAAGTCATATCAAAATGGGACTAAAGAAAATTTTGTAGCCGTGAAAATTCTCTACAAGATAGGCTGATTTATTTTTTCTTAGGTTGTACCATTTTTGAAATATATACGTTTAAGTTGGGAAATTGCAGTCATAACATTGTTTTATAAGGAGACTTGTCCCAATTTGAATTGTCCCAATTTGAACTTCTATATCGCAAAAACGGTAAAACCTACGAAAATATCATAAAGGCCAAACTTGTGGAGAATTTTCTCTGCTGCAACATTTTCCTTAGGCCCATTTACATAGAACACGCGGTTTCCAAGCAAAATCGTGAAAACCTTAAGAACCCCTAAAAATGTGAACTTAAATCGCGATTTATTTTAAAATCCCTCCGGCGATTTTTTTTGTTTCATGATATTTCTCATCTATGAGCATTGTAGTTTCAGAATCAGCAAAAACTTCTGAGGTGTAAGCACCTTCCATTTCAAATTAGTTAAAGCTCACCATGTATATATTTTATATTATATATTTTATATAACATATTTTATATTATATTTTTATATTTTATATTTCATATTTTGTTAATTTTATAATTTAATGAATTTCTAATCCCAATATTTTTTTAACCACTGTCATCTCAACCTAACACTAAGTTGATAGAAAAGTATGCGATCCGTCAAATACCTGCATATGATGTATTGATTTAAAATGTTGTTAAATGAAGTTAAGTAACTGTGTACACACACTTATATACATTGTATTAATTCCTCCATCTATTTTTTCGGTGGGAAAATGTTATACAGTTAGCGCAAAGTGTCTTTTCCAATTTGAAATTTGTAATGTCTTTGACATTTCCTACTCTAGTTCAATAATCTCAATAGCGTAATTTCTTTATTTCGTAGCTTTGTTTGGAGTTGATGTCAGGCTATGTTAAATGATTACCAGACATATGTCAACAGCTGGAGAGTTCGGAGATCGTATCGTATAACATCGATGTGCTGCCGTTGGTTGGTCTACAAAGCCGGCAATACACTAGAGATCTCTTTGACATTTCTCTTTGTAGCGAAGAACTGTCTTCAAAAGTAACATACAACAGATAGTAGTTGAAGGATTTCAAATGTTTGTATAAGTTTTCCTTGTTTGCTCAAGGTATGTATGTTGGTATGTTTGAGTTGTTTTATGCGGAGGATTTTCTTGTCACGTTTTGCTGAGTGTCACGTTAAATTCTATTCAGGTGTCAAATTCTAAGACCAAAACAAAGATATTGTTTTCATCTTTATTTTTTTGCAACGAAAAGGGGGGAGGGGAGAGAGAGCACAGGAGTTGGATTGTACAATATGTAGCTTTGTTGTTGTTGTCTTTGTAGTTGTTATTATTGTCATTGTAGTTGATGCTTTCAAATGTCACCTTGTAGTTTATTGCTTTATATGAATAGGCCAGATGTTTAGGCAAAAAGGATTTAGAGAGACAACCAACAACTTTGTTGGCTAAGAAGAATGCCAACTATACATTAGTTTTTTTTGTAACACTAAATTGTTTACTAAGAGGATTTAGAGTTTGCGGATTATTTGTTTGTTATGGAAATATGTGTGTAACTGTAGTTTTAAGACCTGCTAGTTTTGCTTTGAGATCTTCAAGTTTTGGACAATAAAATTAGTTGCAGTTTTTGCAGTTTTGTTTTGTATTTCAAAAACAATTAATTCTTGCCATGATATGTGGTAGTCAATGGCCATGAATTATGGCAATGTTGTTGGAAGCACAAAGTGTAAATGAGGCATGGAATTTAAGGAATTAAACTTTAATGGTTCGGAAAATTTACGTTTTTTGTTAAGTTGGAATAAGCAAAGCCTACTTCGTTGAAATTACCACAAAATCTATACTTGCATATTAAACCCCATAGCCAATTGTCTTCTATGAAATGTTAGTAAATATTCCTTGAGATTTCCCACTCACAATGTCATTTTATCTTATTATTTTAATATTTTTTTACAACAATTTTCTTGCACTTCTAAAGTTCTCCATAAATCCATAAATCTCTTGCAACATTGTATGCTCTTGATGTGGAACGAAACGAAAAAAATATATACGAAATCTAATTTCAAGTAAAGTGCCACAGTTGCAAATATTAAATTGGCTAGTAGCCTTCACCAGCGCATTATTGTTGATTTGCTACAGTCAGTTTGTTTTTCATTTCATTCATTGATCCTCACAAGTCATTCATTCATGGATTTTGCCTGGCAAGATTTGTGTGATTGCGTTACATTACGTTGTGGCAGTCACCAAACTGTGGATTGGTACGTACCCAGCATGATTTAGCAAGCTTTGACCATAATTTTGTTTGTTGCGATTTTGTTTTTTTTTTTTGTTGTTGGAGAATTAGGAATTTGCAATGGTTTTAAACCAAAATAAATTACCTACATTTTTGGTTAAATAAATTTTAGCTAATTATAATGTATTATGGCTAAAACAACAAGTCAACAGTTTTTTCTCCATTTTTATAAAACAGAGAATGCATGCAGCACAAACATAAACAGCAACATAGTTTTGTATCAACCAACTAAAGGCAAAAACTAAAAACTTATATCATTCGACAAGTAAAACACGTAGTCCGCGAACATAACTAGCAAGCTGTCAGGCCAGCCACTGTAGCAAATAAAAATATATAAAAACAAAAAAAAAATTGAAATAACTTGGATTTTGGATTTAGTTGTGCATTTTTTTCCAGCTTGAACAGAACTGACATTAACAAAGGCTGCTGTGATCCCGTAGCAATAACAAACTAACCAACCAGCCAACCAACCAACACCAAATGCCACCTAACCGCACGCAGTCAATTTAAATTGCAAAAAACAACTTTTCTACATGTTTATGGACTGTTTTTATTCTTTGTTGTTCATACATTTGTTGTTGTTGTGGTTGTTGTTATTCTATTTTTATGTTCCAAACATGGATATGTTTCTATCAATTTGTCCAAAATCTAGATCAAACGTGCTCTGTCATTTTCGTATATTTCAAAAAATAGAACCGAACACCGCCAACATGAAAATTACACGTGTAAAATATGAAACGTGTTTTCCGCAGAAAATTGGCATAGCTTATCCAATGCAGTGTGTTCCTTGGCTAAGCTGAAACATAATAACAGGTAAAAAAATCAAACAATAAATTTGCCGACATCTAAACACCTTCAGCCTATGTCAGTACAAGAGAAATAAGTAAATAAAAAAATAATAAATAAATAAATTTTACGCTCAATTTTTTCACTTCCCTATACCCTATTTCTGTAAGAATGCTATATTTACAATAATTACGAATGTATCGTTTTGAAAATTAATTTACGAGACACTTGTGGTTGTGTCTCCGACCTTACCATGTATCTCATGTATCGATTTCAAAATGTACCGATTAATCCACATTCTACGTACTTCCTTGGGGCCTTAAGACCCGACCACGACTGTTTTTTAAATATATTACTAGCAAAATGCCCGCTACTTCGTATGCGGAAAGGGAATAATATATAAATAAACTCAATGTCACTTAATTTCTCGGATTTTCTTTTAACAGGTTTGTCCAATATGGTTGCTTACTCTTATTCTATTACACTGTGCAACATTTTTAAGGTGATCTTGTGCAAACAATTCGAACTGTGGATTTTTTGAAAGTACAGACCCAAACGAAAAAAACCCCTAGTTGGGTTTTGTGTGTCAGATCCAGCTCGGATTTTATGGCCCCATCTAAATATGGTTAAATATTGCGTTTTTAAAGAAATTCGGTGCTATATCTCTGAAACCAATGCGAATCTTCTTCTGACCTCTGAAGCAAATTTGTAGATAAGAACAAGAATAAAATATTTGGTGAAATAATAAACTCGAATAACTACATTTATTGCCTCAAATTTCAAAATATATGCAAAAATTCAACAATTTTTATACATTTCGCACCGTATCTCCAAAACCCTTAATTTTTTCTGAATATTTTCTTTTGGAAAAATATTCCCTGGAATGTTATACACAACTCTTCAGAACATGTCATTGCTGTAAAATGCCTCTATGCCGTTGTTTTCAGTACATTTTTCAACGACGATTTAATAAAAATGTCAATAATGTAGTGAAACCCGAAATGCGAGAATAAACTGTTGGTGTGAACTGTGTTTGAAATACGCGTTGTAAAAGATATGATGCAAAATACCGCTGAAACAACATGAAGTAAGCATTTTAGAGTTTCAGAATGTTCTAAAGAATTGCTGAGAACATTATTTGGATGATTTTTGCAAAAGGTTACTTGGTTCAACTCCCAATGGTTTAGCTGATAACAACCAGAATTCCAGAAATTATGTAAAATTTTCCATATTTTATCGATTTTGATGCCCTAGATGAAGTTTTTCTTTTGTAGTGTGTTCAACAGATAAGTTCTACTCGTCTAGGGCTACAATATTGCTAAAGCCAGCAAGGCCAAATTCCTATTCGTTTCTGAGATAAAGGCCTGATAAATGCAAAAAAGTGTTGTTTTAGCCCGGTTTAGATGAGGCCATAAAATCCGAACTGGATCTGACAGGACAAAACCCAACTAGGGTTTCTGTAGTCTAAATATGTACTTTCAAAAAATCCATACTATAAGTTGTTTGCCACGGTGTGCCTTAACCAAATTTAAATGGAAGGTGCTTACACCTCGAAAGTTTTTGCTGATTCTGAAACTACAATGCTCATAGATGAGAAATATCAAGAAATAAAAAATCGCCGGAGGGATTTTAAAATAAATCGCGATTTAAATTCACATTTTTAGGGGTTCTTTAGGTTTTCACGATTTTGCTTAGAAACCGCGAGTCCTATGTGAATGGGCCTAAAGAAAATGTTGTAGCTGTGAAAATTCTCCACAAGATTGACTTTTATGATACTTTCGTAGTTTTCACCGTTTTTGAGTTATAGAAGTTCAAATTGAGAAAATACACTGAATGTATCGCCTCCTTATAAAACAATGTCATTACTGCAATTTCCCAAATAAAACTTTTATATCTTGAAAATGGTACAACCTAGGAAAAAATGAATCAACCAGTCTTGTAGAGAATTTTCACAGCTTCAACATTTTCTTTAGTCCCATTTTGATATGACTTGCGGTTTCCAAGCAAAATCTTGAAGACTTAAGATAAAAACCTAAAAATTTGAACTGAACCTCTATATCTCAAAAATGGTAAAACCTAAAGATCAGTCTTGTAGAGAATTTTCACAGCTACAACATTTTCCTTAGACTCATTTCGATACGACTTGCGGTTTCCAAGCAAAATCGTGAAAACCTATAAAAACCCTAAAATTGTGAATTTTTATCGCGATTTATTTAAAAATCCCTCCGGCGATTTTTTCTGTTTTCTTAATTTTTCTTATCTATAAACATTCTTATCTATAAACATCCAGGAAATACTGCAAGCAAACATAGAAGGAAGACGTACCAGAGGAAGAAAAGAGATGTCATGGATTCAAAATATCCAACAATGGACAGAATTCCAGAACGCCGAAAATCTAATAAGCATAGCGAGAAATAGAGATATATTTTCCTATTTTGTTAATAATTTATAAAAAACATAAATATGTAATTTTTTTGACAATTGTAATATGATCGCTAACATTCGAAAATCGAATAAGCAATAAAGAAGAAGATAAACATTGCTGTTTCAGAATCCGCGAAATCTTCCCATGTGTAAGCGGTTTTCATCAAAAGTTAGTTAAGGCGCACTGAGCATGATATTGTTTTATAAGGAGGCGATACAGTCAGTGCATTGTCTCAATTTGAACTTCTATATCACAAAAACGGTAAAACCTACGAAAATATCATAAAGGACAATCTTGTAGCGAATTTTCACAGCTACTACATTGTCTGTAGGCCCATTTATATAGGACTCGCGGTTTTCAAGCAAAATCGTGAAAACCTAAAGAACTCCAAAAATGTGAACTTAAATCGCGATTTATTTGAAAATCCCTCCGGCGATTTTTTTTTGTTTCTTGATATTTCTCATCTATGAGCCTTGTAGTTTCAGAATCTGCAAAAACTTCCCAGGTGTAAGCACCTTCCATTTAAATTTGGTTAAGGCACACCGTGTTGCATTTTCAGTGTTGCATAGTGTTATTCTATAAAACGGGTTCTCCTCGCTCATTAAGAGGTATATTCTCTTTTTCATAATCCCTCAAATTTTTATTCCTAGAATTTGTAAAAATGTTTACGCTAGGTCTTTTTTGGCCAGGGTAGCGCTATGTTAGAATGCACTGCTTCTTGAACTACATATTTTCGCTCATAGTAATATTGCTTTTCGCCTGAAAATTTTAAGTCATTTTCTACATTCCTTCGACTAAAAGGTTTAGTTCTGTAGAAGGTATTATTTAACTTTTCTGTCACTTAATGCGGGCATTTGTAGTTGTTTAATGAAATGTTGTATATTAGTTTATGGCTGGGGAGCCAACAACATTAACTTTTGTAAATAAATTGATTGATTTTATTATTTTATACCTTTAACTAAGGTTATTTTGTATTAAGATACATACATATAATTGGTCTTTTTTGGATTTTTTTTATCATATATAAGTTTGACGTAAAAAAATAAAAATAAATAAATAAACAATATTTAATATGAAAATGGTGGACACTTTAAAATTCAGTCCACGTTTTATAAGAACGGTACCGGCATGAAGATTTTATCCACATTTTCCAACCGAAGTATCTGTAATTTGAATTTGTAACCATTTCAAAAACTCCTTATCTGAACACCAACATAGACCCTAATACAAAAATTCGGAATTCCAGTTATATCTATTTATGCAACATCAAAACAGTACCAAATTTAGTACTTATAATAGGTACAAGTTTCAAAAATTACATCGCTATATGCAAAACTATATTCCAACCGCAATACTCATTTGAGCTGTATATGAACAGTTTGAACCAAATATTGTGGCATTTAGTAATTTGCGTTCACTTGTGGTACGTATATCCAACACCACATCCATATCTCAATCCCACACACCAATAGCGACTATAATGCCAAATTTCAGAAGTCCACCTTTATTCATATAGCAAGTTTGGTACCATTTAATACTTTTCCACTCCAACAGCAATCTTAATTCTATATTTCAGGATTTTAATTCGATGCGTTCACACATATCCAAATTGTACCAAATTTAGTAGCGTTTAGTACTTTTTGTACACATAAGTGCGAATTTCTTAAATCTGTCTCAATCCTCCACGCAACAGTAATCATAATTCCAAATTTCACGATTCGGGCTCTATCCATTCACCAAAATCCAAATTTAGTACCATTTAGTAGTTTTCGTACACATAAGAATGAATTTCCCAAACCACCTCAAAATCACAATCCAACATTTCAACAGGTTTTCAGCTCTATCCGTTTACCTAAATCCAAATTGTACCCAATCTAGTACCATTTAGTACTTTCCGTACACATAAGTCCGATTTTCCAAAGCTGTCTCAATCATTCAATCCTAAACTTTAAAACCAAATTGTACCAAATTTAGTACCATTTAGTACTTTTCGTATGCAAAAAGTACGAATTTCCAAAACTACCTCAATCCTATACTCCTACGGTAATGTTATTTCCAAATTTGAGAACTCAATCTCTATTCCTTCAATCCAATACAAATAGTACCAAATTTAGTACCTTTTAGGTACGAATTTCCAAACATACCTCCATATCTCAATCCTACACTCCAACAGTAATCTTAATTGCAAATTTCCAGCTCTATCCCTTCACCCAAATCCAAATGGTACCAAATTTAGTACCATTTAGTACTTCTAGTACACAAAAGTACGAATTTCCAAAAATACCTCAATACCAACAATAATAATTATTCTAAATTTCAGGATTCTGCCTCTATCCAGTTATCCAAATTGTACCAAATTTACACTGTAGTACTTTTAGTACACATAAGTACAAATTTCCAAAGCTACCTCAATATCTCAATCCTACACCTAACCAGTAATTCGAATTCCAAATTTCAGGTTTGCAGCTCTATCCGTTTACCAAACTCCAATTGTGCCAAATTTAGTACTATTTAGTACTTTTCGTAGATGCAAGTACGATTTACAAAATACCCCCATATCTAAATCTTAAATTTCAACAATAATCTTAATTCCAAATTTCTGGTTTGCAGCTCTATCCGTTCAGCCAAATCCAAATTTTACTAAATTTAGTACCATTTAGAACTTTTCGTACACATGAGTACAAATTTCCAAAACCAGCATCATATCTCAATCCTATACTTTAACAGTAATCTTAATTCCAAATTTCAGGTTTCTATCTCTATCCGTTCATCCAAATCCAAATTGTACTAAATTTAGTACCACTTAGTACTTTTCGTACACATGAGTACGAAATTTCCAAAAACACCACTTCCCAAACCTGATTTCTATACCGAATTCCAAGATTCTAGCAATATCCGTTCAAAATATAAAATTGGTACAAAATTTAGTAACTTATAGTACTTTTCGTATACTTATGGACCGAATTTCCAAAATCCCTTTGATACATCTTTCTAACTCGCCATCAGTGACCCTCATTCTAAATTTCAGAATTCCATCTCTTCCCGTTTGTCTAACAAAAGGTACCATATTTAGTACATTTTAGTACTTTTCGTACCCTTCTAGTTCAAATTTCCAAAAACCCGGCCTTATCTCAGCCCTACACACCAACGACAACCCACACACAAAATTTCAAGCTTATAGTTTCAGCCGTTTCGTCTGGGCGATGATATGTCAGGCACTCACTCATCACCAAGCTCTTTTATATATATACTCGTAGACATATCCAATACTACTCAAAGTTTGCCATTTTTATGTACATTTTACGCATTTCGGAGCCTATATATCTAAGCCAAACTTATGATTATATCGGTTTCAGCATAAATTTTTGGGAGGCAAAAGCCAGGAATAGCTAGGGAGGGGCAGCTGCCCACCCCTAGATCCTACAAAACGGTTCATTTGTATGCAAAAAATTATAAATATTACGAAAAAAACAATCTCCCCTATGATGATTGTCGAAGACAATCGAAATATCGGAAATAAATGCAATTACAAAACATCATAATTTTTTGTTTTATTACGAGCACCTCAAGCCGAACATAGATTGAAAGAAATAACAACAGCATTTAAAAGTAGCCTCGCAGATAGCTGGATGTCTCAAGGAGTAATAGGATTAGTTGTCAGGTCCTTGTAGTAGTAGGGAGGTATGCCACGACTGACTTCATTCCCCTCACAAGTCAATATGTGTACGACCATTTACTAAAAAAACACCAAAGAACCCGAAATAAACCTTCCAGTGATACACCTTCGCACCGTCAATCTTCACTTGTACAATTGCATCAACCTCACTCTCCTTGACTATTACAAATCTGAAAAAAAGGCAGTGAGTCCGCCGCTACTGTCGCTAGCAGCTCAATCTCTTGTGTGACAATGAAACAGACTGTAGTTACTGTCGGAGATAACATCCCGGAACTAGACGATGCATATGTATGGCAGTCTAACTAAAGAATATGTGTTCCTCAACCACATTGAGGAGAAAGACCCCCAAAACCATCATGGACGATATTTGGGACACAACTGTAATACATGCCTCCACCTTCAGTGATGATACGACAACCGCAATCTGTTTGAAAGGATGTTGAACTGAACTGTTCCGTTGGATCGACATTTTAGTGTCGGACAAATCTGACGAGCCATTACTTCTTACGTACAAAGCATTACAGGAGAAAATATGTAAGGGATATTCATCCATCAAAATGATACGGAAGGGCAGTTGCATATTGCAGTCGTTACGTAAATAAATATTCGAATACCACCAGCGAAAAGGAATTTCAGGTGATAAGAACGAACCTCAACCTCAGGGAGGAAGCTCGGGATGATCGATTCCCACCTAGCTATGAAAGAAATTCCTATCAGTGAAATGTTCACTTCAATAACTGAAGGAAACCCTGTCGAGGTTCCTATGGAGGTGAGGACCGGTGAACTTTTTGTTCAGGTGGCTGTAGGTCTTAGCTTGAGGACGTCTGTTTCAAACGAATTAAGAGAAGTGCTGAAACCTTAGGGTCCCCTCTTATATATAAGTTATGTCTCCGACCAAAGCGGCTGAATCAAGGGCGGATGACTGCATTTGCTTTGATGTTTTATTTAGGAAGTTATCTTAAACGTCTTAAAAACTTCTTAATTTTACGATTTTAAGAATGGTGTATGGGTATTACTAAATGAAGTTTTTGTGTACCCTCGATAGGTTTGGACATTGTATATCTGAAATTCAAATCTTCTTTCGTATTTAAATAATCCTGTTCTGCAGAAAATATCACTTTAATGACTCGTATACTTATTCTTATTCGGCTCGGATGCCAATTCATATAATTCCCAAGCCGTAGTCATTTGATCATCAATTTAATTAGTTTATTGTCCGGCTGATACAATAATTGCTAATTCATTTTCAAAATGGCAAAATGGCGCAATTTTTCAAAACAAAATAAATCATAAACTTTTTTTTGGAAAAATAACAAATGTTTCCACTGGTATAAGGGAAAAACTTTATTGTCAAATTAAAAAAAAAAAAAATGGAAAAAAATAATTATTCGAATCGCACTACTACCTACGTAGGACTAAAAATTTGTGTAATTAATCGTAGTTTAATAGAAAAAATCAAGAAAATCGAAGAGTACAATCATCGATAAAAATTTACTTTAAATCGTGAAAATTTCATCCAAGCTCACTGCGCAAAATTGCTTTCTATTTTTTATTAGATAAGAAGCAAAAAAATACTGTTTCTATTTGGACCAATATTAAAGGTGTTTACGGAATCTTTAGAACCGTTAGTTAAAATAAAAAAACCTGAAAATATTATGAAATGTTTTGCTGATGAGCAGCATCAATACAGCAACAAATGAAGAAATCAAAAATCACTTTTCGAAAAAGTGTCCGATTTCACTCCGAAATCCCCATATGTATGCAGAAATTAAAACCTAAAACCTGTCATCTACACAACATTCAAAATGTCTTTTGTTATGTAAATTTTAATAGAGAACGCGCAGCATAACATCATCATCATAGCCGGCGTTTTTCAAGCTATACGGCTTGTTTATTTATATTGCCGACAAATGTTACGATAATGTCAAAACAACACCAAATAAGAAGCGCATAATAATCAAAGACATTTTGGCATACATGCGGCATGTGTGTGTGTTGCAACAGATAAACATACAAGACCTTTCTAAATCATATCAAAATGGTGCTTTCATCTCTATTCTCTGTGATGACAATACAAAAGAGCGAGCAATAATCCAATATCACCATCACCATACCGAGGTGTGCAGCAATAAGACATTTCACATTCATATTCTTCATGCCAAGACGGCGATGCACACACATAATAAATCCATAAAATGTGGTAACGGTCGACAGGAGAACAGAACAGGAATTCTCGCTACGGTCAACGTAAAAAACGCATAAAACATCGTCATTCATAGACAAAAAAAAAAAAAAAAAAAATACCGCAAAAGCAACAGGATTTGAAAACTAACCAAAGAACAAACGAAGGAAAATTTAACATGCATTGAAATCCCGAATTGACCATAAATGTATGAAATACAAGACGATGAAAGCTAAAGCAACAACAACAGCAACAAATAAAAATTATATATTTTATTTAAAATACAAATAAAATTTATTACTTTTGTCGCTCAATGCGAAAGCATGCATAAAATACACACCAAAGCTCAATGTTTGTTTGGTCGCAAGAAGAAAAAAAAAAAACAACAACAATCCGACCACTGGCAAAAGTTATGCTGCTTACAATCTAACCGGGATTCATGCACAACATCAATGACAACCAGATCAGACCATATATATGTATACATAGACTAAAATGCAAACATTCACACGCACAGCACCACCAGACTAGAGAAAAATTGCAATAATGCCTGGATGAATTGTAAACATTTGAAATAGGTAACAATCCAGGTTGCTTGCTGCCTGCAAAGCAATGACACCAGCAATGGACACTCTATACCCTAGGCAGGCACTCTCGCACACACACATTTCATTCAAACACATGCCACATGCAGAAGCTCGTGCAGTATCAACAGCAATTTGTTGTTCCTTTCGAGCTACAACAATGTGCAAATGCCAAAATCCAAATACAGTCTGCATACGGGGAAAAATAACAGAAGCTTTGCATTACTTAGAGTAAAAAAACTTAAAACCTAGGATTTTTTGGGAACTGTAGCAGCAGCAATAAAAATTGGGGTTTTCGTACATATCTTTGCCAGATCACATAATAAAACATGGAAAAATGCTTCAAGAGACATTTGATGTACGATTTCCACAGTGGTTATATATGGGAGGCAGATTTTGTTGTCCATTAAGAAATGCACAGTAATTTCAATGCTTTATTTTCACCAACATATGAGGCGCTCAGCATCAAAACAGCCTAACATGTTCAAAAAAAATCAAACTGACAAAAAAAATTTTACCGGAACATTTTGAAATAAATACTAAAAAACTCCATATTAAATTATTACACGAGTGCTATACAATGTAATATGGAGTTTTTTAGTAATTTTTTTTTTTTTTCAAAATTGTCTGGTTAGATTTTAATAGTCAGTTTGATTTTTTTTTTTTTTTTGAACATGCGGGTTAAGCCGTTTTGGCCCTGAGCGCTTCATATGTACGTGAGGGGTTCCAAGGCGTATGATTACTGACATGACGTATACTCATCAGAACATGAATATAGGCTAAAGAGGGTATACGAGTATACACTTTGATACGACCAAAATTGTGCCCATCTCTACTGTGTATCTCAAGCGAACACTGACACTAATTTTAATTTCCGCTGCGGTCAAATGAAGGGCACCAAAATGCAACGAGCTACTCGTTTACTTTTTATAGTCAAAGTGTAGAATACACACAGACGAATGCACGTACGATGTTAAGAAACAATATTACCACCTTACACGAAGTGGGATGGAAGGGGAAAGCTTTCTCTATGGACATTTCACTCTGTTAGTTGAATGACTGAATGCGGATAAAACATATATTTTTTAACATTAGTTTTATCTGCACTCATATCCTGATCAAGAACAAATATGCACCATAGTTATATTTTATGAACGCCTAGAAGAAGCAAACAAATGGCGAATTTTATACCAAAATTTGAATGAACCCTAACTAAGTTTGGTCCAATTGTTGGAAAAGTGTGCATTCGTAGTGAAAAACCGGCCATGGTAAAACATTTGTTCGTCGAAAAACATGATGGTTAGTAGCATCAGATTAAAATACCTTAATATACGTAAGGCTACAAGGATAAGACTAGACGAATAAGATAAGACGGAATTTATGCTGATGTTAGGCGAGTGGCAGACAGCTTCTCATCATGGGGAGGAGTAAGAATCTTCGCTAATGGAGGAAGAATGGAAATCGACCTGTGTGGTTCACCGATATCGACTATATCAAATTCTGGAGAAGGTTCCATTATAGAAGATCCCTTCCGACATTATGGGTGAAATATTAAATTAATTAACAGATAAATACCTTTGAAAAGGATGAAAAAGAACCTTATAAATTTCATAGGATAACAAAAGGCGATACGACCTGTTAAATGGCATAAACACAAAGCAAAGTAGTGACGTTATCTACCTTGTGGCCACCATAAGTAAACAGCAAAAATACATCAGTTTTGAATTGAGGAGAAACAAAATATGCCACTTGACAAGATGCTAGTAGTACAGTAGATCGAAATGCTTCAAAGTCGAACTTCAAACAAATTGTCCGTGTTAACCGTGCAAGTACCGCCAATTAAAATTGCTCAAGTCAATGATTCTGCCTATGCTCCGTGACGTATTATTTCTTATTATGTCAAGGCATAAAGTATACGCATAGATGGACGAAGGTTTAACTCTGTGTATTGGTGGCGTATGATTCACATAACATAATTCACAATAAGTATACGTCTATATGTACAGTTTGAACCTAATCAAATGGAAAATGCGGCCAAGAAATAGCTTAAATCAGGGGTTACCTATACCTGAGGGCTATATCAGAACGTGTACCTATATTTTGCATATATGGTTTCTATTTACTAGTGGTACTACTCGAGGTATACCTTTATATGGGGGCTATACCATGAAATAGACCGATACGACGCGTTTTTTCTGTATGCAATCCAAAGGTCTCTATTATGTTGGAAAGCTTTATCTTAAATCTTGCGAAGTATATATAATATTGGGGACCCATCGCCTTGGCTTAATGTACTATACATATATAAGGGGCTCTAACAATAGTTTGGCCTGTGAACCCAAAACTTTTGATCTGCTAATTGAATTTCCCACCATCGGTTTAGCTATTGCATTATGTAATTTGTGTGGCCTTTTCCCCTGTTACTGCAGGAAGGACTGAACTGATTTGAGCGATGAGCATCCCACGGGACATCTGAGGAAAACTTTACATCCTTCGAGTTATTATCATTACCTTATGGCTAATTGTTCCACATATTTCCGTAACTGATTACTGCAGCTATGTTCTGTACGTCGTTCGGCTCGTTATTCCTTCTCTCTTCTTCTCTATTTCGCTAGGTGACCTCACAATGTCATATTTTTGGTTATAACTAAATAGCGGATTTGTCATCTAACAGATCGTAACTGTAGTTGCCATATGTTTACATTATGTCTGCGCTTGGGCTTAATTAAGACCAGTACGGTAATCATTTCCCGTTTGGTACTTTACTTACGTGAGTAAATATATTCAGGAGGTTTTCAGATTTTGTGGCCCTTTTTGGACGTATGAACAAAAACATATATTTGGATTGTGTTGTGGGGGACGTACATGAAGGAGTGTATTGGCATTGTTCACTTTCTCATAGCTTTCGGCACATTTTCTTAGGATTTATGGAAGTATGTCCCAAAAAAACTTGGGCCGCCATAAAGAGGTCAGCGAAACAATGTTGTCAAAAAAGTCATTAAGTTCGGCTGGGCCGAACAACAAAAGCCAAATAACGGGTAGTTCTGCCAAATAATGTAGCTATGACCTTAAAAAATACCGAAAATCGGGAGGTACCGTTATATGAGAGCTATACCAAAACATGGACTTGACGATTTTTAGTGAAAAAGTTAAATTACAGCTGGTTCGGTTAAAAATTGTAGCTAAAATCCTCAAAGTACCGAAAATCGGGAGATGCCGTTATATGAGGGCTATATCAAACCATGAACCTATGTTGATGATTTTTGGTGAAGAAGTTTCAGTGGTCACGAAACCTCAAATATCAAAGTACGGCTTGTTCGGTTAAGAATTGTAGTTAAAACCCTCTAAATACCGAAAATCGGGAGGTACCGTTATATGCGGACTATAACAATATAAGAACCTATGCTGACGATTTTTAGTAAAGAAGTTTCGTGGCCACTGGGAACCAACGTCAAATGTCAAATTACAGTTTGTTCTGTTAAAAATTGTAGCTAAACATAGATCAATGTTAACGATTTTTGGTGGAGAACTTTCGTGACCGCTGAGAACCTCAAACTGCAAATTACAGCTAGTTCGGTTAGCTAAAATCTTCAAAACACCGAAAATCGGGAGGTACCTTTATATGGGGGCTATATCAAAACATGGATCTATATTGACAATTTTGGACGGAGAAGTTGTGGGCCTCTGAGAACCTTAAATGCCAAATTAGCGGTAATTAAAAATTGTAGCTAAAATCCTCAAAATACCGAATATCGGATATATGGCGGCTATACCAAAACATAGACCTATGCACATAAGTTTTGGATATAAGCTTGTTAGTCACTATGAACTCTAAATATTAAATTATAGTTAATTCGGTTTGAAAATGTGACTAAAAACGTCAAGATACCTGAAATCGGGCGGTACAGTTATATGGTTGCTATACCAAAACGTGTGCCGATATAGCCCAAAATTGAACTTGACCTGCTTGCAAACAAAAGACGCATCCTCCCAAAATTTTAGGGTCCGATTTCCAGACGGACGGACGTACATATATTGTCTCACAATTGTACCCTGATCAAGAATATATAACTTTATAGGGTCGTAAATGATTATTTCAACACGCTACAAACGGAAAAACAAACTTTATATATCGTCCGTACTATGGTCTTAAACTGCATTCAAAATCAAAACGATTTGTAAACAGGTCCTAAACTGCACTTTTCCGAAATTTTGTGTGGGATATCCCCAAAGAGTCTACCAGACATAGATCATGTTCGAATATGGACTAAGTTGCATAAAATATTACGAGAGCAAAATTTTGAGCCAAATCGTTTGATCGTTTGGAGAGTTATCATGGGCTCTAGCCACACTATACATGGTGTCGTAGGGGTTTATTATAGCATTTGGGCCATTTCTTCAGGAAGTATGGACTTGTCCCTGAACAAATTCTACCGTCGCAATGGGGCAGCGAATACAAGTTGTTGCAGAAAAATGCACACGATTTGTGAGCAGGCCTTAAACTGCACTTTTCTGAAATTTTGTGTGGAGGTACCCATAGAAGTGGACCTATAAAGCCCATATTCGAAATTTCGAAAATTTTTGATCTTTGTGGAGGATGTACCCGAAAGAGTGAACAGATATGGTCTTCGTCTTTGAACTTAAACTAAGTTTGGACAAAATATTAGAAATAAAAAAATATATTTTCAACCGAATCGGCTGATTCGTTCGAAACTGATCACGAACTCCAGCCACTACACATGGTGTCGTAGGGTTTTTTTTTTATAGCTTTTTGGCAATTTGTTCAGGAAGTATAAAATAAAATGGGGCAATTTGTTCAGGAAGTATGGACTTGCTCCAGAAAAAACTTGTACAAGTTGTTGCAAAAAAATCAAAACGTTTTATGAGCCGGTCTTAAACTGCACTTTTCCGAAATTTTGTTTGAGAGGTACCCGTAAGTGTGTACCGATATAGCCCATGTTCGAACTTGATCTATGTCTGGTAGAAATATTACAATGTGCAGAATATGGACCAAATTGATTGGTTATCGTTCGCATAATTTTTGCGAAAAACGTTAATCTTTGTGGGGGAGGTTCCCGTGTGGGAGTGGACCGATATGAACCTAAACTAGTTTGGATAAAATATTAAAAGTAAAAAATATGAAATTTTGGATCGAATCGGCTGACCCGCCTGACGTTGTCAGGTGCTCCAGCCACTACACATGGTTAAAACAAAAAACATTGTTCCACAACATCCCATACGGGACAAGGGAGACTTCTCTCATATCAATGAGTGCACCCCGATTCATATTTAGCTCAATGATATGGGACCTACTGTTTATCGCCGAGTCCGAACGGCGTGTCTTAAGACACCACTTGTGGAGAAGTTTTTCAAGGCTGAAATACTCAGAAAATGTCGCCAACATTACTGAGGGGTATTTTGCCACCGTTGAAAAATGTTTGATGTTGCCTGACCGGGGGATCGAACCCCCGAACTTCTGCGTGCAAGGCGGGCGTGCATACCATTGCACCACGGTGGCACCCACTACACTACTACTACACATGGTTCCGATGGGTTTTTTTATAGCTTTCGGCCCATTTTTCAGGAAGTATGGATGTATGTCCCAGACAAAAACTTGTGCCGTCTTAAAGTGGCAGCAAATAGAAATTGCTACAAAAAAGAAAAAGATTAAGACTTTTCCGAAATTTTGTGTGGAAGGTACCCGAAGGGTGGATCGATATAGTCCATATTCGAACTTGATCTATGACTGGTAAGATATTACGAAGTGCAAAATATGGACCAAATCGGTTAGTCCCTTCGGGAGTTATCGTGCGCATAATTTTTTGCGAAAAGTTTTCAACTTTTGTGGGGGAGATACCCGAGCGAGTGCACCGATATGGCCCATCTGATCTAAGTTTGGACAAAATATTACGAGAGACAAATTTTAAACCAAATCGTTTGATCCGTTCGAGATTTATCGTGCAGTATTAACAGACAGGATGACGGACATGGCTAAGTCGACTCCAAATTGTCTGACGCAGACAATTATTTCAATGGGACACATTATTGGTCGTTTCAAAGTGTATATGCGCTCGTTAGCCTAAAGGCTGAGGCTATGAAAAAGAAGATAAAATTCTCTTGTGCAAAACTATTCTCCCTAGAATGTCATGCAAAACACTGTTAAACGAAAACTAACAATTTTATTTGCTTGCCCTTGCGATCTCCCAAAAACCATATTTAGGCATTTTTCGTCTTAGACACAGACACAAAATAAACACAACAGCAACAACATCATCAGGAGCTGTTATAACCCATGGCAACAGTAAAAATAAATGTAATGGCATTACATTAAAACAACAACAACAAAAACATTATGTTCTCCTGCAAGGCGCTTAAGCATATGTAGACATTGTTGTTGCCAATGTTTTTGGTCTCTGGTAAGAAAACAAAGAAACAAAAGTCATTTATTTGCCTCAATGTTTGATTACAAGTGAATTGTTTAAACTGTGCGCAGAAAGAAAGTTGCAACGGGCAGAGCTATTTCTGGCCAATGATAACTCTTGGAAATTGTAGTGGCCAGCCAAAGGGTTAGTCGTACAAGAAAATGTCTATGAAATTGAAAAGAATCAACAAAATGTATTCTCAAAGATTTATGCTTTTGCGTTGCATGGCAAATTAATCCAGGAAGTGGATTTCCAAAAGCAAACAACAGATGAACAGCCAAGGAAAAAAAGAATTGCATCATGACATCAGTAGTTGGTTGGCGGCGGCGAGCCAACCAAACAACCAATATGGAATCATAGAATTCTAAGTATCTGATATCGTTTGCTTCTTATTGTCTTTGGGAAGATGTATGTATGTAGATGCTTCATTGAAAATCCATTGAATTGATTTGAAGAAAAACTAAAAGGAAAATCGGTAGCCAACTGTCGACGACGTCGTCATCGTTATTGTGGGTTCAAAAAGTAAGACATATTTCTTAGGAAAAACTATCAAAGCTTATTGCTTTGTTACGTTTTGAGCTTTTCTTGCTACTATATACGGTGAAAAACAGTTGTGAATTGTAAATGCTTTTGTTGGTATTGTATTTGGTTTCTTTTTTTGTTTGTTTATGGTTTGTTTTGTTTTTCATGATCATGACTTTGACTTACCGATGCGACAATTGTCAAATAGTAACGTTGTATTTTCTCGTAATCCAATGTTTTAGCCACGGTAACCTGTAAAATGAATAAAGACAGAAAAAAATGAGAAAAACAACAATAAGTATAAGAAACTATAAGCAAGTAGATATGGGGGGAAATGGGGTATAAAAGTGGTTGTATTCAGACTATGTGATACGCTACAAGGCAAAATTAAACAGAAGCAACAACATCTTGATATATTTCTTGGTACAAGCTATGTGGGAGGATACGAAAAGGACCTTCTTATAAGTTTTTTGACAAACTGTGTGTGGTAATAAAGGGCGATAAATCCATTTAATACAGCCAACGATTACCTACCTCTTCTATGTGTAGGGTACAACGAAATAACTACCTCACACTTCCGCCAAATATTAGCGACAATAAAAAATCCCCTTTTCAAAACATTATTTTAGCAAATAATCATGATTATATGACAATTCTACACGGTTGCTGATGGTGCAACAGCAACATCACAACAGCATCACTATCACATTTGGCCACTGGAATACTTCAATCATCAATCATTTAGAGAATTTATTGTCAAAAGCGTCAAAACATAAAGCTTACCACTTGATTGATGTATTAGCTTATCAGCAGTGAAATATATAGAAGAATCCCGAACCCCGTTTACACAACAAAAGTCTAAGCAATATTGACTATAGAAAACTTAAAACAATGAAGAATAAAAAGAAGACCACGACATAAACATAAGACATTTTGTGGCAAAGAGCGATAGAAACAACGACCATCACCGGCACAATCAACAGTCGCCTCGCCTGTCAACCACAATCAACATTGAAGTTATGTTGGAAGGCTTGAAAGAAAAGCGAAAACCGCCAACGCAAATCTTTTGTGGATTTGCTTAGAGTTAAAGGGGGGCTATTGTTTTTTCTTCTTCTTCTTCTCTTCTGCTTTGGAGATTCTGAAGAATGTGATATTGTTTTGTTGTTGTATTTTTTACTTGATTGTTCTTAGGTCGGATTGCATGGATAGCTGAATTTATGGTGGAAAAAATATCATTACCTCTCAAGTATGTAACTTTTCACTCTCATTTTATTGGATTATAGGTAATGCAAAGAAGGTGAATGGGAACATATTATTTGCACCGTCAGCCGTAAGGTTCAGGGGGTATGTAGATTGTACACTAGAGTGACCAAAAAAATTTTTTTTGGAACTCCTACCCCCTAAATTTTTCCATTTGATCCTAAAACTTTATATATGAAATTTTATAGCGTTAACCCGTGCCAACCTTGCGATATTTGTTTCCATTGTTATTTGTATGGGGCCAAAAGTGAATTTTCACGAAATTTTTCTAAGGGCTGCAATTATAGTCCAATCGATGAAAAAACTTAACCACTTCATTGTTGTGGCTAAAAACGATTTCTACATAAAATGTTGACGGTCGGTTAAAGATAATCCGTGCCCCTGTATGGAGCACAAAGACGAATTTTCAGAAAATCACTCAACAGGCCACAATTATTTTCTAATGGATGAAAATGTTTTGCCAGTTCACAGCTGCGGCTTAAAAACCAATCCTAAAAAATATAAAAATCTGGGCAGATATGGCCAATTATAGATAATTTGGGCCCTATAATATAGCTAGTATTAAACTCCGAGCCGACGTTCATTAATTTTTGTAGGAATCGTTTTATAGCCACAACAATGAACGTTGGCACTCGTAACGTTAGCTGATCCCCATAAAATGTCATATAGATATACGGTTCGTGGATCGAATGAAAACAGTAGGGTTTAGAGTTTAAAATTGTTTTTGTGTCACTCTAATGTACACCTTTTCCAATCAAATGTGTCTCACTGTTCCACAAATATCCCATAAGGGACAAGGGAGACTTCTCTCATTTCAATGAAAGCATCCCCGATTCCTATTAGCTCAGTGACATGGGTCCTACTGTTAATCGGCAAGTCCGAACGACGTGCTTTGAAAAGTTTTACATGGCTGGAATATTCAGGTAATGTCACCTACATTACACTGAGGTGTATTTTGCCACAGTTGAAAATAATGATATTGCCAGGGCTGGGAATCGAATCGAGTACCATTGCAAGAAGGTGGCACCTGGCAATATCCTCTCATTGAAATAAGGAGGAGATTCAGACCCCACATACACTTGTGTAAGACCAAATCCGTTGATCTACCCACATCCGTCTCTCTGCCCGAAGGAAGTAAATGGTTTGGTCCAAACTGTGTACTTTGTAATAGTTCAACCAAACTTGGATAAAGTTCCGAGACGACCTCAAAGTTATCTCAATAGACGGCTTTATAGTTATCTTAAGCGACGATTTTAAAGTCGTCTCAATATACGACCATAGATCCGTATCAATAGACGACATTAAAGTCGCCCCAATAGATGACCTTAAAGTCGTCTCAATAGACGATCTTAAAGTCGTCTCAATAGACTACCTTAATGTCGTCTCAAAAGACGACTTTAAAGTAGACGACCAGAAAGTCGTCTCAATAGGCGACCTTAAAGCCGTCTCAATAGACGACCAGAAAGTCGTCTCAATAGACGACCCTAAGTTGTATCAATAGACGACCAGAAAGTCGTTTCAATAGACGACCAGCAAGTCGTCTTAATAGACGACCAGAAAGTCATCTCAATAGACGACCTTAAAGTCGTCTCAATAGACGACCTTAAAGTCGTCTCAATGGACGACCTTAAAGCCGTCTCAATAGACGACCTTAAAGTCGTCTCAATAGACGACCAAAAAGTCGTCTCAATAAACGACCTCAAAGTTTTCTCAATAGACGGCTTTATAGTCATCTTAAGCGACGATTTTAAAGTCGTCGCAATATACGACCATAGATCCGTCAATAGACGATCAGAAAGTCGTCTCAATAGACAACCTTAAAGTCGTCTCAATAGACAACCTTAAAGTCGTCTCAATAGACGACCAGCAAGTCGTCTTAATAGACGTCCAGAAAGTCGGATCAATAGGCGACAAGAAATTCGTCTCAATAGATGACCAGAAAGTCATCTCAATAGACGACCAGAAAACCATCTCAATAGACGACCTTAAAGTCGTCTCAATAGACGAGCTTAAAGTCATCTCAATAGACGACAAGAAAGTCGTCTCAATAGACGACAAGAAAGTCGTCTCAATAAACGACCTTAAAGTGGTCTCAATAAACGACCTTAAAGTGGTCTCAATAAACGACCTTAAAGTGGTCTCAATACACGACCTTAAATTCGTCACAAAAGACGTCCTTTAAGTCGTCTCAAAAGACGACCAGAAAGTCATCTTAATAGACTACTTTAAAGTCGTCTCAATAGATGACCTTAAAGTTGTCTCAGTAGATGATCTTAAAGTCGTCTCTACAGACGACCTTAAAGTCGTCTCAATAGATGACCTTAAAGTCGTCTCTACAGACGTCCTTAAAGTCGTCTCAATAGACGACCAGAAAGTCGTCTCAATAAACGACCTCAAAGTTTTCTCAATAGACGGCTTTATAGTCATCTTAAGCGACGATTTTAAAGTCGTCGCAATAGTTGACCTTAATGTCGTCTCAATAGACGACCTTAAAGTCGTCTCAATAGATGACCTTAAAGTCGTCTCAATAGCTGACCTTAAAGTCGCCTCCATAGACGACCTTAAAGTCGCCTCAATGGACGACCTTAAAGTCGTCTCAATAGATGACCTTAAAGTTGTCTCAATAGACGATCTTAAAGTCGTCTCAATAGACGACCTTAAAGTCGCCTCAATAGACGATCTTAAAGTCGTCTCAATAGACGACCTTAAAGTCGCCTCAATAGACGACCTTATAGTCGTATCAATAGACTATCTTAAAGTCGTCTCAATAGACGACCTTAAAGTCGTCTTAATAGACTACCTTAAAGTCGTCTTAATAGACGACCTTATAGTCGTCTCTATAGACGACCTTATAGTCGTCTTAACAGACCACCTTAAAGTCGTCTTAATAGACGACCTTAAAGTCGTCTTAATAGACGACCTTATAGTCGTCTCAATAGACGACCTTAATGTCGTCTCAATAGACGACCAGAAAGTCGTTTCAATAGACGACCAGCAAATCGTTTCAATAGACGACCAGCAAGTCGTCTTAATAGACGACCAGAAAGTCATCTCAATAGGCGACCTTAAAATCGTCTCAACATATGACCAGAAAGTCGTATCTATAAACGACCTCAAAGTTTTCTATTGAGATAGTCATCTTAAGCGACGATTTTAAAGTCGTCTCAATAAACGACCTCAAAGTTTTCTCAATAGACGGCTTTATAGTCATCTTAAGCGACGATTTTAAAGTCGTCTCAATATACCATAGATCCGTATCAATAGATCTTAATAGATGGCCTTAAAGTGGTCTCAATAGATGACTTTAAAGTCGTCTTTATATACGACCTTAAAGTCAGTCATCTCAATAGACGACATTAAAGTCGTCTCAATGGACGACCAGAATGTCGTTTCAATAGACGACCAGAAAGTCGTCTCAATAGATGACCAGAAAGTCGTCTCAATAGACGACCTTAAAGTCGTCTCAATGGACGACCTTAAAGCCGTCTCAATAGACGACCTTAAAGTCGTCTCAATAGACGACCAAAAAGTCGTCTCAATAAACGACCTCAAAGTTTTCTCAATAGACGGCTTTATAGTCATCTTAAGCGACGATTTTAAAGTCGTCGCAATATACGACCATAGATCCGTCAATAGACGATCAGAAAGTCGTCTCAATAGACAACCTTAAAGTCGTCTCAATAGACAACCTTAAAGTCGTCTCAATAGACGACCAGCAAGTCGTCTTAATAGACGTCCAGAAAGTCGGATCAATAGGCGACAAGAAATTCGTCTCAATAGATGACCAGAAAGTCATCTCAATAGACGACCAGAAAACCATCTCAATAGACGACCTTAAAGTCGTCTCAATAGACGAGCTTAAAGTCATCTCAATAGACGACAAGAAAGTCGTCTCAATAGACGACAAGAAAGTCGTCTCAATAAACGACCTTAAAGTGGTCTCAATAAACGACCTTAAAGTGGTCTCAATAAACGACCTTAAAGTGGTCTCAATACACGACCTTAAATTCGTCACAAAAGACGTCCTTTAAGTCGTCTCAAAAGACGACCAGAAAGTCATCTTAATAGACTACTTTAAAGTCGTCTCAATAGATGACCTTAAAGTTGTCTCAGTAGATGATCTTAAAGTCGTCTCTACAGACGACCTTAAAGTCGTCTCAATAGATGACCTTAAAGTCGTCTCTACAGACGTCCTTAAAGTCGTCTCAATAGATGACCAGAAAGTCGTCTCAATAAACGACCTCAAAGTTTTCTCAATAGACGGCTTTATAGTCATCTTAAGCGACGATTTTAAAGTCGTCGCAATAGTTGACCTTAATGTCGTCTCAATAGACGACCTTAAAGTCGTCTCAATAGATGACCTTAAAGTCGTCTCAATAGCTGACCTTAAAGTCGCCTCCATAGACGACCTTAAAGTTGCCTCAATGGACGACCTTAAAGTCGTCTCAATAGATGACCTTAAAGTTGTCTCAATAGACGATCTTAAAGTCGTCTCAATAGACGACCTTAAAGTCGCCTCAATAGACGATCTTAAAGTCGTCTCAATATACGACCTTAAAGTCGCCTCAATAGACGACCTTATAGTCGTATCAATAGACTATCTTAAAGTCGTCTCAATAGACGACCTTAAAGTCGTCTTAATAGACTACCTTAAAGTCGTCTTAATAGACGACCTTATAGTCGTCTCTATAGACGACCTTATAGTCGTCTTAACAGACCACCTTAAAGTCGTCTTAATAGACGACCTTAAAGTCGTCTTAATAGACGACCTTATAGTCGTCTCAATAGACGACCTTAATGTCGTCTCAATAGACGACCAGAAAGTCGTTTCAATAGACGACCAGCAAATCGTTTCAATAGACGACCAGCAAGTCGTCTTAATAGACGACCAGAAAGTCATCTCAATAGGCGACCTTAAAATCGTCTCAACATATGACCAGAAAGTCGTATCTATAAACGACCTCAAAGTTTTCTATTGAGATAGTCATCTTAAGCGACGATTTTAAAGTCGTCTCAATAAACGACCTCAAAGTTTTCTCAATAGACGGCTTTATAGTCATCTTAAGCGACGATTTTAAAGTCGTCTCAATATACCATAGATCCGTATCAATAGATCTTAATAGAGGGCCTTAAAGTGGTCTCAATAGATGACTTTAAAGTCGTCTTTATATACGACCTTAAAGTCAGTCATCTCAATAGACGACATTAAAGTCGTCTCAATGGACGACCAGAATGTCGTTTCAATAGACGACCAGAAAGTCGTCTCAATAGATGACCAGAAAGTCGTCTCAATAGACGACCTTAAAGTCGTCTCAATGGACGACCTTAAAGCCGTCTCAATAGACGACCTTAAAGTCGTCTCAATAGACGACCAAAAAGTCGTCTCAATAAACGACCTCAAAGTTTTCTCAATAGACGGCTTTATAGTCATCTTAAGCGACGATTTTAAAGTCGTCGCAATATACGACCATAGATCCGTCAATAGACGATCAGAAAGTCGTCTCAATAGACAACCTTAAAGTCGTCTCAATAGACAACCTTAAAGTCGTCTCAATAGACGACCAGCAAGTCGTCTTAATAGACGTCCAGAAAGTCGGATCAATAGGCGACAAGAAATTCGTCTCAATAGATGACCAGAAAGTCATCTCAATAGACGACCAGAAAACCATCTCAATAGACGACCTTAAAGTCGTCTCAATAGACGAGCTTAAAGTCATCTCAATAGACGACAAGAAAGTCGTCTCAATAGACGACAAGAAAGTCGTCTCAATAAACGACCTTAAAGTGGTCTCAATAAACGACCTTAAAGTGGTCTCAATAAACGACCTTAAAGTGGTCTCAATACACGACCTTAAATTCGTCACAAAAGACGTCCTTTAAGTCGTCTCAAAAGACGACCAGAAAGTCATCTTAATAGACTACTTTAAAGTCGTCTCAATAGATGACCTTAAAGTTGTCTCAGTAGATGATCTTAAAGTCGTCTCTACAGACGACCTTAAAGTCGTCTCAATAGATGACCTTAAAGTCGTCTCTACAGACGTCCTTAAAGTCGTCTCAATAGACGACCAGAAAGTCGTCTCAATAAACGACCTCAAAGTTTTCTCAATAGACGGCTTTATAGTCATCTTAAGCGACGATTTTAAAGTCGTCGCAATAGTTGACCTTAATGTCGTCTCAATAGACGACCTTAAAGTCGTCTCAATAGATGACCTTAAAGTCGTCTCAATAGCTGACCTTAAAGTCGCCTCCATAGACGACCTTAAAGTCGCCTCAATGGACGACCTTAAAGTCGTCTCAATAGATGACCTTAAAGTTGTCTCAATAGACGATCTTAAAGTCGTCTCAATAGACGACCTTAAAGTCGCCTCAATAGACGATCTTAAAGTCGTCTCAATAGACGACCTTAAAGTCGCCTCAATAGACGACCTTATAGTCGTATCAATAGACTATCTTAAAGTCGTCTCAATAGACGACCTTAAAGTCGTCTTAATAGACTACCTTAAAGTCGTCTTAATAGACGACCTTATAGTCGTCTCTATAGACGACCTTATAGTCGTCTTAACAGACCACCTTAAAGTCGTCTTAATAGACGACCTTAAAGTCGTCTTAATAGACGACCTTATAGTCGTCTCAATAGACGACCTTAATGTCGTCTCAATAGACGACCAGAAAGTCGTTTCAATAGACGACCAGCAAATCGTTTCAATAGACGACCAGCAAGTCGTCTTAATAGACGACCAGAAAGTCATCTCAATAGGCGACCTTAAAATCGTCTCAACATATGACCAGAAAGTCGTATCTATAAACGACCTCAAAGTTTTCTATTGAGATAGTCATCTTAAGCGACGATTTTAAAGTCGTCTCAATAAACGACCTCAAAGTTTTCTCAATAGACGGCTTTATAGTCATCTTAAGCGACGATTTTAAAGTCGTCTCAATATACCATAGATCCGTATCAATAGATCTTAATAGATGGCCTTAAAGTGGTCTCAATAGATGACTTTAAAGTCGTCTTTATATACGACCTTAAAGTCAGTCATCTCAATAGACGACATTAAAGTCGTCTCAATGGACGACCAGAATGTCGTTTCAATAGACGACCAGAAAGTCGTCTCAATAGATGACCAGAAAGTCGTCTCAATAGACTACCTGAAAGTCATCTCAATAGACGACCTTAAAGTCGTCTCAATATACGACCTCAAAGTCGTCGCAATAGACGACCAGAGATCCGTTTCAATAGACGACCTCATAGTCGTTTTAATAGACGATCAAAAGGTCGAGACGGCTTTAAGTCTCAATAGACGACATTAAAGTCGTCTCAATAGACGACATTAAAGTCGTCTCAATAGACGACATTAAAGTCGTCTCAATAGACGACATTAAAGTCGTCTCAATAGACGACATTAAAGTCGTCTCAGTAGACGACATTAAAGTCGTCTCAATAGACGACCTTAAAGTCGTTTCTAAAGACGACCAGAAAGTCGTCTCAATAGATGACCAGAAAGTCGTCTCAATAGACGACCAGAAAATCATCTCAATAGACGACCTCAAATCGTCTCAATAGACGACCTCATAGTTGTTTTAATAGACGATCAAAAGGTCGTCTCAATACACGACTTTAAAGTCAGTCATAGACGACCAGCAGTGGGATTCTCTAACTTATTTGTTGAGTAGTCTTAATAGACAACCTTAATATCGTTTCAATAGACGAACATAATAGTGTCTCAACAGATGACCTAAATGTTGTTTTCATAGACGACCTTAATGTCGTCTCAATAGAGAACCTTAAATCGTCTCAATAGATGAACTTTTATTTGTTTCTATTTACCATCTTTATGTCGTTTTCATGGACGATCTTATAGTCGTCTTAATATTCTACCCTAAGGTGATCTTGATATGTCGCCTTTATAGATGACCTTTAATTTGTTTCTATGGACGATCTTATAGTCGTCTTAATATAATACCCTAAGGTGTTCTTGATTTGTCGTCTTTAAATATGACCCTAAGATCTTAATGACCCTTAAAGTCTCGCTTAAAATATGCGCTTGATTATCTAGTCTAGCAGGCTTTGCCTTGTGTCATTTTTAATTTCTCAAAACAGCTCTCAGCAATTTGTATACCATTATACCACTGTGTGGAGTCATTGTACCCTTAGAAATGCGATATTACCTATGAATACATAAATAAACCAAACCACAAGACGCTAACTAAGACTCAAGTTAAAATATCCGCAAAACCCTAACAAGAATGTTTTTTTTTTTTCTCTCGATGATTGGTTAGTTTACAATAACCATATTGATGATGACTTGATGGCTTTGTTGGTATCTTTTCTCGCAAAGGGACGCCACTTAGCAATGACTGACTGACTGACTTGTGTTTTCTTGCCTGGCATAAACCTGTTGTAAATAAAAATGTATCTCAATGCCCATTGCCCGTGCAACAAGCAACCAAAAGCGTATGATCCCTACATGCCATGGCATGCTAGGCCAGCAGCTATCTTGAGCTCATCACCAACATTGTCCTGGAGAAATATCTCAACATAACAACAGCAGAAAAAAACACCCTTATGAATATTTCTAAGATGAAAATTAATCAAAATCAATTTGCCATGAAAATAGATCACCCAACATTATAGCTATAAATTCGTTATTGGAAACGTTCATCAAAGAGGTTCATCAATGGAGAGTGCTTGGTGTATGTTCAGGTCTGTTGCTTAAAAATATAACTCCGCTTGGTTTGTTGCTCTTGTATTGATTTTTTCTTGGAGATTCGATCTTTTTCTTGTTATATCCACACTAAACGAAATCAATCAATTTCAATTACATTGATTGATCGTACAGAGCTCTTTCGTTCATTCGTTTGTTCGTCTGTTGTTGGAAAGTGCGGGAGCCTTAGTAGTTACGAATGCCATTAACATCTGCCTACCATCACAGATGTTGTTGGTTTGGTTGATGCAATGCTGGCTGTTGTTGGTGATTATGGATAAGGGATCAATTTTACTTTTTAACACATTGTAATCGTTTGAAATGAATTAAATGATTGTTAGTGTGCAGTAATACGTGTGTAAATAGTACAGCAACAATGAAATGCTTGGCAGCATTTTAAATAGTATCATGGCTAAATAAGATTATTGTGGCGCCTAGACGAATATAATTATCATAATACAGTTTTTCCCGCCATGTTTAGATTTGTTGTGAAAAGAGAGTTATAATCGTTTCAAACTTGGGGATAATATCTCCCATCATTATTTTAGTCAATGTAAAATTACTGCCTAAAATTTGCGGTACATTCAATGCCTTAAAAATTAAACAAGTAAGAACGGCGTTAAGTTCGGCCGGGCCGAACTTGTTATACCCTCCACCACAAGTTGTATTGAAATAAAATGGAATAATTAGTTTCCTTTTGTGTATGAAGAAGACTTAATACTAAATTTCAGCAATTTCGGTAAAACAATGTGAGGTACCATTCTATGAGGGCTATTTCAAAACGTCGATCTATACCGACCAATTTCTGACTGAAAGTTTTTAGGCTCAAAGAAGACTAAATACCAAATTTCCTATATTTCGGTAAGAGAATGTGGCTGAAACTAAAAAAAATACCGAAAATCAAGAAGTACGCTTCTATGGGGATATAGGAAGACGTGGACCTATACTGATAATACTCTTCTGGAATATTTTATAACTCTTGGAAGACGAAATAACGAATTTCAGCCATTTCGGTTGGATATTGACGTCACAATCTTCAGTATTACGAAAATCGGGAGGTACCGTTCAATGGGGGCTATATCGAAACGTGGACCTATACCGACGAATTTTATTCAGAAATGGGACAATATGAAAGCGTGGACCTGTACAGACATATTTCTGGCGAACAGTTTTATATTACATTGAAGACTAAATACCAAATTTTAGCCATTTTGGTGGAATATTGAAGACACAACCTTCAAAATACGAAAAATCGGGAGGTACCTTTCCATGGGTGCTATATGAAGGCGTGGACCTATACCGACAGATTTAAAGGGGAAGTTTGAGTACCCCCAACGAAGTCTAAATACCAAATTTCAGCCATTTCGGTGGAATATTGAGGCCACAACGTTCAAAATACCGAAAATCGGGAGGTACCGTTCTATGGGGGCTATATGAAGGCATGGACCGATACCGACAAATTTCTGGGGGAAAGTTTTATACCCCTAAAGAAGACTAAGTACCAAATTTTAGCCATTTTGGTAGGATAATGAAGCTAAAACCTTAAAAACACCGAAAATCGGGAGGTACCGTTCTATGGGGGCTATATCAAAACGTGGACCGATATATCCCATTTTCAATACCAACCATCCTGCAAGTAATAAAAACTTCTGTACCAAATTTTGACTCTCTATCTTTAAAATTGCGAGCTGTATCTTGATTTCAACAGACAGACAGACGGACGGACTGACGGACGGACGGACAGACGGACATGGTCAAATCGACATAGAATTTTATGCTGATCAATAATATATATACTTTATAGGGTCTCCGACGAATATTTCGATGTGTTACAAACGGAATGACAAATTAAATTATACCCTCCATATGGTGGAGGGTATAAAAAAACTCCAAAATATACAAAGAAATCGATTTTGTTTCTTAATTTTTAAAGGTATTTTTTTTTAGAAAAATAGTATAATTGTCTCTAAGTTTCAAAATGATCCGAGAATTGGATTCATACTGGATTAATGCGCAAAAATGTTGGAGTTGTTGAAAAAATAGTCGAAAACATTCCATCTTGAAACTATATCTAATCTTGGGAGTTATATCTTTTGGTACTTAAGTTGGTCACAGTAAGTTTTTAAGAGCTTTTTGGCTTATTGTGTAAAATGAGCTGCCCACGAAAAATATATCGTTGTAATAGTAATCACAGTGACTACCTTCGATGATAATTTAGAAATGATCCCCAAACTCCCCCGAAAGATTTAGGGTAATTATCTCAGGATTTGTCCGGAATTGGAGTCTTCAACCCTTAAAGCGCTCTTCGCATAAGGGTTTGAGATTTTTTACCCGAAGGTCATGCTTACAATGATATATTTTTCGAGGCAAGTCCATACTTGCTGACCGAAAAGCTCCATATAATCCAACAGTGACCAAAATGTCTGACGGACACGATAACTATCGAAAGAAGTATCTCCGCCCCATTGGGGTAGTGTAAATCCGTTTATACATTTTGAAATTTAAATAGCGAAAAATATTTGCGACCTTTGGTGCACTAGACGCAGAGTTTTAAACAATTTTTTTGGGGACCATCCAAACTTTTACCTGGATTTTTAAACAAGCGTAGATTTTTAAATAAAATATTTTGCGATCTCAGCGTGCATTTTTATGAATTTTTTCAAGATTTTTTTTTTTAAGGGACCATCAGAGCTATAAACTTGGATTTTTAAATAAAATATTTTGCGATCTCAGCGTGCATTTTTATGAAATTATGATCAGAGCTCTATGCGTGAAATTTTTAATGAAATGTTTTACGATCAGAGCGTGCATTTTTATGAAAATTTTTAATCAATTTTTTGAGGGACCATCAGAGCTCTAGGCGTGGATTTTTAAATAAAAATTTTTGGGGTCTGAACGTGCATTCTTATGAAATTTTTTGACCAATTTTTTGGAGGACCCTCCGAGCCTTAACCGTGGATTTTTAAATAAAATTTTTTGGGGTCTGAACGTGCATTTTTATGAAATTTTTGACCAATTTTTTTGAGGACTATCGGAGCCTTAGGCGTGGATTTTTAACTAAAATATTTTGCGATCTATAATTTTTCAACATATTTTTTGAGGGACCATCAGAGCTATAAACGTGGATTTTTAAGTAAAATATTTTGCGATATGAGCGTGCATTTTTATGAAATTATCATCAAAGCTCTAAGCGTGGATTTTTAAAAAAAATATTTTGCGATCTGAGCGTGAATTTTTATGAATCATTTTTAACCAACTTTTTGGGGGAGCTTGCATTTTTATGAAATTTTTTGAATCATTTTTTTTTTGGAGGGATCTTCAGGGCTATAAGCGTGGATTTTTAAATAAAATATTTTGCGATCTGAGCGTGAATTTTTATGAATCATTTTTAACCAACTTTTTGGGGGAGCTTGCATTTTTATGAATCATTTTTAACCAACTTTTTGGGGGAGCTTGCATTTTTATGAAATTTTTTTCAACCAATTTTTTGAGGGATCATCGGTGCTATAAGCGTGGATTTTTAAATAAAATATTTTGCGATCTGAGCGTGAATTTTTATGAAATTATCATCAGATCTCTATGCGTGAATTTTTTAATAAAATGTTTTACGATTTGATCGTGCATTTTTATGAAAATTTTTATGAAAAATGTGTAACCAACTTTTTGGGGGACCATCAGATCTATAAGCGTGGATTTATAAATAAAATATTTTGCGAAATGAGCGTGCATTTTTATGAAATTTTTTAACCAAAATTTTGAGGGGCCATCAGAGCTATAAACGTGGGGTTTAAAAAACAATATTTTACGAACTGAGCGTGCATTTTAAAAAAAATTTTTGAGGTACCATCAGATCTATAAGCGTGGATTTTTAAATAAAATATATTGCGATCTGAGCGTTCATTTTTATGAAATGTTTTAACCAACTTTTTGAGAAATCATCAGAGCTCTAAGCGTTAATTTTTAAATAAAATATTTTGCGATCTGAGCGTTCTTTTTTATGACATTTTTTTAACCAATTTTTTGATGGATCATCGAGGCTATATACTTGAATTTTTAAGTAAAAGACGAGTAGTTTGCGATCTGAGCGTGCTTTTTCATGCAATTTTTTTAACCAAGTTTTTTGAGGGACCATCCGAGCTATAAACATAGATTTTTAAATAAAATATTTTGCGATCTGAGCGTGCATTTTTAACAAATTTGTTGGTGTACCATCGGATATCTAAGCGGGAATTTTTTAACAAAATATTTTAGAATTTGAGGACGCATTTTTAAGAAATTTTTTGAAGTACTGTCAGAGCTCTGAGATTGCATTTTTTAAATCAAGTTTTGAGGGACTAGCAGAGCTCGACGCATTGATATTTAAATATAATATATTGAGCTATAAGCTTAATAAATTAATAAATAAATTAATAATAAATAATAAATTCACAAATTTGTTGAGCTCTAATCCTGCATTCTTAATAATTTTTTGAGGGACCATCAGAGCTTTAATCCTGCATTTTTAATATCTTTTTTGAGGGACCATCAGAGTTCTAAGCGTGCATTTTTAAATAACATATTTTGAGCGTGGGTTTTTGGACAAAATATTTTGAGGGCGTGGAAGGACCTTCAGAGTTTTAACCGTGGATTTTTAAAAAAATTTGTTTAATGGACCATCAGAGCTCTACGACTGAATTTTTGAATAAAATATTTAGAGCTCAGGATTTTTTTAGAGATAATAGATTATTATCTCAGGAAGAACACATCCTGCTGCAAACAATTAAAAATGATCTTAGACATGCGATTATAATGATTTTCGGAAAAAAATCTAAACATTTGTCAGTGAGATAATTAAAACTCAGCAACTCGCATAGAACTCTCTTCAATTCGCACGGACTCGACATCGGTTTTTGAAAAATGTTCAAGAGCAAACCAAAACCAGTGTTATTCTCAATAAGGGAGTACTAATGGTCACCGGAATAACCGTGAAAGTTCATACTTCTATAGATAATAGCTAAAAAACAAGTAAAAAAAATATCAGTCGGCTTTGCCGACAGAGATATACCCTCAGCCTATGTGAATTGGAACTTTCATCTACGGACAGATCGAATGTATTTAGGGTCTTTTCAGAATTTTGTGGCACTTTTTGGACATTTGAACTTGCTGACCAAAATGTGGATTAGGATTAAAGTTCAAAAGTTTTGCGGAGGAGGGAATGGATCGACATAGTGCATTACGGAAGTGGATCTTATTTTGAGAGTCATTTCAGTGGGTTATCGTACACCTGTTGGACCAGTATGCCAGGAAAACATAATATGGCTGTACATCATCGGCATGAATTTCCAAATGATCTCCGAACAGACCCTAAACTGCACTTGAACACAAATGTTGAACTTTTGTGGGGGAGGTTTGGATAAAATATGACGAAGCCAAATTTTGGACCAAATCGGTCTATCAGTTCGAGAGTTATTGTGCTCTCCAACTACTACATATGGTGCCATAGAGGTTTTTTTACAACTTTCGGGCTGTTATCGTGCGCAAAATTTTTCCGAACATTTTTGAACTTTTGTGGGGGAGGTACCTGAAGGAGTCAACCGATATGGGTTATCTTCGAACTTAAACTATGTTTGGACAAAATATTATGAAGGCCAAATTTTGGATCAAATCGTCAGATGCGTTCGAGAGTTATCTTGCGCTCCAACCACTACACACGGTGTCATAGGGGTTTTTTGAATCTTTCAGGCTATTTTCTCAGGAAGTATGGTTTTGCCCCTGATGAAACTTGTACCGCCGTATGGGGGGCCGTGAATACAAGATGCTGCATCAAAAATCAAAACGATTCGAGAGCAGGTCCTAAACTGAACTTTTCCGTAATTTTGTGTGGGAGGTACCCGAAGGCGTGGACCGATTGTGTTCATATTGGAACCTCATATAAGTTTGATAGAAATTTCACGATGTGCAAACTTTGGACCAAATCGTTTGCTCCCTTCAAGAGTTATCGTGCGCACAAATTTTCCGAACATTTTCGAACTTTTGTGGGGGAGGTACCGGAAGCAGTGGACCGATAGACCCATCTTCGAACTTAAACTAAGTTTGGACAAAATATTGAGAAAGCCATATTTTGGACAAAATCGGTTCATCCGTTCGAGAGTTATCGTGCGCACCAGCGAGCCAGTCAGACAGACAGACGGACGGACGGGCATTGCTAAATCGACTCCAAATTGTCTGAAACACATTTCGTCCAAACATACTTGGGGTCTAAAACCATTATTTCGATGAGGCACATTTTGGCCGTATGAAAGTGTACTTACCCTCGTTAGCATAAATGCTGAGGGTATAAAAATCACCAACCCAAATAATGTTGAATCGTTCAGTGGAATAATTATGTCCAAGCTTTTTATACCACCACGACGACTTTAACTTTGCGCTTACATACAGCTGACTGCTAGGATCGTTTGGAAAATTTGTACCACTTGGGTTTTGTTAACAAACTATATTTTATTAAATATAATATTTTTTGTTTTCGGCAAAATCAATTGACTCTATTGTACTTTGTCTATTGGACTATTGGTCTATTGGAAAATATCATAGTTCCATAGATCACAAAAATATTTGATTTTGTTCTTTTACGTTTTTATTAAAATTTTTCTTCCACATTTAAATACCCTTTTCTTAACATTTCTATTAAACTCACCTGGCCCTGATGGGGAAAAGATATGGCAAATGTGCCATAACCATCGGCAATTGTCATCTTTTCATCTTCTGTGGTATTTGTAGAGCCCTCAACAATAAAGTACTCAACTAGGCCATTAACACCGGCATCCTTATCCAAGGCTTGGATATTGCGAAAAATCGTTGTCCCCACTGGAGTGCTCTGTAATAAGAAGAAGATGAAGAAAAAACATTAGCTCACATAAATAAAAACAAACACAATCGATAATAGAGAGGAAGATATGACGACATGAAGGGAATAACATTAAATCAAGTGTATAAATACCAATTCCAAGACAGATACATATGTATGTGAGGCTGTATGTGTACTTAAACCTCTATCTATCTATTTTCTACTCAAAAACATAAAATATAAAAAACTAAATTACTAAGTCAACATAATGGCAGTGGTAAAATGAACAGGAGCCGAAGAAATAAGAAGAAAACCTGACGTTCGTCGAAATGAAATGAAGCAAGAAAAACTAAGCTGTCCTTTTGTATTCAATCTTTGATTTTATAGCTTTTTGCTTTTTCTTTTAGGCCCTATGCTGGGAGTATTTTTTTCCCGTCGAGGCCACCACATATGCTTCTGTAAATGGTATGAAATCATCAAGTATGTGGCGGGGTTTTTTTTCCTGTTGCCCCTTCTTTCTTTGATTATAGTTTCTTTCCCATCATCAGTGGTCGTCATCAATTCGTGTGTAATAGAGTGTAAAAATATAAAAATAAATAACCAACCAAACAATCATTGCAGCAAAACAAAAACAATAACAAAAATACTATACGAAGGTAAATAATAATAACAACAACAATCTAAGAATGAATGTTGCAGAAGAAGAAGAAGAAGTAGACGGAAAACTAAAAACCTAACATATTCTATGTATAGCATTTACCATAAATTAATTTGTTGCCTAAGTTAGATGATGCCTGAAGGTATAAAAAGGCATCTAACCCATCATCTTACTAACCACAGGAGGAATATAAAGGTATAATAATGAAATTAAGGGGGTTGGTTTTAAAAGTTAGGGTTATAGGTAAAAAGGGAATAAAGAAAAACAAAACTTTTTGAGGGACCATCACAGCTCTAGGCGTGGATTTTAAACAAAATTTTGTGAGGAACTATCGAAGCTCTAGGCATGGATTTTTAAACAAAAAATTTTGAAGCTCTAGGCCTGAATTTTTAAACAAAATATTTTGAAGGACTATCACAGCTCTAGGCTTGGATTTTTAACCAAAATTTTTGAACCTGAATTTTAAAACAAAATAATTTAAAGGACTATCACAGCTCTAGGCGTGGATTTTTAAGCACTAGGCCTGAATTTTTAAACAAAATATTTTGAAAGACTATCACTGCTCTAGGCGTGGATTTTTAAACAAAAATTTTTGAAACTCTAGGCCTGAATTTTTAAACAAAATATTTTGAAGGACTATCGCAGCTCTAGGCGTGGATTTTTAAACCAAATTTTTTGAAGCTCTAAGCCTGAATTTTTAAACAACAATTTTTGAAGCTCTAGGCCTGAATTTTTAAACAAATTTGTTTAAGCTTTAGGCCTGAATTTTTAAACAAAATATTTTGAAGGACTATCACAGATCTAGGCGTGGATTTTTAAACCAAAATTTTTGAAGCTCTACGCCTGAATTTTTAAACAAAAATTTTTGAAGCTCTAGGCCTGAATTTTTAAACATAATATTTTGAAGGACTATCACAGATCTAGGCGTGGATTTTTAAACCAAAATTTTTGAAGCTCTAGGCCTGAATTTTTAAACAACATTTTTTGGGGGACCATCACATCCACGCCATTTTTTGAGGGACCATCTCAGCTCTAGGTGTGGATTTTTAAACAACATTTTTTGAGGGACCATCTCAGCTCTAGGCGTGGATTTTTAAACAACATTTTTTGAGGCACCATCACAGGTCCAGGCGTGGATTTTTTAACAAAATATTTGAAGGATTATCACAGTTCTAGTCGTGGATTTTTAAACAACATTTTTTGAAGGATCAACACAGCTGAAGGCGTGGCTTTTTAACAAAATATTTGAAGGATTATCACAGTTCTAGTCGTGGATTTTTAAACAACATTTTTTGAAGGATCAACACAGCTGAAGGCGTGGCTTTTTAAACTACATTTTTGAAGGACCATCACAGCTCTAGGAGTGGATTTTTAAACAACATTTTTGAAGGACCATCACAGCTCTAGGCATGGATTTTTAAACAACATTTTTTGAGGGACCAACACAGCTCTAGGCGTGGATTTTTAAACAACATTTTTTGTGGGACCATCACAGCTCTAGGCCTGGATTTTTAAACAACATTTTTTGAAGGACCATCACAGCTGAAGGCGTGGATTTTTAAACTACATTTTTGAAGGACCATCACAGCTCTAGGAGTGGATTTTTAAACAACATTTTTGAAGGACCATCACAGCTCTAGGCGTGGATTTTTAAACAACATTTTTTGAAGGACCATCACAGCTGAAGGCGTGGATTTTTAAACTACATTTTTGAAGGACCATCACAGCTCTAGGAGTGGATTTTTAAACAACATTTTTGAAGGACCATCACAGCTCTAGGCGTGGATTTTTAAACAACATTTTTGAAGGACCATCACAGCTCTAGGCATGGATTTTTAAACAACATTTTTTGAGGGACCAACACAGCTCTAGGCGTGGATTTTTAAACAACATTTTTTGTGGGACCATCACAGCTCTAGGCCTGGATTTTTAAACAACATTTTTTGAGGGACCATCACAGCTCTAGGCCTGGATTTTTAAACAACATTTTTTGAGGGACCATCACAGCTCTAGGCCTGGATTTTTAAACAACGTTTTTTGAGGGACCATCACAGCTCTAGGCGTAGATTTTTACACAAAATTTTTTGAGGCGTGGATTTTTAACAAAAGTTATTGAGGCGTGGATTTTTAAGAAAATTTCTTGAGTCGTGGATTTTTTACGAAATTTCTTGAGGCGTGGATTTTTACACAAAATTTTTTGAGGCGTGGATTTTTAACAAAAGTTATTGAGGCGTGGATTTTTAAGAAAATTTCTTGAGTCGTGGATTTTTTACGAAATTTCTTGAGGCGTGGATTTTAAACAAAATTTTTTGAGGCGTGGATTTTCAACAAAAGTTCTTGAGGCGTGGATTTTTAACAAAATTTCTTGAGGCGTGGATTTTTAACAAAATTTCTTGAGGCGTGGATTTTTAACAACATTTCTTGTGGCGTGGATTTTTAACAACATTTCTTGAGGCGTGGATTTTTAACAACATTTCTTGAGGCGTGGACTTTTAACAACATTTCTTGAGGCGTGGACTTTTAACAACATTTTTTGAGGCGTGGATTTTTAACAAAATTTCTTGAGGCGTGGATTTTTAACAACATTTTTTGAGGCGTGGATTTTTAACAACATTTTTGGAGGCGTGGATTTTGAACAAAATTTTTTGAGGCGTGGATTTTTAACAAAATTTTTTGGGTCGTGGATTTTAAACAAAATTTTTTGAGGCGTGGATTTTTAACAAAATTTTTTGAGGCTTGGATTTTTAACAACATTTTTTGAGGCGTGGATTTTTAAAAAAATTTTTTGAGGCTTGGATTTTTAACAAAATTTTTTGAGGCGTGGATTTTTAACAACATTTTTTGAGGCGTGGATTTTTAACAAAATTTTTTGAGGCGTGGATTTTTAACAAAATTTTTTGAGGAGTGGATTTTTAACAACATTTTTTGAGGCGTGGATTTTTAACAACATTTTTTGAGGCGTGGATTTTTAACAACATTTTTTGAGGCGTGGATTTTTAACAAACTTTTTTGAGGCGTGGATTTTTAACAAAATTTTTTGAGGCGTGGATTTTTAACAACATTTTTTGAGGCGTGGATTTTTAACAACATTTTTTGAGGCGTGGATTTTTAACAACATTTTTTGAGGCGTGGATTTTTAACAAACTTTTTTGAGGCGTGGATTTTTAACAACATTTTTTGAGGCACCGTTACACCGTTAGACGTGGATTTTTTAACAACATTTTTGCAGCACCGTTACATCTCTAGGCGTAGATTATTCAACAAAATTTTTTGAGGCACCGTTACAGCTCTAAGCCTGTATTATTCAACAAAATTTGTTGAGGCACCGTTACAGCTCTAGGCGTGGATTATTCAACAACATTTTTTGAGGCACCGTTACACCTCTAGGCCTGGATTATTCAACAAAATTTTTTGAGGCACCGTTACAGCTCTAGGCGTGGATTATTCAACAAAAATTTTTGAGGCACCGTTACAGCTCTAGGCCTGGATTATTCAACAAAATTTTTGAGGCACCGTTACAGCTCTAGGCCTGGATTATTCCACAACATGTTTTGAGGCACCGTTACAGCTCTAGGCGTGGATTATTCAACAAAAATTTTTGAGGCACCGTTACAGCTCTAGGCCTGGATTATTCAACAAAATTTTTGAGGCACCGTTACAGCTCTAGGCCTGGATTATTCCACAACATGTTTTGAGGCACCGTTACAGCTCTAGGCGTGGATTATTCAACAAAATTTTTTGAGGCACCGTTACAGCTCTAAGCCTGTATTATTCAACAAAATTTGTTGAGGCACCGTTACAGCTCTAGGCGTGGATTATTCAACAACATTTTTTGAGGCACCGTTACACCTCTAGGCCTGGATTATTCAACAAAATTTTTTGAGGCACCGTTACAGCTCTAGGCGTGGATTATTCAACAAAAATTTTTGAGGCACCGTTACAGCTCTAGGCCTGGATTATTCAACAACATGTTTAGAGGCACCGTTACAGCTCTAGGCGTGGATTATTCAACAAGTTTTTTGAGGCACCGTTACAGCTCTAGGCGTGGATTATTCAACAAAAATTTTTGAGGCACCGTTACAGCTATAAGCCTGGATTATTCAACAAAAATTTTTGAGGCACCGTTACAGCTCTAGGCCTGGATTATTCAACAAATTTTTTTGAGGCACCGTTACTGCTCTAGGAGTGAATTTTTGAAAAAAAAATTTTTGAGGCACCGTAACAGCCCTAGGCGATTTACCATCAGGCTTCTAAATGTGGTCTTTTGAACAACATTTTTTGAGGGGCCATCAGATCTCTAAAGAAATCCAATATTTCCTTGTGCTAAAGTTAGCTTTTTCCTTAAGCCTGGAGCTTTTCCCAAAATTATCACTCCTCCTTAGAACCATAAAGTTACTTTAGGACATTAATTTTCCCCCAACTGAAAGTAGGATGTCTGACAATTTCATGAGTAAAGAAGATGGGTTGTGGATGGATGCAGCTGTTGCTGTTACTGCTGCAGTTGGTCTTGTTGCTATTACTATTATGACTGTTATTGCTGTTGATGTGGTCATAGCATATTTCAGTTGCCGTTGATGCCTGTCCGCCTAAGAAGAGTGTCTAAGAATGTCCCTTATTTCATGTAAAGGGCGACATAAGAATGTTAGTTTGATGTCAGACTCTTTGCATGGTAGTCGTCATGCAGCAGCAACATGAATGCAGCACCAGCACTCACTGGCAACACATTGCTGCATGTAGAGAGGAATTCTATCCCCAGTCGACCAAAGTGGTTACAAGATTGAAAGCTATACCTACATATATACATACATATCTGTATGTAGATGATTGGTGGTATTTGTGCGTGCCACCACCAGCAGCAGGCAGCAAGCAGCTTTAACAACAAATATTAATCAGTTTTGAAAACGTGTTGTGTGTTATTTTGTTGTTGTTGTTGTTGTTGTTATTGTTGAAATTCTTAAAGTTCACTCATTTTCAGTTTATTGTAATGACAATGGACTTGGACTTGTCTTGGGTTATGTCTTCTGTTGTTTAAAAAAATGGTTGCCTTAAATTGGTATTCTAGTTGGCTATTGCTTCTCTGCTTTTTTTTTTGTCAGGCTATATGTCGACTTCATTGACCGCATAGCCGTGATTGTTGTCATAAATGGTTATTGTGTTAATCATAGTTGATTCTTTTTGTCTCCATTTAAAGGCAAAAGTGTTTGATGAAAATAATTTTATCTGCTTCTGGTTCCCTTGTTCGTTTAATGATGGTATTCAAGAGAATGTGTTTTGTGTTTGCTTCCATTTGTTGTTAGCAAAATAATAATTAACTTTTGAATTTTACAAATTGTTATCGGTTTTGAACATGTTTGGAAGAATAGACGTTGGACTTTATTAGGGCATGGCGAATGTTTGTGAAAAACAAATCAGGGAATATTTGAAGAACTACGTCATGAGAAACTGAAATTATAGCTGTAATGGTGGATTTTATATAATATTTTATCAGGTTCATCAGAGCCACAATTTTTTGACGGGCCGCCAGACAAACCATCAGAGCTCTATGATTTTATTTTTATAAAAAATTTTTGGAGGGATCATCAAAACTCTAGGAGTGTTTTTTTTTAAATCAACATAACAGCTATAGGCGTGGATTTTTTAGAAAAGTTTTTTGGGTGTCCATCGCTGCAACATTTTGGAGTGACCATCTCAGCTATAGGCGTGGATTTTTTAACAAAATTTTTAGAGGGACCATCACAACTACAGGCGTGGATTTTTTAACAAAATTTTTTGAGCCACCATCACAGCTATAGGCGTGGATTTTTTAACAACTTTTTTTGAGGGACCGTCACAGCTATGGGCGTGTATTTTTTCCCCAAAATTTTTTGAGGGAACATTACAGCTTTTGGCGTGGATTTTTTAACAAAATTTTTTGAGGGATTATCGCAGCTATATGCTTGTATTTTTTAATAGAATCTGTTGAGGGACCATTACAGCTATAGACGTGGGTTTTTTTAACAAAGTTTTGTGGTGGACCATCACACAGATATAGACGTGGATTTTTTAACAAAATTTTGTGGTGGACCATCACAGCTGTAGACTTGGATTTTTTAACAAAATTTTGTGGGGGACCATCACAGCTATAGGCGTGTATTTTGAACAAAAATTTTTGAAGGACCATCACAGCTAAATGCCTGGATTTTTTAACCATTTTTTTGAGGGACCATCACAGCTATGTGCGTTTTTTTTAACAAAAATTTTTGAGGGACCATCACAGCTATAGGCGTGGATTTGTTAACAAAAATTTTTGATGGACTATCAAAGCTATACACGGTGCTCTTGAAACAATTTTAAATGGAAGGTGCTTACACCTCGGAACTTTTTGCGGATTCTGAAATTACAATGTTTATAGATGAGAAAAGTCAAAAAACAAAAAAATCGCCGGAGCGCTTTTTAAATAAATCGCGATTTAAGTTCACGTTTTTAGGGGTTGTTTAGGTTATCACGATTTTGCTTAGAAACCGCAAGTCCTATCAAAATCGGACTAAAAAAATGTTGTAGCTATGAAAATTCTCTAAAAGATTGACCTTTATGGTATTCACGTAGGTTTTGCCGTTTTTGAGATATAGAAGTTCAAATTGGGACAATTCAAATTCAATTCAATTCTGTATCGCGCCATTATAAAACAATGACATGACTGCAAATTCCCAACTTAAACTTATATATCTAAAAAAATTTTACAACTTAGGATAAGTTACTTAAGCCAGTCTTGTAGAGAATTTTCACAGCTTTAAGATTTTCTCAGGTCCCATATCGATAAGACTTACCGTATTCAAGCAAAATCGCGAAACCCTAACAAAAAAACCTTAAAATGTAAACTGAGCTTCCTCTAGAGAATTTTCACAGCTACAACATTTTCTTTAGCTCCATTTCAATTGGACTTGCGGTTTCCAAGCAAAATCGTGAAAACCTAAAAACACCTAAAAATGTGAATTTTGACCGCGATTTATTTAAAAATCCCTACAGCGATTTTTTATTGTTTTTGTATTTTTCTCATCTATGAACACTGCTGTTTCAGAATTCACAAAAACTTTCCCTGTGCAAGCGGTTTTCATCAAAAGGTAGTTAAGGCGCACCCTTCATGACATTGTTTTATAAGGGGACGATACAGTCAGTGCATTGTCCCAATTTGAACTTCTATATCTCAAAAATGGTAAAAACTACAACAATACCATAAAGGCCGATCTTGTAGAGAACTTTCATAGCTACAACATTTTCTTTAGTCCCCCTTTGATACGACTTGCGGTTTCTAAGCAAAATCGTGAAAACCTAAACAACCCCTAAAAATGTCAACTTAAATCGCGATTTATAGAAAAAGCGCTCCGGCGATTTTTTTGTTTTTTTGATTTTTCTCATCAATGAAGATTGTAGTTTCAGAATCCGCAAAAACTTCCAAGGTGTAAGCACCTTCCATTTAAAATTGTTTCAAGAGCACCGTGTATAGGCTTGAATTTTTTAACAAAATTTTTTGTGGGACTATCACAGCTATAGGCATGGATTTTTTTAACAACATTTTTTTAAAGACCATCACAGCTATGGGCGTGTATTTTTCACTAAATTTTTTGAGGGACCATCACAGCTATAGGCGTGTGTTTTTAACAAAAATTTTTGAAGGACCATCACACCTATAATCGTGGATTTATTTGCACATTTTTCAGCGAACAGCTATAGGCTTGAATTTTTAACACAATTTTTTGAGGGACCTTGACAGATATAAGCGTGAATATTTTAACAACATTTTTTGCGGGACCATCACAGCTATAGACTTGGATTTTTTAACAAAATTTTGTGGGGGAACATCACTGCTGTAAGCGTAGATTTTTTACCAAAAATTTTTGAGGAACCATCACAACTAAAGGCGTGGATTTTTTACAAAATTTTTTGAGGGACTAACACAGCTATAGGCGTGAATTTTTTAACCACATTCCTTGAGGGACCATTACAGCTTTTGACCTTGTTTTTTTAACAAAATTTTTTGAGGGACCATTACAGCTTTTGACCTGGATTTTTTAACAAAATTTTTTGAGGGACCATTACAGCTTTTGGCGTGGATTTTTTAACAAAATTTTTTGAGGGACCATTACAGCTTTTGACCTGGATTTTTTAACAAAATTTTTTGAGGGACCATTACAGCTTTTGACCTGGATTTTTTAACAAAATTTTTTGATGGACCATTACAGCTTTTGGCGTGGATTTTTTAACAAAATTTTTTGAGGGACCATTACAGCTATGGGCGTGTATTTTTTCACAGAATTTTTTGAGGGACCATTACAGCTTGTAGCGTGGATTTTTTAACAAAATTTTTTGAGGGACCATCACGGCTATATTCGTGGTTTCTTTAACAAAATTTTGTGGGGGACCATGAAAGCTCTACGCTTGGTTTTTTAACCAAATTTTTGTGAGGGACCATCACAGCTGTAGGCGTGGATTTTTAAACCAAATTTTTGTGATGGACCACCACAGCTATAGGCATGGATTTTTAAACCAAATTTTTTGAGGGACCATCACAGCGATAGGCGTAGATTTTTTAACAAAAATTTTTGAGGGACCATCACAGCAATAGGCGTGGATTTTTAAACAACATTTTTTGAGGGACCATCACAGCAATAGGCGTGGATTTTTAAACAACATTTTTTGAGGGACAATCACAACTATAGGCGTGGATTTTTTAACAAAATTTTTTGAGGGACAATCACAGCTATAGGCGTGTATTTTTTAACAAAATTTTTTGAGGGACAATCACAGTTATAGGCGTGGATTTTTAACAAAATTTTTTGAGGGACAATCACAGTTATAGGCGTGGATTTTTAAACGATATTTTTCTCCCTATTGTCTATTAAAATAGTAAACAATTAATATGAAAAAAACTATAACTTGAAAATTATATTTTATTCTACTACAGAAACAAACCAAAACGTCTGTAAACAAATACTTCGCAGTTAATTTATCTGTCATATTGTTTTTATTTATGCACATTTTCCAGTTGAAATAAAATTGCTAACCGGTATTTAATTTCCATTGGCTTTAATGTTATAATAGTTAAATTATAGGGTTTAGTGGTTTTATACGCTATTGTGTGAAAAGAGTTTATAAAAAAACGAAAACAAACTGGATATTATTTATTATACCAGGTTTCTTTGTTAATATAAAAATAATGGAAAAAATTAAATAAATATTTCAATTATGAAAGAAATATAATAACTCCAATAGAAAACTTTATATGGGGCTGAAATCATGAGGTATGTTATTGCTATTGATATTGTTCGTTTCAGATCAAAATCAGTAGCACTTCGCTAAAACGCAGTTATAAGAGAACAGATACCGTTTTGTAAGAAAAGTATTCGATTGTGAAATCTACACACAGGGTTTCCTCAGGGATAGCTTCGACTATAAAATCGGAGAAATGCTGCAATTTTATGTCAATTAACTCAAATTATCATTTAATGTAATGTTTTTACGTGTATTTACGTTAGTAATGATATATAAATATATATGCGTCATAATTTACATATTGTATAAACAAATTTTGTTCACATACCGGTCTGTAGTTTGTCTTCCAAGCATTGAACGCCCTTTGAACATTTCTTATGAAAAATGATGACAACTTCAAAATAGTTTCATTCTCAAAATGTCATTTACATTCCTTTGCATAGCATCTGCTTGGGAACAATAAAAATTTGTCAACGCCTTACTTCACATAAATCATTTTCAAAAAAGACGTCCTTATCAAAAGACAAAATCACAAAAAAATTTTATTCTTTTGAAGCACCACTCCGGTGACATCATCACCTACACCCCACACTAGCACACAAAGGCCAACAGCATGCTACACAACACCATGGTGTTAAAAAAGCTCACCACAAAGGTCAGGTAAACTTAGAACGTCTTCTTCTTCTTGTTTCCATGGCAGACAAAGAAGAATGTACTTGGTGCTTGATCACTGGCACAAACTGCTTGGCAGAATAGAAAAAATCCATATATTATCTTACAGTTATATAATATCTCAGCATAACCAAATGTGGTAAAATTTATTTTCGTTTTGGTAAGAAGAAAAATGCTATTTTGTATTCCATTTTTTTGGTTTTGGAAGGACATTAGCATTAAATAGTTACATTTTGATTTTTTTCTTTTGTTTGTTGCAAAGTTTCATAGTTTTTTGAATTTATTTTCATTGTTTGTGGCTAAAAAAATTGTTTTTGTGTTTGGATTAAAGAAAAAAGAGTGGTGTAATAATTTAAGTTTTTGTTGATTTAGTACTACTTCGATCACTGGTCCAGAATCACAGATTTTAAGTACCTCAAATCCACGCTCAGAGGACTGGCGATCATTTTTAAAATTTTGTTTAAGGATCCACCATTTGAGCTGTGGTGGTCGTTTATAAAATTTTTGTTTAAAAGTCTACGCCTAGAGCTGTGATGGTCGTTTATAAAATTTTGTTTAAAAATCCATGCTTAGAGCTGTGATGGTCGTTTATAAAATTTTGTTTAAAAATCCACACTAGGAGCTGTGATGGTCGTTTATAAAATTTTGTTTAAAAATCCACGACTAGAACTGTAATGGTTGTTTAAAAAATTTTGTTTAAAACCCACGCTTAGAGCTGTGATGGTCGTTTATAAAATTTTGTTGAAAAATCCACACTTAGAGCTGTGATGGTCGTTTATAAAATTTTGTTGAAAAATCCACACTTAGAGCTGTGATGGTCTTTTATAAAATTTTGTTGAAAAATCGACGCTTAGAGCTGTGATGGTCGCTTATAAAATTTTGTTGAAAAATCCACACTTAGAGCTGTGATGGTCGTTTATAAAATTTTGTTGAAAAATCCACACTTAGAGCTGTGATGGTCTTTTATAAAATTTTGTTTACAAATCCACGCTTAGAGCTGTGATGGTGGTTTATAAAATTTTGTTTAAAAATCCACGACTAGAGCTGTAATGGTTGTTTAAAAAATTTTGTTTAAAACCCACGCTTAGAGCTGTGATAGTCGTTTATAAAATTTTGTTGAAAAATCCACACTTAGAGCTGTGATGGTCGTTTATAAAATTTTGTTGAAAAATCCACACTTAGAGCTGTGATGGTCTTTTATAAAATTTTGTTGAAAAATCGACGCTTAGAGCTGTGATGGTCGTTTATAAAATTTTGTTAAAAAATCCACGTTTAGAGCTGTGATGGTCGTTTATAAAATTTTGTTTAAAAATCCACACTTAGAGCTGTGATGGTGGTTTATAAAATTTTGTTTAAAAATCCACGCTTAGAGCTGTGATGGTGGTTTATAAAATTTTGTTTAAAAATCCACGCTTAGAGCTGTGATGGTGGTTTATAAAATTTTGTTTAAAAATCCACGCTTAGAGCTGTGATGGTGGTTTATAAAATTTTGTTTAAAAATCCACGCTTAGAGCTGTGATGGTGGTTTATAAAATTTTGTTTAAAAATCCACGCTTAGAGCTGTGATGGTGGTTTATAAAATTTTGTTTAAAAATCCACGCTTAGAGCTGTGATGGTGGTTTATAAAATTTTGTTTAAAAATCCACGCTTAGAGCTGTGATGGTGGTTTATAAAATTTTGTTTAAAAATCCACGCTTAGAGCTGTGATGGTGGTTTATAAAATTTTGTTTAAAAATCCACGCTTAGAGCTGTGATGGTGGTTTATAAAATTTTGTTTAAAAATCCACGCTTAGAGCTGTGATGGTGGTTTATAAAATTTTGTTTAAAAATCCACGCTTAGAGCTGTGATGGTGGTTTATAAAATTTTGTTTAAAAATCCACGCTTAGAGCTGTGATGGTGGTTTATAAAATTTTGTTTAAAAATCCACGCTTAGAGCTGTGATGGTGGTTTATAAAATTTTGTTTAAAAATCCACGCTTAGAGCTGTGATGGTGGTTTATAAAATTTTGTTTAAAAATCCACGCTTAGAGCTGTAATGGTCTTTTATAAAATTTTGTTGAAAAATCGACGCTTAGAGCTGTGATGGTCGTTTATAAAATTTTGTTGAAAAATCCACACTTAGAGCTGTGATGGTCGTTTATAAAATTTTGTTGAAAAATCCACACTTAGAGCTGTGATGGTCTTTTATAAAATTTTGTTTAAAAATCCACACTTAGAGCTGTGATGGTCGTTTATAAAATTTTGTTTAAAAATCCACGCTTAGAGCTGTGATGGTGGTTTATAAAATTTTGTTTAAAAATCCACGACTAGAGCTGTAATGGTCTTTTATAAAATTTTGTTGAAAAATCGACGCTTAGAGCTGTGATGGTCGTTTATAAAATTTTGTTGAAAAATCCACACTTAGAGCTGTGATGGTCGTTTATAAAATTTTGTTGAAAAATCCACACTTAGAGCTGTGATGGTCTTTTATAAAATTTTGTTTAAAAATCCACGCTTAGAGCTGTGATGGTCGTTTATAAAATTTTGTTTAAAAATCCACGCTTAGAGCTGTGATGGTGGTTTTTAAAATTTTGTTTAAAAATCCACGACTAGAGCTGTAATGGTTGTTTAAAACCCACACTTAGAGCTGTGATGGTCGTTTATAAAATTTTGTTGAAAAATCCACACTTAGAGCTGTGATGGTCTTTTATAAAATTTTGTTTAAAAATCCACCCTTAGAGCTGTGATGGTCGTTTATAAAATTTTGTTTAAAAATCCACGTTTAGAGCTGTGATGGTCGTTTATAAAATTTTGTTTAAAAATCCACGTTTAGAGCTGTGATGGTCGTTTATAAAATTTTGTTTAAAAATCCACGTTTAGAGCTGTGATGGTCGTTTATAAAATTTTGTTTAAAATCCACGACGAGAGCTGTGATGGTCGTTTATAAACTTTTGTTTAAAATCCACGCTTAGAGCTGTGATGGTCGTTTTGTTTAAAAATCCACGCTTAGAGCTGTGATGGTCGTTTTGTTTAAAAATCCACGCTTAGAGCTGTGATGGTCGTTTTGTTTAAAAATCCACGCTTAGAGCTGTGATGGTCGTTTATAAAATTTTGTTTAAAAATCCACGCTTAGAGCAGTGATGGTCTTTTATAAAATGTTGTTTAAAAATCCACGCCTAGAGCTGTGATGGTCGTTTATAAAATGTTGTTTAAAAATCCACGCTTAGAGCTGTGATGGTCTTTTATAAAATGTTGTTTAAAAATCCACGCCTAGAGCTGTGATGTTCGTTTATAAAGTTTTGTTAAAAAATCCAAGCTTAGAGCTTTGATGGTGGTGTATAAAATTTTGTCTAAAAATCCACTGATGGTCCCTCTAGAAATATTGCTTAACAGCACTTCCCGCGATTATGTTCTTAAAACTTTTCCAACTGCTTATTGTTTTCTACCGCTACAGCTTTACCCCACCATTGAAAAGCGTTATTTGTAGTGTATTATTTTTCGGGTTTTAATATGAATAATTTATGAAAACCATGTTGAGATCAAGCAAAAAGCAAATATTTAAATTGCATTCATATGTCGCTGTTGTCGTCTTTGCCGTCAACATTGTCAACAACAATAAAGCCACAATGTGAACACAACAAAGCCGAATACACAAAAGTCAAAACCCTATTCAAGATTTGCTTTATGACCACCACCAAGATCCGTAAGCTCTGCATTCATTCAAACAAACACCCAATAAGTTGTTGGCCAGCCACCATTCTGCAGCTACCGGCCATATTAAAGTTTGTGGTAATCCAACATTTTGGGTGTCTTCTTCAATTTTGTAATATATCTTCACCGTTTTATGTTTATTCTTATTATTTGGTTAAGTAGAAAGCGAACGAAGCAAACAAATAAATAAATACTTTTAACAAATATTCACTTTGGTAAGATGATTTAATGCTGGATAAAGAGGAGGAGGCAGAGGGAAGTGGTAACAAATAAGTGACAAAAGAAAATAACCCTTGCCATTCTGTAGATGCCTGCCTTCTGTTTAGTTTCTTCTTCTTCCACATATATCTTTCAGCTGCAAAGAATTTTTGCATTTAATATGCATTTCTTAGACATTTCCATGCATCAACAGTTTAGGCTTTGTTTGGCCATTTACAATGCCGTCTTCTTTTACGACAGAATCTGTTGAAAACTTTAAAATATTATTGATATTTTTTCAAACGTTCTTGGTTGGTTTGCATTTTCAAACCGTACTTTTTGTCTTTCGAAATACATACCATTTGTTAGAGATGGCGGTTTAGTTGGAGATGGTCTTTCTCGGTGTCGTTGTGAGTTATTGCTAGCCCATGTGTCGCATTTAATATATTGAGTGTGATTTCCACAGTTTGTGTGGTCAGCGAAATGGCCTTTGGCCATGGCATATTGGTAATACCTTTGTCACTTAATTCTTCTCCTACTCCTCCTCCCTTGTAGTCATGTCAATTCAGTTAAGAGTTATTTTTCATTTGACATTTGCTATGCAATAGAAATGTTTAAAAGCTTGACATGGAAAAATAGCAACAAACACAACGATTAAAACGCATAAAAATATATTTATGTTTTACACGCCCAAATCTAAAAATACCCCTTAAAAATGTCTTTTAAAAATCCACGCCAATATCTCTGATAGGGTCTTATAAAATGTTGTTTATAACCACGCCTAGAGCTTCGATAGGGCCTCGAAAAATGTTGTTTACAAATCCATGAAAAGAGCTCCAATACGGCCTCAAAAGTGTTTTTAAAAATCCACGCCAAGAACTCCAATAGCGCCTCAAAAGTGTTTTTAAAAATCCACGTCTAGATCTCCTCAAAATATGTTGTTTTAAAAATCCATGCCAAGATCTCCAATACGGCCTCAAAAGTGTTTTTAAAAATCCACGTCTAGAGCTCCGATAGAGCCTCAAAAAATTTCGTTTAAAAATCCACGCCAAGAGCTCCGATAGGGCATCAAAAATGTTGTCTAAAAATCCATGCCAAGAGCTCCAATAGAGCCTCAAAAGATGTTGTTATAAATCCACGCCAAGGACTCCGATAGGGCCTCAAAAAATGTTGTTTAAAAATTGTCCATTAAAAACAAAAAAAAAAAAATATATATATATATATATATATATATATATATATATATATATATATATATTTAAAAATCCAACCCCAAGAGCTCTAATTGTGCCTTAAAACATTTTATTTAAAAATCTAGACTAGAGCTCTAATTGACCCTCAAAAAAATTTATTTAAAAATAAACTCCTAGAGCTCTAATTTCTCCAAAAAGTTTTATTTAAAAATCTATGTCTAGAGGTCTATTTGTTCCTTAAAAAAATTATTTAAAAATCCACTTCTAGAATTCTAGTTGTCCCTCAAAAAATTTTATTTAAAAATCCACGGCTAGAGCTCTAATTGTCCCTCAAATAATGTTATTTAAAAATCCTCGCCTAGAGCTCTAATTTTCCCTCAAAAAAAATTATTTAAAAATCCACTTCTAGAATTCTAATTGTCCCTCAAAAAATTTTATTTAAAAATCCACACCTAGAGCTCCAATTGTCCCTCAAAAAATTTTATATAAAAATCCAAGCCTAGAGCTCCAATTGTCCCTCAAAAAATGTTATTTAAAAATCCACGCCTGGAGCTCTAATTGTCCCTCAAAAAATGTTATTTAAAAATCCACGCCTGGAGCTCTAATTGTCCCTCAAAAAATGTTATTTAAAAATCCACGCCTGGAGCTCTAATTGTCCCTCAAAAAATGTTATTTAAAAATCCACGCCTGGAGCTCTAATTGTCCCTCAAAAAGTGTTATTTAAAAATCCACGCCTGGAGCTCTAATTGTCCCTCAAAAAATGTTATTTAAAAATCCACGCCTGGAGCTCTAATTGTCCCTCAAAAAGTGTTATTTAAAAATCCACGCCTGGAGCTCTAATTGTCCCTCAAAAAATGTTATTTAAAAATCCACGCCTGGAGCTCTAATTGTCCCTCAAAAAATGTTATTTAAAAATCCACGCCTGGAGCTCTAATTGTCCCTCAAAAAATGTAATTTAAAAATCCACGCCTGGAGCTCTAATTGTCCCTCAAAAAATGTAATTTAAAAATCCACGCCTGGAGCTCTAATTGTCCCTCAAAAAATGTTATATAAAAATCCAAGCCTAGAGCTCTAATTTTTCCTCAAAAAAATTTATTTAAAAATCCAAGCCTAGAGCTCTAATTTTTCCTCAAAAAAATTTATTTAAAAATCCAAGCCTAGAGCTCTAATTGTCCCTCAAAAAAGTTTATTTAAAAACCAACGCCTAGAGCTCTAATTGTCCCTCAAAAAATTTTATTTAAAAGTCCACGCCTAGAGCTCTAATTGTCCCTCATAAAAGTTTATTTAAAAACCAACGCCTAGAGCTCTAATTGTCCCTCAAAAAATTTTATTTAAAAATCCAAGCCTAGAGCTCTAATTGTCCCTCAAAAAATTTTATTTAGAAATCCACGCCAAGTGCTCTAATTGTCCCTCAAACAATTTTATTTAAAAATCCACGCCTAGAGCTCTAATTGTCTCTCAAAAAATTTTATTTAAAAATCCCTAAAAAAATTTAATTTAAAAATCAACGACTAGAGCTCTAATTGTCCTTCAAACAATTTTATTTAAAAATATACGCCTAGCGCTCTAATTGTCGCTCAAAAAAATTTATTTAAAAATATACGCCTAGAGCTCTAATTGTCCATCAAAAAAATTTATTTAAAAATCCACGCCTAGAGCTCTAATTGTCCCTCAAAAAAATTTATTTAAAAATCCACGCCAAAAGCTATAATTGTCCCTCAATAATTTTATTTAAAAATCCACGCCTAGAGCTCTAATTGTCCCCCAAAAAAAAAAAAATTAATTAAAAATTCACGCTCTAATTGTCCCTCAAATAATTTTATAAAAATCCACGCCTAGAGCTCTAATTGTCCTTTAAAAAAATGTATTTAAAAATCCACGCCTAGTGCTCTAATTGTCCTTTAAAAAATGTATTTAAAAATCCACGCTTAGAGCTCTAATTGTCCTTTAAAAAAATGTATTTAAAAATCCACGCCTAGAGCTCTAATTGTCCTTTAAAAAAAATGTATTTAAAAATCCACGCCTAGAGCTCTAATTGTCCTTTAAAAAATGTATTTAAAAATCCACGCCTAGAGCTCTAATTGCCCTTTAAAAAATGTATTTAAAAATCCACGCCTAGAGCTCTAATTGTCCTTTAAAAAAATTTATTTAAAAATCCACGACTAGAGCTCTAATTGTCTTTTAAAAAAATTTATTTAAAAATCCACGCCTAGAGCTGTAATTGTCCTTTAAAAAATGTATTTAAAAATCCACGCCTAGAGCTCTAATTTCCTTTAAAAAAATGTATTTAAAAATACACGCCTTGAGCTCTAATTGTCCTTTAAAAAAATGTATTTAAAAATCAACGACTAGAGCTCTAATTGTCCTTTAAAAAAATTTTATTTAAAAATCCGCTCATATTTCAAATTTTTTTTAGATTTAGAGATTTAGATTTAGATTTATTGAGACTTTTTTTTTTTGTTTTCAAGAATAAAGTATTTAAAACAATCATTGATTAGAATTCTTAAAACTATTGTGTATTATTTTAATATCATAATTTAAAGAGTATGCAACTTGCTGACACAGAGATATGATGTTCCTGTAAATATTTATTAACAATAACTTCATAATACGAACAGTGCTTGCTCCCGGCACTTAGAGAAATTTATAGAGTTATATCTATGTATGTGTGAATAAAAACTTAAAAACTACTTATTTAACTTAAACTAAATATAAAAATGACCTCGAGCTTGAATTAATTTATCAATTGACATAGAAAATTGAAAGGTCGAAAAAACTCAAAATAAAACTTCACAACTAAATATAAAAAAATTAAACTAAATAAAAAAAAATTAAAAAAAAAATCAACCCCTATGAGTACCGGGAGTAGAATATATATAAAAGTTATGACTAGGACTATCGATTTGTTCCTGTAAAATTCCAATGGCTGATAGATAGTTCGTGTTTATCCAGCTAAATTCCTTTTCGCTTTCCAAAATGTTTGCAATTAAACGGTTATCAAGATAAGAAAGTTTTTCAACAAAACGTTTCATTAAATTGAGGGAGTATTTTGACAAAGGTATAATTTTACTTTCTCTATAAATATATTCATTAGAATATCGCTTATTAAGTGATCTAAAATTCCGTCCTAAACACTTGCGGAGGACGTGTCGTTCAAAAATCTCAAATTTTTTCATTGTAGTAGGTGATATGCAAAACCAAATTGCAAAGGCATACAGAAGTACTGGCCGTAAGCTTACTTTATATAGATAAAGTTTAGTTTTTGTAGACAAAAATTTACTATTAAAAAGAAATGCAAAGGCACCTTTTATACGATTAGCTCTTTCTAAATTATATAAAGCGTGTTTATTAAACTTCAACAACTTGTTAAAATTAACGCCAAGGTATTTTAAATTTTCTTTAAAATCAATTTTGTTACCATCCAAAGATAAATCTAGTTTTTTACTTTCTGGTACCACTGTGTATTTGCATTTACCTGAAGCATTGCGAATGCATATGGCATTACTTTTTGAAACATTGATTTTTATTCCCCATTGCGAATAAAAATTGCTCACTTGATTTAGATGCGTCGAGACATGTTGCATAGCAACTGATGGAGATTCATTATGAGCATAAAGGACTGAATCGTCTGCATAAAGTATTCCCTTGGACCCATTTGCTTCGTGAGGAAAATCGTAAATCGAAATGTTGTATAAGTGGGGAGCCAAAATAGAGCCTTGTGGCACACCGCATGACATAGAACCCTCAGACGAAACTACATTGCCTATCTGAATACAGAATTTTCTCTCCTCGAGAAAGCTCTTGAAAAGTTTGACAATCGAAGGATGAAAACCAATAGAAATCATTTTATATAAAATACCATTATGATACGTCTTATCAAAAGCTTTTTCAATATCAAGGGAAACAGCAACTGTGCATTTGCGTTCTCTTAGATTTTGAATAATGTCGTTGTGAAATTTCAGAAGGGCGTGAACAGTGGAATTGCCTTTCTTGAACCCAAATTGATAATGTGAAATGTATGAATCTTCCAGACCTGCATTCATTTTTTCCCTAATAACTTTTTCGAAAAGCTTGCCAAGATTGGAAAGTAATGAAATTGGCCTCAAATTATTGATATCATTACTACCACATTTTTTCTGAATCGTTACAATTTTTGCAATCTTCCACGCTTTTGGAAAATAACCATTATTCAGACAATTATTAAACAAAATAGTTAAATATTCGAAAGCTTTGACGGGAAATTTTTTAATAAGGAAATTGGATATATTATCCACACCACAAGACTTCTTATTATTAATAAGCTTTACAATTTCTTGAAGTGAATTTAAAGTTGTGAATGTAGAGCTGTTCTGATTGTTCAAGGCACTGGTAACGCCATTAAAGACAGTCGTAGTATCAGGAGCAGTAGATATGGTCTGATTTATCGTGTCATCTATAAAGGATGTATTTCTATTTGGAGGAGAACTTTGATATACGGAAGAAAAATGATTTCTAAGAACTTCTAACTTTTCATTCAAATCTGTTATGTTATTTCCATTTACCGAAATATCCGTCACCTTTGATCTTTTCTTATTCCCTATTATCTGAAATATTTGCTTATATGCCCAAGGACCAGGTCTTATTTCCCTTAGTTTAGAATTAAAGACATTAGCTTGCTCTAACTCCGCTTGCTCTTTAATTATTATTTGAATTAATTTAATTTGCCTCGAGATCATCATATATTCAGGATCTCTTCTGTTTAGAGTTCGAGCAAATATCCTTTTTAAATCTCTTTGCCAATTGTACTTAATTCTGAGTAGATTCTTCAAATGATCCGACGCTACAAACTTTGAATTTCTCCTATTTTGCTCATTTGTATGAATTTTTAGAATAAAATTAAATGAAGTAACGAACTCTTCTATATAATAGTCAATTTCACTGTTAGATAAATTTCGATCAATAGGAGGAAAATGACACAATAAAGCATTCATGAGATCAAACCTAAACCCATCCCAATTTGTGTTTTTAAAAGAAGTAAAACCTTCGGGCGAATCTAGAATGAAGTCAAATTGTGAAAAGGAAATTTTAAGTTGCAGAGGTAAGTGATCTGAAAAAGTGGAGAGGGTACTAGTTGTAAAATTTTGGTTGCATATCAAATTGGTACTGACGATGAAGTGATCTAAGTGGGAAGAACCACTCGGATATGTGGGATATGAATCGCAAATTCTCGAAACATTCAAATTTTCGGATGCAATCCAGTTTGAAAGAACCTCACCATTATAGTTATTGGTGGTATCTCCCCAGGCAATATTTTTAGCGTTTAAATCGCCACCGATTACTAAACCATCAAAATTTTCCGAGAATGTTTGAATAGAGGATAAACCGTTACAAATAGATCTTCTATCATAGTTACTAGGAAAGTAAATAGACCCGCATAAAATTTTCCGTACTGAACCATTAATTTTTACGTTAATCTCCACAAATAAATGTGGAAAATTTAATCCAGGAATACTAACTTTCGTACAAGTAATGTTTTTATTGAAAGCTACAGCAACCCCGAGAGGACTACTATCCCTTTAAATAACATAATTATCTAAATATAAGGTGTTTCCTTCAGGTAAGTGCAACTCTTGTAGGAAAGCTACATCAACCTTAGAATGGCGCAGAATTTCATTAAGTTCAATTTTCCTACTAACGTGGACGAGGGATCCAACGTTATACGTAATTAAGTTCAAACATTTATGGACAGTAGACATCTTGAACAACTTTTACTAACTTCAAGCATTCAGCTTTAGCTTCATCTTTTGACATTTTTTGGTAATTGCTAAGAAAACGTTTTACCCTTTCTTCAAGCGTCAATTGCTCCGGATCACATAACATTTGTGCTACATTTAAAAATTCTTGAATAAATCTAGGTTTCTCTGGTTTGTCGCAAAAAGTATCAGTTCCCCTAAGAATTTTAGCAAATGAGCTCTTCGTAGTAACGGCGTTTGTTGCATTGAGAGCTCTAGCAACATTGCCGATTGCGGCAGTTTTTTGTGCTTTAAGATCTTCAGCGGCCTTTTTCCTATGTAATACATAATCTTTGTAAGCGCTACATCCCCTATAATTTGCAGTGTGACCATAACTATTGCAATTAACACAGAAAACTTTATCTTCCGAACCTAATTCACAGGCACCACGTTCATGTTTTTTATCACATTTGACGCATGAGATGGGACGACTACAATTTTTTGAAAAGTGTCCCCACTGTTGACACCTATAGCACTGTGGAATTTTGGTCGAAGTTTTGGGTTTTTCCCAATATGCAGTTTGACCAAGGATAGTATGGAGCCCAATGACCTCGTTTACTCTGCGATTTACCTTTAAAGTAACTAAAAATAGTCCGGTATCAATGCCATTTTTTTAGAGAATTCAGTAGAAAACTTAGTAACTGATTCAACAGTATCGGGAACAAAATAGTCAATCTCTGACTTTATATCATCAGGATTTGTCTTATAATATAATCCCCTGCAGATTAAGCTTTGACGTTTAAACTCCTTAGGAGTGTAAGAATAAGAAGAAATCTTCTTTTCTTTTAATAACTGCATCATTTCTGCATGTGTCGAGGCATCTGTCAAGAATAATTTGCTTCTGGTTTTTGATTGATTTTTAATCTTTTTTTTTAATCTTTTTAATCTTAAATTGGATGTTTTTGGATTTTAGCTGTTCAATAAGAGAATTTATATTAACGTTCTGCAGAAAAATAGGTGGACAAAACGAATCTTTCTTTTCTGCTTTGGTCTGCATATTATTTTTAACGTTAGGAACACTATCATTTACAATGAAATCTGATTCTATATCCAAATCACCTAACAAGGAAAACCTATTTGAATCTTGCAATTTATCTTGCGAATTATTATTTAAGCTACTTTGGGATAATCTTAGTTCAACATCACCTTCATGTTTGCGCCTTTTCTTGTTTTTAACTTCTTGAAAACCTTGATCCATAGAAGTAGTTGAAATTGTTCTCTTATTCAAGTCATCCAATACATTTTCCATTGAAATTGCAGTATCTTCATTTAGCATATTGACCGATTGGTCTAGATCTGGGTTTCTTTTTAATTTGCTTATAGCTGAAAGCGTAGCACGTGGTGCTTTGGGTACAGATTCGGGTTTCTTCCCACACAAAGATTGTTTAGATTGAGCTCCTGGCGATGCTTCATTCAAATCACGAATTTTTGTTGCGTCAGACAAGGAGGACGATCTTCTTCCAACAGCTCGAGTTTTTATTACACCAGAAATATTAGGAGGTCTCCCTCCAGCTTGCAAAAGTGTAGGGAGTTTTCCCATGATTTATGCAAGCAATAAAAGTCTTAAACGTTTGTATATGTTGCTGATTGTTCTTTTATTCAAAGATTTATTTTGAAAAGATTGGAAAAATTATTGTTTTAAAATTTTTTTATTTTTTCGTTTTTTGATTGGAAAAACACAACCGACAGTTTTCACAGTCAATCAAATTTTTTTTTTTTTTTTTTTTTTTTTTAATCCACACCTAGAGCTCCGATTGTCCCTAAAAAATTTTTATTTAAAAATCCACGCCTCTAATTGTCCCTCACAATTTTTTTTTTAATCCACGCCTAGAGCTCTAATTGTCCCTCAACAATTTTTTTTTGAAATCCACGCCTAGAGCTCTAATTGTCTCTCAAAAAATGTTATTTAAAAATCCACTCCTAGACCTAGTTATCCCTCAAAAATTTTATTTAAAAATCATCGCCTAGAGCTCTATTTGTCCATCAAAAAATTTGATTTAAAAATCCAAGCTTAGAGCTCTAATTGTCCCTCAAAAATTTTTATTTAAAAATCCACCTCTGGGGCTCTAATTGTCCTTAGAAAAATGTTATTTGAAAATGCACTCTAAGAGCTCTAATTGTCCCCCAAAAGTGTTGTTTAAAAAACCAAGCATAGAGCTCTAATTGTCCCTAAAAAAATATTTAACAATCCACGCCTATAGCTCTAATTGTCTCTCACAAATTTCTATTTCAAAAACCAAGCCTAGAGCTCTGATTGTCCCTCAAAAAATTTATTTAAAAATCCAGGTTTAGAGCTGTAATTGTCCTTAAAAAAAATTTATTTAAAAATCCTCGTCTATAGCTCTAATTGTCCCTCAAAAAATATTGTTTAAAAATCCACACCTAGAGCTCTGATGGGCTCTCAACAAATTTTGTTTAAAAGTTAACGCCTAGGAAATGTTCTCTATATTACGCCGAGGCGTACTTTGCGATCTTTGAAAATGTGATATCTTATAAATTGGATGACATTATAGAATGGGGAGAATAACCGATATTTTCAAATAATAAAATGTGTTTATTCGTTCCCATAAATAATACAATCAATAAGCATTTTATTAGGCCATATACTCATCCCCAAATCGATACGAGTATTATTTTCACATATAAATCTATTGAGTTTATTTTTATTTACAATTCCAATAAAACAAACATACAATATTTACTGTGAATTCCACCACGTTTAACCTCAACCCAACTTTAACGAGAAAACCACAAACGTATGTTAGTGAAAAAAAACAAAGCTCCAAGCTAAGAAAATCATGGAAAACAGTCCCTTTGGTGTGCATCTGCACGTCGTCGTTTTACACATACCAAAAATCGCGTTCATCATCATTGATGGCCCTGATGGTTCTGGCGGTGGTGGTTGTGGCAGGCTCGCAGCATTAGTTATTTTGGCATAGGGAAATACCAATTACAATTTTCATTGCCTCTTGTTTTTATTGTTTTGTGATAAACTCTTCTTTTGCACTGAGGTTGAATTGAAATAAACTTTGAACTTTATTGCTCAGCGAAGAATCGAACGTTTGTTGAGATTTTGGAAAAATGTAGGAAAAATATTTGGGGAAAAATAAACAACGATAGGTTTTGGTAAAAACGAATAAGTTGAACACTACATTTCAAAACAAACATATAATAAAATAAAGATAATTTTCTTGAAATTCTGAAGGAGGAGATAACAGTGGGTATCGTAGTGTCATACGTAGAATGTTCGTCAAAGTGAAGGCGTCCATCAATTTGATAAACATATTTCCTTGTCCATTTAGTTATGTAAACTATTTCCAGTTTGTTTCAGAGTTGGGTAATCTATTTCCTAGTTTTTTGTACTAGTTCCAAAACGTATCAGTAACATTATGAAATGTAACGTGTGATATTAAGTATACGCAGTTTGTTCAAAGAAAAAAATGTGGGCCATTGGAACTGCGAAGTGAACTATATAGATCCATTTAGTTCCTTTGGTACAACTCTAGTTTGTTTAGTTCAAAAATTAAAGGTTTGTGTCTTAAGTCTTTTGTTTTATAGGGTGTTTTAATATTAAACCAATGCCAACCTTCTTTCAGAACTTATGTTTGAAATAGGAACATTAGATATCATTGCCCACTCGTACTCTTCTTCTGTATGTATTTTTCTTAAGGCGTTAGGCTTACCTTTAGCTAGACGGGAAAAAACATTACTACAATGCACGTGTGTAAATATTGATTCTATTTGAAATTACCAACTACCATTAGTACTGGGATCACTAACTTATAAATCGTTTTTCAGTATTTTGGGTTTGGTTTAGCCTTTAAGGCTATTTTTGCATATATGTATGTGTGTGTGAGATCATACATAAGAAGAAGTACCCAGCAAACCAAATGTCGGATTCCGACACGTCTGAACAATTTCGGAAACAACGTCGTTCAGATTTCGTTCCGATTTAGTGCCGATTTCGTTCCGAATGTTCCGAACGTCGGAAAGAAATTTCCTTTCCGAATTTCCCAAGAACTTTCTTCAGATTTCGTTACGAAATCGGATCGAAATCGATACGATGTCGCTCCAACATTTCGTTCCGAAATTATGTCAACCACTTCATACAACTTTCGTTAAGATATCGTTACGATTTCGGATCAGACATCGGACGTATCGTCCGAATTTTGTTTCGATTTCGTTAGGATGTCGGTGCGATTGGTTTACTGGGTAACAACACACATTACTATTTATGTTATGTTTATATATTGCACAACCTTGCGCATGACCGCACGCGTTAAAGGCTTATCTATTTTGCATAGCAAAAGACAACATCCATGTGGCTTGTGAGGATGAAAAATGAATTGTTCGAATATTGTTTGGTGTGTTTTTTTCGATTTGTTTTAGAATATTCTTTTACGTGAGGCGATATAAAGGGCTTGGAATTGTATGATTAATTGTCCATTGTTTGGTAATTTTATTTTTCTAAATGGAAAGTATTCTGGGTGAAGTTCAACAGTAATTTATTGTTTGTATTATAATATTACTAGCAAAGTGCCCGCTACTTCGTATGCGTTAAATATACAAAACAAATAAACAATATATAATATAGAATGGTGGAAACATTTTGTCACGCCTACACAAGAGCAATCCACATTTGTTGAGATATTTTAATTGAGGTTCTCAGCGCAAATATGGCCTAATCCAACAACCGCCATCCTCATTTCCAGCTCTATCTGTTCCCTCAAAACCAGTTGTAGAACTATTTAGTACTTTACATGTAAATACATAAATACGAACCTCCTCCTATTATTTCAAAATTCCCTTTACACAATAACAAATTGTACTAAATCCTGTGCCATTTATAACTTTTCATATATTTATGGCACATATTTCTTTAATCGGACGTTATAAGCAAATGATATCAGTAATCTTAATTCCAAATCTCACGAATCCAGATCAACCTAATTCCACATTTTAGGATTCGAGCGCTATAATTTCACCCAAATCCTAATTGTACAAAATGTAGTACTTATTGTAAGCATAAGTACGCATTTCCAAAACTAAACCACGACAGTAATATTAACTCCAAAATTCAAGATTCTAGCTCTAACCGTTCGCTCAAATCCAAGTTGTTCCAAATTTAGTACCGTTTAGTACCTTCCGTACATATACATAAGTACGAATTTCCAAAACTTCCTCAATCCTACATCCCAACAGTAATCTTAATTCCAAACTTCAAGATTCCAGCTCTAGCCGTTCGCTCAAATCCAAATTGTACCAAATTTAGTACTTTTCGTACTCATAAGTAAGAATTTCAAAAACTACTTCCATATCTCAGTCCTACACTCCAACAGTAATCTTAATTCCATATTTCTTGATTCCAACTCTATCCGTTCTCTCAAATCCAAATTGTACCAAATTTAGTACTATTTAGTACTTTTACTATCCATAACTAATAAATTTCCAAAATTTTATCAATCCTACAATTCAACAGGTTTTTTAATTCCAAAGTTGAGGATGGCAGCTACATCAGATAACCGAAATCCAAATTGTACCAAATTTAGTACCATTTAGTACTTTTCGTACCCATAAGTAAAAATTTTCAAAACTACCTCAGTGCTTTGTTCAAACAATAAGCTTAATTCCGAATTTCAGGATTCCAGATATATCCGATAACTCAAATCCAAATTTGGTACCATTTAGTACTATTCGTATCCATAGTACGAATTTCTAAACCTACCTCTATCAACACTTCAACATCAATTTTAATTCCGAATTTCACGATTCCAAATGTATCCTATCACTAAAATCCAAATTGTACCAAATTTAGTACTATTTAGGACTTTTCCTACCCATAACTACAAATTTCCAAAACTTTATCAATCTTACACTCCAACAGTACTCCTTATTCCAAATCTCGGGTTTCCAGCTATATCCCTTCACCCAAATGCAAACTGTAACAAATTTGGTACCATTAAGTACTTTCGTACCCATGAGTACGAATTTCTACAACTACCTCAATCCTACACGCCAACAGTAATCTTAATCCACAACTACCTCAATCCTACACGCCAACAGTAATCTTAATTCCAAATTTCAGAAATACAGCTGTATCAGATCGCCGTAATCCAAATTGTACCAAATTTAGTACCATTTAGTACTTTTTGTTCCCATAGGTCCGAATTTCCATACATACCTCTATTCTACACTCCAAAATTAATCTTAATTTCGAATTTCAGGATTCCAAATGTATCTGATCACCCAAATCCAAATTGTACCAAATTTGGTACCATTTAGTACTTTTCGTTGCCATAAGTACGAATTTCCAAAAGTAATCCAATCCCACACTCCAATAGTAATCTTAATTCCAAATTTCATTATTCCAGCACTATCCGATTACTTAAATCCATATTGTACCAAATTTGGTACCATTTAGTACTTTTCGTACCCAAAAGTACAAATTTCCAAAATACCTCTATCCTACACCCCGACTGTAATCCTAATTCTAAATTTCAGGATTCCAGCTCCATCCGTTCCCCCAAATCCAAATTGTACCTTATTTGGTACTATTTAGTACCTTTCGTACCCATATGTACGAATTTCGGAAACTACCTCCATATCTCAAACCTACGCTCCAACAGTAATAGTAATTCCAAATTTCAGAATTCCAACTTTAGCGGTTTGCCCAAATACAAATTGTACCAAATTTAGTACCATTTAGTACTATTCGTACACATGAGTACACATTTTCAAAACCACCTCCTTATATCAACTCATCTTCTAAACCTTTATTTTCATTCCAAATTTCAAGATTTTAGCTCTATCCGTTCACGTAATACCAAATAGTACTAAATTTAGTAAATTTTAGTACTTTTCGTACACTTATAGTTCGAATTTCCAAAAGCCCTTTGGTACACGTTTCTAACTCTCCATCAGTGAACCTCATTCCAAATTTCAGAATTCTAGCTCTTCGCGTTTGCCTAATACTAAGGGTACCATATTTAGTACCTTTTAGTACTTTTCGTACCGTTCTAGTTCGAATTTCCAAAAATCCAGCCTTATCTGACACCTTCGGACCAAGAGGGACCCTCACTCAAAATTTGAAGATTCTAGCTCCAGCCGTTTAGTCTGGGCGTTGATTATCAGTCAGTCAGTCAGTGAGTCAGTGAGTCATCATTACTGAACTCTTTTATAAGTATAGATTTGGGATGTGAAATATATATGTTTATACACCACTATGTGGTCGAAAAAATAATGGTCGTATAACCATACTTATATATGAATGTCTAGACGAGCTGAGTCGATCTGGCTATGTTTGTCCGTCCGTCTGTCCATCTAAACTTTGTAATCACGCTACAGATGGCAATTCTGATCGGATCGTCCCGAAATTTTGGGGGTTAGTGGGGTTCCCGTAGAGGAAGAAGCCTACTGATTTTACTGATGCCCGGATGATATTTAGTCGGAATGGGCAAACAACTTATTTGGAAAAAAAGTCGATGTTCTATTCCAAAGCGAATATCTCAGCTTCAATAAATGAAATGAAACCCTACTTTTCATTTTTGTGATGTTGATTATAATGACGAATATCACAGATTTGGTTGGGGCCCTTCCAAAAGCAAAGCCAGATTGTGAAAATAGAAGATCCCATCTTTACAATGATGTAAAGTGGGTTTGGCGTAAGTGCCAAATAACGGAGATATCGCAACAGTCGGTAATACATCCCATTTTTCCATTTTTTTAAATCACGCTACAGATAGCAATTTTTATCGTGCCGTCACGAAATTTTGGGGGTTAGTCGGGGGTCCCAGAAGTGAAGAAGCCTACTGAGTTTGATGATAATATTCATGGGTCGGAATGGAAAAAAGGGATGTGGAGAAAATACAACGATTGTTTTATGTGAATATATCCGCTTTTAGCAAGAGTATTCCAAAAAGAGACCCAGTTAATTGAAAAAGAAAGATTTCCTTTACATTGATGCAAAGCAGGTTGGCGTAGGTGGTCAAACAATGGATATGTTACTAAAGTCTGCTTCTTCTATCACAAACAAAAAAATCCGCACGGATGGAGGAAAAGTAGGTATCATGAACGCTCTCAAACATGTATTTTTCTCCAAAAAAATCTCCTTTGCAAAAATGAAGGGAGTTTACAAAAAATCTTAGTATTTCCCATGAACTTTGTACAAAACATTCCAAATAAACACTTGTTGGGATTTTACACTAAAATCCACAATTTGTGGTTGGAAATTTATTAAAAATTAAAAAAATACAAAATAGCATTAGATTGCAAACGCAGTCACTTTCAACTTTTTGTACCGATCAACGATGAAATGGAAGAATTTTGCACCTTCAAAACACCGCGTAGTTATTGTAGGAAAAACTCTGGATAAATGCATGGTAGAACAAACAAGGTAAAGTAAATACTACAAAAAATACAACTCAACAACAATCACATTGAAAATTGTTTTTGTTTGCAATGTTAGTGTCAGGGTAAAAAAAAGGAAATGTCTATAAATTATTGGAATTTAAATAATACTAATATTTTTCACAACAATTAGTTAAGTTAAATGTGGTAACACAAAATTGTAATTGTATGATCGCTAACGTCCGAATACGGATTGGCAAATAAAGAAGAAGAAGAATATTTTTCACATTTCATTAAATATTTTGAAAAACATCAATGAAAATTTGTTTCATTTTCAATTTGAATGTGTCCATATGTTTACAATAAATGGATAATTTCTCGCAGAATGTAGAATTCTTGCAAAAATCTTTGGGATCACTGGAAATTCATTGAAAAATGTGAAGCTGTTTCAGTCTTTTGTTTTTGAAATCAAAAGGCACATGTGTATTAGGGCTTTATTTTTTCAAATTTAACAAAATAACACACATTATTAACAAATGTTGTACCCCCTTTGTAAGTGGTGTTCGGACTTGGATGAGGTTACATGTCCTTGATATGAAAAAGTATTTATGGGAAATAGTTTTTTCGAAATGATATATTTTTTCCTGAAAAATATTTATCCCTAATATAAATGGAAAATAGAAACAAATATATAAAATGTCGTACGAAATTTGACACTAACATTACAACCCAGTTCAGTCAGTTGGGTATTGCTGTTACCTTATATTGTTCTATCATGGGATAAATGCATATTTTCAATTCAAAATTCATATCTTTAAAATGTTTGCCATTATTTAATTAAAAATGTAGTTTTTAATACATTCATGATAGTGACATTTCCATAGCACAATGGAGTCATTTGCAGTGTTTCCTGTGAATTTTCCAATCTCATTTGATGTTTTTCATAATTAGTGACATCCTCTGAATATCTTTGATGTATAAAACTGCAATTTATTTGATTAAAGTTGTTTATTTTGTTTAAAAACACAAGCATTTAATATTATTCTCTTTGTTTTCACAACAATTAGGGCACACAAGTTATAAAAAAGTCCCTTCAGCGCTGCCAAATTCAACGATTATTTTTCTCCAATTACACTGTGCAATAAAATGGAGGTGAAAGTCTGGATCACCGAAAATTCCTCTTGGGGAAGAAAGGCCTTGGTGAGTATATTAAGAACCCCGAAGGACAGATCCGCCGTAAGTCGAATGACATGTCAAATCGAATGAGGATTATTTTCGTAGCGCACTTCCACCTTCTAACTCGCTTCATTCTATGTCCTTTTCGTCCTTTATTTTAAGAGCCGCTATAAAAGTACAACAAGATGACGTTTTTCAGTTTCGAAATGTTCTGCAAAAATGTCGCTCAGAAAATTTTCGGTACGACTCTCATTGACAACTAAAATTTGTGGGTTTAGGTTCAGGCCTTCATATAGCCCCTGTAGAACGTTACCTCCCAATTTTCGGTACTTTGAAGGTTGTGGCTGTGGTTATACATTTCTCTATTTCATTGACTTGTCTGAAGAGAATCTTGAACATAACAATTGGACACACAAACATGTTTGTACCTATCATTGAAATACAAGCCGACCCGGTCCGCGTTGCAGGCCCTTGAAGCAGTTTTATGTTACCTTAAGTAAGCGATTGTATTTTTATTGCATCGCTAATTAGTCGGGATCTGCAAGTGATTATAAATAAAAAATCTTCAGATTTGTTTGTGTCGATATGTAATTTTAACATACCGCCAAAAAGCTGATGACTTGAGGCATTCATTTATATCATCTGCTGGAATAGTATAACTGGAAGTGTTTGTCTGGAATTTAAAGGTGAATTGCTTCTTAAATTATTATGTGCCATTGTAAATTCGTTCCAGGTGTTAACTTATATTTAATATTGCATATAAGTCCTTCATTCACTTGAATTTCCAGTGGCAACTTAAGGGCAGCTGTATCGTTCATCCACCTTCTTATATTGCATATCTTATATACCTGATGAAGCTATAGCTATCGATATGTTGCCTTCTAATTTAAATGCTTGCTTTCCAATAAGACCAAACCTTCGCTATGCATAACATCTGGTATTTCCATTGATTTGTAACATATTTAAGAAAGTAGGAGTGGTCGCGTCTTATGTTTTGTACATTTAAAATATATAGCGCGTTTAAAAAAATTGGACGCAGGGTATAACCAGCACCTCCGCAATTTAACAAAATTTATAGCATTTTTCCACAAAGGACCATCCCTGTATATTATCTGAAAATTACATGGAAATCGGTTTTGAAGATATAACACTCGTAAAAAAGTGGGCGTGGCCGGGTCTTTTAGCCACAAACAAGTCCCTCAGGTCGGAGACACAACAACCATTGTCTATCGCATTAATTTTCAAACCACGCTCCGCCGAAATTCCACAAAATATATAGATTATTTTCACCAAGCACCAGGGTACATATATGCAGCCTATTTTCACGAGGATTATCCCGGTACATTCCCTGAAATTTGTAGGAAAATCGGCTCAGAATTTTCAGAGATAGAAATTGGGCGTGGTCGGGTCTTAAGGTCCCAAAATGAGTACCTAGGGTCGGAGAATCGAAGGGTGGATGTTCGGAGCAGGGTGGTTCGGTGCAGAGTGGTTCGATATGTAGAAGTTTGGAGCGGGGTGGATGGGAGGGTGTGTTTCGGAGGGTGGAAATTCCGAGCGCGGTGGATCGGAGGGTGGAAGTTCGAAACATGGTGAATCGGAGGGTGGAAGTCCGCAGCAGGGCGAATCGGAAGGTGGAAGTTCGGGGCGGGGTGGCTCGGAGGGTGGAAGTTCGGAGCGGGGTGGTTCGGAGAGTGCAAGTCCGCAGCAGGGTGGTTCGGAACAGGGTGGTTCAGAGGGTGGTTGTTCGGAAGAATTAATTCAATCACTCGTTTCATTTTTGCTAAAATAGCGGTTTTATTAAATCAGACATAGTGGAGGTACCAAACCCCTCCGAAATTCAACACAATGTATAGCCTATTTTAACAACGGGTCCTCCCTGTACATTCTCTAAAATTTTCAGGAAAATCGGTTCAATAGTTTTGGGTATGTAACGTATTTAAAAAGCGGGCGTGATAAAATAGGGTTTTTTTAAATAGGGCATGGGGGAGGTACCCCGCCCTCTCCGAAATTAAAAAAATAGCCTATTTTTACCATAGATATAGGGGTTTTAAAGAAATAGGGTATAGGGGAAGTACCCCTCCCCTTCTGAAATTCAACAAATTTTTTAGCCTATTTTAACCGGGGGCCATCCCTGCACATTCCCTGGCAATTTCAGAAAAATCGGTTCAGTAGTTTTTGTATAAATGACAAAAATTTAAAAAAGTGGGCGTAAAAGTGGGATTGGTCAAAATTTCGTTGCATAAAAACCCAAGTCGGGTTATGGCGCACATTTTACAGAAAGAGTTATCGAAACTGATGCCATTACCAACGAACGATATTTGATTTTTATTTATATAGATGTGTTGCATAAGAAAATATGTAAAATGCATAAATTTTGCATATGTACATGTTATTTTTTGCATATGCATATCATATCATATGTTTCAACTGCAATTTAATCACAAGCCAAAGATATACCCTGTCCCAAAATTTGACATGGATCGGACCCAAAATTTGGTATAAAAAAAATATAAATATTTACCAGTGATACATTAACATTATGATTTTGTTTAGATGACTGCTCCCCAGTCAAGGGAACTAAATAAAGTGCTTGGTGCTTCTATCCCTCATTGATTTATGGTCAGTAACCACACACAATTTTGTAGTTTTATGAAATATCTCAAGTCTAACACATTCTAATACAACATTTTATATTTATTATTTAATTTAATTAAATAAATTCTGCTAAGACATAACAAAAGCCAACATTAACTCGTAACATTGAATTTCATTATACCAAACTTGGTTAATTATGTGTTAAATTTAAAATCAATTTCCTTGTAAAGACCACGAAAGGCCAATACAATAAATGGAAAATTAATTGACATCTTATGACTAAATATTGCATTAATGCCACTAATAAATAAACATGAGTTGAGGCAGTGGCAACAACAATTCTCCAAACGACCATATATACATGGAAATGTGTATGTACGTAATGCCAGACGAACTTGCTTGCTACATAGCTGCAGACTTCCCTTTTTATAGTGCAGAAAGAAAATTCAACTTAAAAAGGCGACAAGACCAGCCAGCAATTGTCTTAGGACAACAACAACCACGCGATTGGCAATTGTTGTTGAAATGCTGAATATCTTTGGAGACAACAAGTTGTAGAAATTAGCTATTCAGTTATTTGGCACATCTTTGCTATTGCGCTGGTACTGTTTCTGGCGTTTCTGTTAAGCTGGTCACACAACATGATCTTCGCTAACATGTGTAAAATATTGAAGAATTAAGGTTTGTTGTTGGCTTGGTTTTACTGGGCTGTTTGTTGTTTTGATAAAACACCACAAAATAAAAACCTCCAGAGACTTTGCGAGATAGAAAACCGGCACTTAAACAATGTTTGTTGCTTTGTTTGTATTCTGGAAAAAAAAAGCTGCACCATTCCACCAGGCATCCATGTAACTAACAAAACAAAACGTTAATGTCCATGGCATATTCCAAGAACGTAATTCGTAATGCATTGGCCAACGAGACATATTGGAGTAAATATTTGTGCTCTGTTTTACAGCCAATTAAAATGCTTTATTTAGTCAACTACTCAACGTATTGCCAAGAATAAAATATATATTTATGTACATACATAACAGGAGAGTACTTCGTTTGTCCCCCCCTCTCCGCTATTCTAAAATATTTATTTGTTAACATTAAACGGATTAAAAGCATGTTCCTCTCGATAAGTTGTGGTTTTTGTGTGAGTGCAGAATGCTCACAGCAGTATCCAATTACAAATATTTTTCTTCTATTTTGTGCAAAAAAAGGAAAAAAGCTGGATTCTGCCACCGATTTTTTTATACCCTCCACCATAGTATGGAGGGTATATTAAGTTTGTTTTTCCGTTTGTAACGCATTGAAATACTCATTTGCGACCCTATAAAGTATATATATTCTTGATCAGGGTAAAATTCTAAGTCGATCTGAGCACGTCCGTCCGTCCGTCCGTCCGTCCGTCCGTCTGTGGTAATCACTCTAGCATCCACAAAAATAGAGATATAACGCTGAAATTTTGGGAAAATGCGTCTTTTGTTTGCAGGCAGGTCAAGTTCGATGATGGGCTATATCGGTCCACGTTTTGGTATAGCCCCCATATAACGGTACCCCCGATTTACGGTATTTTGACGGTTTTAGCTACATTTTCAGACCGATTTGGCTATAATTTGACATTTAGGGTTCTTAAGTGTCAATAAACATATATAACAAAACTTGTGGACATAGGTTCACGTTTTGGTATAGCCCCCATATAACGGTACCCCCCGATATACGGTATTTTGACGTTTTTAGCTACATTATCAGACCGATGTAGCTATAATTTGACATTTAGGGTTCTTAAGTGTTAATAAACTTATATAACAAAACTTGTGGACATAGGTCCACGTTTTGGTATAGCCCCCATATAACGGTACCCCTCGATTTGCGGTATTTTGACGTTTTTAGCTACATTTTTAGACCGATTTAGCTATAATTTGAAATTCAGGGTTCTTAAGTATTAATAAACTTATATAACAAAAGTTGTGGACATAGGTCCACGTTTTAGTATAGCCCCCATATAACGGTACCCCCCGATATACGGTATTTTGACGTTTTTAGCTACATTATCAGACCGATGTAGCTATAATTTGACATTTAGGGTTCTTAAGTGTTAATAAACTTATAAATTAGAAGTTGTGGACATAGGTCCACGTATTGGTATAGCCCCCATATAACGGTACCCCCCGATTTACGGTATTTTGACGGGTTTAGCTACATTTTCAGACCGATTTAGCTATAATTTGACATTTAGGGTTCTTAAAAGTCAATAAACTTATATAACAAAAGTTGTGGACATAGGTCCACGTTTTGGTATAGCCCCCATATAACGGTATTTTAACGTTTTTTACGGTATTTTAACGTTTTTAGCTACATTTTCAGACCGATATAGCTATAATTTGACATTTAGGGTTCTTAAGTGTAACTAAACTTATATAACAAAAGTTGTGGACCTAGGTCCAAGTTTTGGTATAGCCCCCATATAACGGTACCCCCGATTTACGGCATTTTGACGTTTTTATCTACATTTTCAGACCGATTTAGCTATCAATTGACATTTAGGGTTGTTAAATGTCAATAAACTTATATAACTAGTGGACATAGGTCCATGTTTTGGAATAGCCCCCATATAACGTTACCGCCCGATTTCAGGTATTTTGAGAATTTTACCAACAAGTTTTAACCGAATTATCTGTAATTTGAACATTTGACATTTGAAATTCTTAGTGGTCACCACACCTCTCCACCAAAAATTTTCAAGAAAGCCCCTATATAACGGTACCTCCCGCTTTTCAGTAATTTGATGATTTTAGCTACAATATTAAACCGAACAAGCAGTAATTTGACATTTGAAGTTCTTAGTGGTCACAACACCTCTCCATCAAAAATTGTCAACATAGGTCCTTGTTCGGATATAGCTCCCATATAAGGGTACCTCTCAATTTTCAGTAATTTTGCAATTTTAGCTACAATTTTATACCGAACAAACTGTAATTTGACATTTGAAGGTTGCAGTGGTCACCACACATCTGCATCAACAATTTTCAACATAGCACCAATATAACGATACTTCCCGATTTTCGGTACTTTGAGGATATTACTTAGAATGTTTAACCGAACGTAGGTCCATGTTTTTGTATAGCCCCAAAACAAACCTCCCGATTTTCCGTACCTTAGCTTTATTTTTTGGACGAACTTTATGTAATTTGAAATTTAAAAGTAAAAAAAAAATTCTGCAACAAAAATTGTTCATTTAAGTTCATATTTTCGTATAGCCCAGATACCTCCGAACTAGCTGTAAATGACATTTGAAGTTCCCACGTTATGTACCGATTTTCGATATTTTGAGGATTCTAGCTAAATTTTTTAACCGAATTAGGAGTTATTTGACATTAAAGGCTCCCATCAAAAACTGTCAACATAGGCCCATGTTTTATTATAACCCCTATATAACAGTACCTCCCAATTTCTAGCCCACCAAAAATTGTCAACAGTTAGATATAGGCACCATACAAAAGGGCCTCCCGAATGAAGCATTTTATGTACATTATCTGACATTTTAACGTACTCACTTAAAGTTGGGGACAGGAATGAATATTTTATGGTGGAGGGTATGAAAAGTTCGGCCCGGCCGAACTTAATGCTTTTTTACTTGTTCTTGCTGTCTTGGTTTGGTCTAAGACGAAGATTCATGTTACTTGCTCATACCATAAAATTACTTTGGTGTAATCGACATGTGTTAGAAATATAATTGTCATTATTCCATGCCTGTCAAATTGTTCTTTGTTTACATTTCTCAAATGTGGAAAATGGTGTTGTGAGAATTTTATTGTTTTGCAGTGTAACACCTTTAAAGTTATTTTGAATTATTTAAGTGGCAGATATGTGTTATTCATAGTATAGTAGACCAATAACAGGTTATCAATAGGAGAGAAATCATATCTGCCATTTAAAGAAGTCCTTTAAGTTCTTTCAGCTAAGATAAATTATGATATAGGAGGGTTTGGAAATATATTCTTAGTTTAGGATATGACATTGCTTCGAGGGCTGCTCGATTCTTCGGATTAGGCAACACTGCGTTTGGCATTTCCATTTACCATTTGACATTTCCTTTGGAAAGTTTGACATTTTTGACATAAACGTATCAAGGCACAGTTATATAAGGTACATGCATGAATTACAAAAAAATACAACATTGTTGTTATTTAAAATTAAATTTCAAAGAAAATATTGAATAATAGGGTCGTTCTAAAAATTTCTCGGGAAGAACATAAATACATTTTGAAAATCCTCTAAGATAGAACAAATTTGAATCAAAATGTAAATAACAAGCATTCAGAACGGTCGTAGGTCATTTTTATACCCTACACCACTATGTGGGGAGGGTATTATAAGTTGGTTTTGGGCACAAAGTTTGTAACGCATCGAAATAATGGTCGTAGACCCATACTTATATATACCAAAATGAATGTCTCGATGAGCTGAGTCGATCTGGCTATGTGTGTCCGTCCGTCCGTCCGTCCGTCTGTCCGTCTGTCCATCTAAACCTTGTAATCACGCTACAGGTCGCAATTTTGATCGGATCGTCACGAAATTTTGGATGTTGATGGGGGTCCCGGAGGGGAAGAAGCCTATTGATTTTGGTGATGGTCGGATGATATTTAGGGGTCGGAAAGGGCAAAAAACTTAGGTGGATAAAAATACAACGTTTTTTTCCAAAGCGAATATCTCAGCTTCTGTATGGGGTATACCAAAAGTAAAACCTGACGATGAAAGTAGAAAATATCACCTTTCTAATGATGTAAAGTAGGTGCTCGTAGGTGATCAAACAACGAAGATATCACAATAGTAGCAAATAAAACCCCAATTTTCATTTTTGCGATTTTCATTATATTGACGAATATCAACCAAAAGCAAAGCCTGACTATGAAAGTAGAAGATCCCACCTTTACAATGATGCAAACTAGGTCTGCATAGGTAACCAAATAACGGAGATATCGCAATAGTCGGTAATACATCCCAGTTTTCTATTTTTTGGAAATCACGCTACAGGTCGCAATTTTGATCGGATCGTCACAAAATTTTGGGGGTTAATGGGGGTCCCAAAGAGGAAAAAGCCTATAGATTTTGATGATGGTCAATTAATATTCAGGGGTCGGAATTGGCAAACACTTATTTGGAGAACGGTCAACGTTTTATTTCAAAGCCAATATCGCTGTTTCTTTAAGAGGTATATCTAAAGCAAAACCTGGTAAGGAAAGTAAAAAATATCACCTTTACAACGATGTAAAGTAAGTTGTCGTAGGTGGTCAAATAGCAGAGATATGGCAATAGTCGATAATGCAACCCATTTTCCGATTTGTCTGTAATCACGCTTCAGGTCGCAATTTTGATCGGATCGTCACGAATTTTTTGGGAGTTGATGCGGGTCCCACAGAGGAAGAAGCCTATTTAGTTTGGTGATGGTCGGATAATATTCAAGGAGTCGGAATAAGCGAAAAGCTTATGTGGAGAAAAGTCAATGTTTTTTTCTTATGCGAATATCTCCGCTTCTGGTTGGAGTATTCCAAAAGGAATACCCGTGAATGGAAGAAGAAAAGATCTCGTTTATATTGATGCAAAGTATGTTGGCGTAAGTAAGCAAACCGAGATATTGCAAAATTCAGTAATACACCCAATTTTTCAATTTTTTGTAATCACGCTACAAGTTGGAATTTTGACCGGATAGTGACGAAATTTTGGGGGTAGATAGGGGCCCCACAGAGGAAGAAGCCTATTGATTTTGGTGATAGTCGGATAATATTTAGGGGTCGGAATGGGGAAAAACTCATTTGGAGACAAATTCAAAGTTTTATTCTTTGTGCATATATCGGCTTCTAGTAGGGGTATTCCAACGGCAAAGCCTGTCAATGGAAGAAGAAAGTATTACCTTTACATTGGTGTAAAGCAGGTTGGCGAATGTGGTAAAACAAGGGAGATACCACAATAGTCGGTAATGCATCCAATTCTTCCATTTTTTGCAATCAAGCTACAGGTCGTAATTTTGATCGGATGGTCACGAAATTTTGGTTGCTTATGGTGGTCCCAGAGAGAAAGAGGCATATTATTTTCGGTGGCAGTCGGATTATATTCCCTAAAAGAAATGTTTACCAGTGGAAAGCTTATGCACAGGGGTAGTGGTGTAGATTATCACATGGTCGGCCCCGTCCCGACTATAGTCGTTGCTCACTTGTTATTACATGTTTAGGATGAAAAGAAATATTTTATGGTAGCAAATTTCGAAGTTTCAAATTTCATGAGTAGACCCTATTACATTTTTAAACCCAAATTTACAAAAAGCAAAAATACAGCTGATTGCAAAGATTTACAGTTCTATGTCTTTGCAGATTGTCTCTTCTACTTATATAAATTTGCCTTGAAAAGTACCCACGTCAGTTTGACATACGACAACATGTTTCTTTTGTTTACAGTGACTTCAATGAAAAAATTGAATTTAATTTTGAACATTTTCGCCCGATCATTATTCACAACTTTCTACGTGGATAATCACGGCAAGAGTGCATCGATCATGTTTGTTGATAAAAGGAAGGGTCCTATGGCACTATTAAAAACTAGTTTAATGAATCCAATCATGGCCGACACTCGCTAAAAACGAAGGTTGTGGTCGAAAAACGGGCGTTGTGCCAGAAAAAAAATAAGCCGTACGAGAACGGATAATGCAAGATCGCCATTTAATATACCTTGGGTATTTCTTCCACCAACTAACAATAGATATTGCATGAACCCCATGGCCACAAATGGGTTCTTCTCGTTAGATCCAACACAATTTGACAATCCCTTACATGATCGTCACAGACGTCGAATCTTGGATCTATGTGTATGAGAGCGAAACAAAACAGCAATCGACCGTGTTGATCTTCGAAGGCGAGCCAAATCCAACGAAAGTTGTTCATGGAAGAAATACTTTGAAGCAAAGTGTCACCTGTTTCTCGGCTAAACTAACCATGTGACTACTATACGGCTTGAGGAACGAAGGAGGTCAAATTTGAGTGGTACACTACAATTTGTTTGCCTGAAGTCTCCGGAGAAATTCGAAAAACGATCAAGAAGAGACGAATCATTGTGCGTCATGACAATGTGAGCTCTCACACATTGATTCAAACCAGCACCTTTTTGGCCGGACAAATCGTGAAATTGATGGCTAATACGCCGTACAGCCCTGACTTGGCACCAAATGACTTCATTTTATTCCCGCACATCAAGAAAAAAGCGTGGTCAACGGTTTTCGTCGTTAGAAGATGCTGTTGAAATGTTCAAAAATCATGTTTTGTTGGTGTCTCAATCGGTGTGGAAAGGGTGCTTCAACATTTGGTTTGAGCGCATAAAACAATTAAACTTTTTTTGATGGTAAATATCCGCGTTTTCATTATAAGGCCAGAAAGTTGTCGAGCAATCCTCGTAAGTAGTTAAATTAACACTCGAATCGTTATTATAAGCATAATAGGAGCGTTGCACATTGGTTAAAAATCGTTTTTTCCTGGTCAAAACTCTGTAACTTTTAAACGGATAGAGATATTTTCATAATTATTAATTTTCTTCGACAGATAACACTTTCAGCATTCCGATAAATAAAAAGTCGGTCTACCGGTCAAAATTTTAGTTTTTCATATTTTGCATTAAAATATGAGTGTTTTTGAGTTTTTCATATGTCCTAACTATTTAAAAAAAGATCTAACCCCTATAAACAAACAACAAAAATACAAAAAAATTAAACAAATGGAAAATATTTTTTTTAATTTTTTTTTTCAAAATTAAAAAAATACTCCTGGGTGTTCATAAAACTCTTATAAAAGCTCATATATTAACAAAATTCCATTTGTGTAAAAAAAGCTATGATTCATATGGGAAACCGTATGGGAAAACACACACATTTTTATCCATGTAATTTCAAAAAATGTAAAAAAGTGTTAAACGTACGGCTACAAAAGTATATATGGGCTGAAAGAGAACACTCTCGGGCATAATTCTGTGAAAACGGAATTTTAAGCTGGAATTGCACTAAAATTAAGTACCTGAGGAAAAAATAAAATAGCTTACTTCGTGTAAACGCTACGGCAATTTATTAAAACGACTCTTAAAGGCAACAATCCTACATACCTAACAAGAAAAAAAAAAACGACAGTAAACACAATATCTGTTATAGTTTCTGAGAAATATCTGTTTCTTTCTCCAGAAATTTGCCAAATTACGTATTTTCCAAAATTCTAATTTTTTGCTTGCTTTTAACAATCGGTGGCAACAAAAAATGGGGGTTTTGGCCAGGAAAATCGAACCACTCTGCACCAGATAAGGCCACTGGTCGTTTAAACGCCACAAATGGTTGCAAAAATTGACGTAAAAAAGCTCCTGGTTTTTCGAATACTTTTGTTGGGTTTTTGAATTTTGTTATAGTATTGTCTGTTATCTGCCATTTCACGCTTATAAAGCTTTATTTCCACGCAATTGGCCTAAAACCCAAGCTATTCAAAAATCGACTTTATGTAATTTTCGACTTTTGATGAAAAATTTAAATATGCGATAAAAGTTTGATCGTAAATGTTAGAATCGTACAAAGTCAGGGATTTGTTAGTAATATATTAAGAGTATTTTCTCAATCAAAAACCAAGGGATTGGCATATAAGGACATACCTATATTACCCTCCAAAGTTTTTGGCACTTTTAAAAGAAGGCCCGATTGCAGCAAAACTATAAGTTTTAAAGAAAAAAATATTTCATTAAAAATGCTTAAAAAGTCTCAAAAATTTTATTTTCATAAAAAATTGTAAGTTTTCTCGCAAAAAAAAAAAAAATCTCGGCGCTAAGTGGGTTAACTTTAGTTTTTTTCCTGGATTCCCTGAGCTGACCTAGACTTTTTGGGACATTATAACATGAAGTATGGAGCTGGAAAAAGTGTACCGCAAGCACAACCTAAAAAATCCATGCCGATCCGACAAGAGTCCCTAAACTACACTTGTGCCAATTATTTTGAAAATTTGTGTGGAATTTACCGCAAGGAGTGGACTAATATTGTCCATATTTAAAGCTGATCTATGCCTGAAGGAAATATTACGACGTGGAACGGTTGGATCCAATCGGTTACTTCCTTCGAGAGTTATTGTTTGCACAATTTTTGCGAAAAATTTTGAGCTTTTGTAGGGGAGGTACCCGAGGGTTGGGGCCGACCTGCCTCATTATCGAACTTGATCTCAGAAATGAAGTCCTGTAGCGAGAACGAATGAACGTTTGCCTATTAATGCCAAAAAAAAACGTGTATTCCATTTAGTTATTAAAAAAGGTTACTCACAAACCACCTAAAAAAAAAACAAATTTTGAAAAAATTCTATGAAATGAAAACAAATTTTTCTCAAAAAAATTATTTCCTTTGGCACGAATGAATGTCTTTTTGCCTAAATAAATAACTTTTATTCCATTTAAATATTGAAAAAGGTCCCGCACAAACCACTTTTAATTTTTATGATATATGGAATAAAGTTATATATGATATAAAATGATATATATGTAATGAGATGGCGATAAAATTGGCGAAAAACAAAAGCTCATGTCAGTTTGGTTATGCCGTGTGGCTTTAAAGCTTGTTTTGTTATATATGGTAAATTTCAAATTTCCTTTACAATTCCATCGATCAAAAATTAAAAAATTTTTTTACAAGCATATTCACGATTTTTTGGTACATGGGTTAAGAAAAAAATCGTGGTTTCAAATCTGTTCGCGTTCATAAAATTGGATGCTGCGCCCAAAAGTTATGGGGCGTTTTATTTCCTTATAAAGAAAAAAATATTTAAAAATTCCCTTTGTGTTGTAATACCAAAATGTATATGGTAAATTTCAAATTTCCTTTCCAATTACATAGAAAAAAATTAAAAACTTTTTTGGCGAGCATTTTTGGTACATGGGTTACGAAAAAAAGAAAAAAATATTTAAAAATTCCCTTTGTGTTGTAATACCAAAATGTATATGGTAAATTTCAAATTTCCTTTCCAATTACATAGAAAAAAATTAAAAACTTTTTTGGCGAGCATTTTTGGTACATGGGTTACGAAAAAAATCGTGGTTTCAAATCTGTTCGCGTTCACAAAATTGGATGCTGCACTCAAAAGTTATATGCGGTTTTACTCTCTTATAAAGAAAAAATTCCTATTGTGTTGTAATAAGAACATGCATATATGAATCGTAAGCAGCATTTGATATCTATCCGTAGATGCTAAAATAGTTGCTAAATTTATTTTTATTTTAGCGAAAAATCTAAAAATATTGAAAAAATCTTGAAATAATTTTTATGTATTCTAAATCAAAGTCCAAAAAATCTCTAAAAAAATAATTTAAAAATACGTACAGAATCTAGACAACGCGCAGAAAAATGTGAGACCAAAATTATAAAGATCGCGTTTATAACTTGCATATTACAGCAACAACAAAGAACGGAAACTTACTGTTGGAAATTATTTGAGTTTAAGTTTAAGTTTATTGAGCCTTTTTTTCAAACCATAAAAAGCATATAATTTCATAATATGTTTGATACTTAAAACAATTATGTATGGTTTCAATTACATGATGAGGTGTATTCAGAAACTAACTTCTTTAATAATTTGAGATCATTATTTAATATTTACGTAAAATCAATAACGAGCTTGCTCCCGGAAATTATTTGAAAAATATATTTTTGGTTAAATACGAAAAATTTGAAAAATAAAATTTGGGAGTTATTCTATTATTTCGCTAAATTTCGATCCAAATCCTGAAGTATTTTGCTTAAACTTCTACGAGAAAAGTAATTAGTCATCGTGAAAGTATATTTGCTTTCTGTGATATGCAATAGAAATAAGAAGTAGAGAGTAATATTGAAATTACAAACATAGAAGTTAAAAACCGTATAATTCGCGAATTGGTTTAAATCGGTTGAGGTGCATGTGCTTTTCGGATACAGGGAGTCCATGTCTATCAATATGCATGGATTTTCCATGTTTCAATCAGTGGCCAAAGTGTGCCATCAGTTGTATCTTACTATTCAAAAAACCTTCAAGTGGGCAAAAATTACGCTATGTGCATATGATTATAAGGTGCATCCGATTATTTTAGATTATTTTAGACAGATTCGTCAAGAACTGCGGATGTGCCACCGCATTCTATTTTGGGATAAATAGGGATATTACTCCTGAATCTTTGTAATTTGTGACACACCTTTTTGGCAAATATTATAATCGCGTATAAAGGATTACATTTATGCAAAAATAATCAAAGAAAATCGCGGTTCAATTCGCGGAATTGTCAAAATATATTTTTGTAGATTTTCCTACTTTCAAGGTATCTATCCGGCGTTTTAGTAGATGGATTCGACCGCGGAAGAGCTCATTAGATCCGGTACGTAAAAAAACTAAAATCACGCGGGGTTCAGGTGTACCTGTACGAGAGTTGTAAATTTTAAAGCCAAAAAATAGTTTTTTTTCAGACAATTTACGCACCAAATTTTCGCCTTTGGACACCTATTACTAGGAAGCTGTACGGAGCACACTCTTGAGATATACATCGAACGACGTGGAATCGCGAGTTCTACAATCCTATAAACTAGTTTGGATTATTATCTAGTTGCACCCTCTAATTATAAGAAAAATTCGAAAACACTGAAATCAAAACTTCAAAATGTCAGCATCGATTTTAGGGGGATGCAGTGTATATATCCAAAAGTCATACACTAGAACCATGTTGCCCAAGGGGTATTGTTTAGTTCTTTCTTTGATATTACAATCAAAGAAAAAACAAAAATATTGAAGTCTTAAAGGGGATTCACAGTTAATATCTTAGCATTCGCGCTAACAAGGATATATGATACGATGTTAGTACATGTGATACCATGATTTAGACCTCACATAACTTTGAACGAAATCCGTTTCACACAATTTGGAATCGATTTAGTCCTGTTCGTTCGTCTGTATGTCTGACTGATGCGCACTATAACCCGCGGACGGATCAACTGTTTTTCTTCAAACTACACATCGCAACGTTTTCTCCAAAGATATGATTATAGGTTCCAAGGGTTATTTTTTTGTTAATAATATTATGATTCTTTTCAGGGAATATTTTAGTATAGTTCGCTGAGCTAACTGTTTCTATAATATTTGTTTACAGTTGTTATGAATGGGTTTCGGTGACTGTCTTTAGAGAATGACATGGTGTTAAGAATGTGAGTCGTATTACACTAAAAACTATGTCAAAAGTTACATCTATCTAAAGACACCAGCTTTAACCCCATCATACTGTTAACTTGTCGCAAAATTGCAAAAGAGCCCCGTTTGTTTCTTAAGTCTTTTGTAAATCGTCCCCTTTAAGATAGATAGTCTTTCCTTTGAATTGACTTTTCGATGACCGTAATCCGCTCGCTTGTGTGTGTGTGTGAAATAGCATTTCAATAAAACTGTCTGTTAATGTCACTGTGTGTTATTGAACACATGTTTGCTGTTTTTTGTTTGTTTGTTCTTAACCTTCCTATTCTACTCTTGCAGGTTTCAAAATATGTCATACGTTCAAACCTGTAAGTAGTAAACAAATATCAGGCATTGAAGACAACACATCACACAAGGCAAAACATAACCGCATCATGCAGATGCCATATAATACTTCACTTCTTTTCTTCGTTTTCTCATTTCTATTCTCTTGAATTAGCAATTCAATAAATATAGCCTATGGTTACAGAAAAAAAAAGAACGAAAACCCATAGTTAACTGTTTTATGTCTGAAAGAAGCATTCGTTTTAAGAATTTGTTTATGGTTTCCAGCTGTTTTTGTCGTTTTGTGCCAAACTGTCGAAATGACGAAGACGGCGACGAAGAAAAAGAAGATAGTCGATGATATTATTTCATATCATGAAATGTTATCCTAAATGGCACTCTGTATGGCGAACATCATTCGCATGTCGAGTGTGTGCATGCACCTTTTTGTCGTATTGCTTTCTGGTACTTTTTGGCAAAGTTTAAAGGGGTTTGGCATTTGGTTTGGTTGCTTTTCATATTTGAAAGAAAGAATTTCTTCAAGTGAGCGTCTTGTCTAAGATGTAACAACTTTCAAAACGAGTTTTTTATTATTATTTGCCTACTATTGATTTTGCCAGCGTGTGTGTGAAGTAAGCTTTTATTTGGGTTTTGTTTTTTTTTGGAAAACAACGGGATTCAAATCTCCAAGTGCTGATATATTTTATTGCTATTTATTTGGGGTGGAGGATGATATGTGCCGCTGAGATTTGTTGCAGTTTGCGTGACATTTTGACATTAGCAAGTGTTTTGGAAGAGGTAACGAGGTGGGTGTTTAGCAGTTTGGAGGAATATTTGTGCTTCTATTTTTTTGCTAAAATGCCTTTTAAAGTACTGTCAGAAGACATTTTAAAGGTTCGTCCTTGACCATGAATATATTTTTAGAGGGCCTAAAAGAAACGTGTGGTTCGTCCTTCTAGACGTCCTTCTATGGGGTCTAGTGAAAATGATTCCGAATCATTGTGCGTCGTGTGAAACACAAGCTTTAGCAACTGTATATCAGGCTATAACTCGCATTTAAAGCAATTTCTAAGGCTTTCTAGGTTAGGTATCTGACAAAATGGATCAAATTATTCCACTACATGAATAAGAGTCTGAGAGAATGGGGTTAAGTAACGACTGATATACTACTACGCAATGCCATCCACACTGGTAAAACCCCTAACGATACAACCAGTACACATTGTTGGATAACGATTCGCTACTACGGTGCGGGACGTTGCGTTATAATGCAATGTAATTAATCACCAGCATGACAACAAACGGAGTAATTCTCAATCGTTTTGTGCAATCGTTCACTTAAGTATTCCAGTTTGTAACGGAACTGGTAGGCTTGCTACTGCAGGGAGTTAGCCGCACGGGCTTGAGTACAAATGAGTGTTCGTAGTCCGCCAACTTACACCTTCGGATGTCGTTCCACTCCACCTTCGGGTGTTGTTCCAATCCACCTTCGGGTGTTGTTCCACTCCACATTCGGATGTTGTTCAACTCAACCTTTCACCTTTTACTTGGCCCTTCAAGGCCTGGATTTATTAAAGAATACTTTTAGTTGGCCTTTTATTGCGTGGATTTATTAAAGAATGTTTTTACTTGGCCCTTCAAGGTGTGAATTTATTGAAGAATATTTTTAATTGGCCCTTCAAGGCATGGATTTATTAACGAATATTTTTACTTGGCCCTTCAAGGCGTGGATTTATTGAGGCATATTTTTACTTGGCCCTTCAAGGCATGCATTTATTAACGAAAATTTTTATTTGGCCCTTCAAGGCATGGATTTATTAACGAAAATTTTTACTTGGCCTTCAAGGCGTTGATTTATTAAAGAATATTTTTACTTGGTCCTAAAAGGCATGGATGTATTAAAGAATATTTTTACTTGTCCCTTCAAGGCATGGATTTATTAAAAATATTTTTACTTGGGCCTTCAAGACATGGATTTATTAAAGAATATTTTTACTTGGCCCTTCAAGGCATGGATTTATTAAAGAATATTTTTACTTGGCCCTTAAAGGCATGGATTTATTAAAGAATATTTTTATTTGGCCCACTCCACCTTTGGGTGTTGTTCAACTCCACCATCGGGTGTTGTTCCCCTAGTCAGTATTAGTATGCTGTATAGGTTAGCTTAGGACTAACACTAACGAATGACAACTCGAACAACCGAGCCGAGTGCCGAATCACCAAGTGGCTGGACATCAGCAATACGGACATCATCAACCGCAGCACGATAGTCAACAATCGAACCACCGAACCGAACTTTGGATCACCGAGTGGCCGAAAATCTTCAACACGAATCACACTGTGGCCGAACACATACGACTACCCCACCACGTGCCCCAATCGCCGACTGCCCGAATACCCACAGCACGAGCATTGGGTATCTATTCAACCAAACAGCGAAGCATTGCATTTCCGATAATACTAAACAACAAATCATCGAGTTCCCGATCATCTTCAAATCGTCTACTACCGAAGAGCGAACAACCGAGTTTCCGATCATCATCAAATCGTTTACTACCCATCACCGAAACACCGGGCCGATCGTTATTAAATAGCCTACTACTGAGCAGCGAATCATCCAGTTCCGAAAGCCAAGTCACCGAGTTTGCGGTCATGCGCAAGGCGCCTACATCCCAACTATGCAAGAAGTCGTTGAGCACCAATCACCCACTATCAGCCACGCCTTTCGTACGAAAGTTCCAACTCCCAATACTCAATCAAAGTTGCATGTCCCCTCCAAAACAATGGAAGAATATTTGAAATTATCTTAATGCCGGCATAACTGCAACAAAGGTTCTGTTTATTACACCAGTGGACCAAACATGAATAGGCTGCATCTTTTTTGAACTGATGAGCTTTCATAGAAGGTCTAATAGTCGTCCATAGCAAATGTAATGATCTTCCATAAAAGAACTAATCTTCTTCTTTACTAGAAGATAATTTGATCTTCCATAGAAGATTCCATTATCTTTTATCGAAGATCTAACGATCTTCAATAGAAAATCAAAATATCTTCCAGTGAAGATCTGCGAACCTTTAAAAAGTTCGATCCATGTTGAGGAAAATCAGTTGATCTTCAGTTAGGAGATTAGCCAGTGCTCCATCAGAAGATTCCTCAATACTTTAACGGAAGATCAGTCGATTTTCTATTAGGAGACAAATCGATCTTCTACCAGTAGATCAGTCTAAAATCAGACTATCTTTTTTAACTTTTCAGCTTTATTCTTAATGGACGCAGCCAGTCCAGGTTGTGGAATTTTCGAATCTGGACACAGAAACCAGATAACTGAAATGTGTGTTGCTACAACAATAATAACGTTAATAAATATCAGCTCCATATTTTGGGAAGTATGGGCATCTCCCAGAAAAGAGTTATACTGGTTTAGTCAAGATCACAAGGACTACTAACATTTTAACATTAACCGGGAAGTGGCCGTAAACTGGATGTATTGTTGAACTTTTGTGGAGGTACCTTTAGGACCTTGACATAAGTGTCTAAGAAATATTATGCTTTGAAAACTTAGGACTCCTTCAGGTACCTCCCCCACAAAAGTTCGAAAATGTTCGGAAAATTTGTGCGCACGATAACTCTTGAAGGGCGTAACCGATTTTGTCCACACTATGCACATCGTAAAATTTCTACCAGACAAAGATGAGATTTCAATATGGACTCTATCGGTCCACTCCTTCGGGTACCTCCCACACAAAATTTCGGAAAAGTTCAGTTTAGGACCTGTCCTCGGATCGTTTTGATTTTTGTTGCAACAACTTGTATTATACGACAATACAAGTTTCATCAGAGGCTAGTCCATACTTCCTGAGAAAATAACCTGAAAGTTGCAAAAAATCCCTATGACACCGTGTGTAGTGGTTGGAGCGCAAGATAACTCTCGAACGGATCTGCCGATTCGGTCCAAAATTTGGCCTTCGTAATACTTTGTCCAAACTTCACTCTTCCAGGTACCTCCTCCACAAAAGTTCAAAAATTGTCGGTAAAAATTGTGCGCACGATAACTCTTGAAGGGGGTGACCGATTTGGTCCATACTTTCAACATCCTAATATGTCTACCAGATGTATATCAGGATTGAATATGGACTATATTTGTCTACTACTTAGGGTACCTCCCACAAACAATTTTGGATAAGTTCACTTTTAAACCTGCTCTGGAGTGACTTTGAGTTTTATTGAAGCAATTTGCATTCGCTGTGCAAGTCAATACTTCTTGAGAAAACAGCCCAAAAGGTGTAAAAACCCCTATGGCACAATATGTAGTCGTTGGAAAGCACTACTCGAATATTTGGTCCAAACTTTGGATATCCTAATATTGTGTCCAAATTTAGTTTAACTTCTGAAATGGCCTATATCGATCTTCTCCTTATGGCACCTCCCTCACAAAAGTTCAACGATTGTGTCGATCTGTCCGTAGATGAAAGTTTCAATTCACATTGGCCGAGGGTATATCTCTGTTGGCAAAGCCGACTGATACTTTTTTACTTGTTTATTTTTCGTCTAGTTAAGTCAAAAACATGGACTTGCCTCCGAAACAATTATATTGTTTTATCCTGGACTAGCTTTGTTTTTTTAAATATGTTATATCTCCAATACTAAGAACCAATGTCGGTTGTTATGTATATTCTATGAATTTCGGAGGAGTTGGGGTACCTTCCCCACGCCTTTCTTTTAAACGCTATATGTATAAGCCAAACCTATGATTATATCAGTGTCAGAATAAAGGTAAAAATTTTAAAACGATCATCGAACATACCTTAAGGAACACTCAATGCTAATTTTTGTGTCGGAACATTTGGGGAGTAGCACCATTATTTCAAAATTGAATATTTTTGATAGTAGAGCTCCGATAAAATGTTCAGTTTTAAAGTATTGGTAAGCTAAGAAATTCCTATTATTGTTGACAGTTCCTTGCACAGTCGAGAATCTAATAAAATCGTCGCAGTGACCGTTTTGTGCATTTGAAAACTTCCAATTCGGTAGAACATGTTATGTGAGGTAGATGTGTGAGATATATTCTTGTTCTTACTAGAGTTTAGACCTCTGACCTATGTTTAAGGTGGACATGTTAAGCATTGTAATAAATTGTCTTCTCAGATTAACCTTTGAATTAAGTTCTCATGGATATCGAATAAGATTTGCAAACAATGTGTACATATTTTTTTGGCAAATTACACATACATCAATGTGTACACAAATTCAAAGAGACATCCTTTACATTTCTTACTATCCTCTAAGCAATAAAACTTCTTGTATTTCATTAAGCAAAACTAAGCAAGCGGGTAAAACATGTTACAACCAAAAATAGCAAATAGCTTAAAATGTGTGAGAAAATACCATTTAAAGAACCCTTCACCAATTAATTTTATACATCAGATTCCATATATAACAGCAGTAAAACGGAAGGTAAGCTGAATACAACACCAATCGTACAAACAAACACACATATGGCTGTACAAATGTGACGTGTAACAGAGAACGCCTGGAGCCAAGAACTTGCATTGCCATATTTATAACAAAACGGTTTGTGGCACTTGTGGCTTCAGCTAGGTAAGTGGACGACAATGGTGGTTTATGCGTAAGCTTTTGGAAATACATACACGACACCCTTAAGCGTTCCGATTGTTGAACAAAAAAAAAACATAAAAACCACAACAAAAATAGTCATAATACAAGAAAAGTAAATTGTAACGATTTTTCAGCAGTCAGTGACAATTAAAAGCAACATGCGTTACATTTCAGGTGGTCAAACTTAAATGGTCATTTGTGTGTGTGTGTAGGAAGAGACCACCATAAAGTTACAGTAAACGAAATGGATGGATTCTAGACAAAAAGCGCTAACCGCAATGAACTATATTTTCCGAAGCACAGTCTTTCTGAAGCTATAAACCAAAGTATCCTACCAACCAACCATGAGCCTAAATACGCTGCGTTTGCTGTATTAAATTTAGTCAATGGTTTTAAGTGCATGTGTGTGTGCGTTTTGTTCATTTGGTTTGCTGTTTTTTTTACAGTTTTAAGGATGTAATTTATCTTTAATTGACTGTGAGACGTCAGTCAATGGTGGTTGTTAACAACATGTTCACAAGAGACCATAAACAACTTGCTTAAAGGAGATACAAACGGCAAACGAACGATCGGACAAACGAACGAACGAATGAGTTACCAAACGATCAAACAAAACGATCAGCGATGACAATACCAATGATGTTATATGACCAAAATAACAACAAAAGCCTACATTGGTAGTCGCCATGGCTTTCTTGTTAAGAATTGTGGCCGTTGAATTTTATTCCTATTCCTGCCGACCATAGTCATAAACAGTAAATATACCGTTGAAAGCAATAGCAAGTGCAGCGCTTTTTATTGCAAATAAATAGCTTTCATTTTATCACCAATTCGGTGTGATCTGCTTTCTTTTAAGGGCAAGAAGAAGAAGTTTGACACGATAAGTCTTGTATGAGACAGGAAAGTTGGAAATATCTATGCGCCGGAGTGTTGGTTAAATAAAAGTATCCTTGCAATCGGGTGCCGCAATATTCATTAATCCCGCTACTTCCCGAGATTTGCAACCAGGTAAATATTTTGTGTCAGCGGTGTCATTCTAAAGGGTGATCCAACTAGAGGTACTTTTTACAATAACCTTTTTTTTTGACTGATCACGTGTGAGTCATTCTGCTATGTTTTTTATGTTTAGAGTTGTTTGTCAATGAATGAACAATTTTTGCAAAGCGTTCAACTTTATTACGAAAATTCACGTTCCTTGAAGAATGTGTTTCGAGCCAAAATTTGTTCAGCGATGAGGCCCATTTCTGACTTCATGAATATATAAACAAAGAAAGTAGCCGCATTTCAGTTAAGAGCAATCTAAAGACATTCATGAGGTGTCACTTCATCCAGAAAAAAACAACGGTTACGTGTGGTTTGTCCGCTGGTAGAATCATCTGTCCATATTTCTTCAAAAGTGATGTCGGAGAGAACGTAACCTTCAATGCGACCATGATAGCCGACTATTTTATGCCTGAAAACAAGTAAGAAAGTATCAATCAGCTGTGCCGACTGTGATAAACCCTCAGCCTCGGACCCAAAGAAAAGAATCAATAGCATACAGAACGTGTTACCAAAAATATAAAAACGACCAAATGAGTCCTTAAGCTGCTTTCTCTCCAAACTTTGTGTGGGACGTAACCGAAATAGTGGTCCCATGTAGTCAATAGTTAATTCGAGGCTGTAGGAAATAATACGATGTTCAACGTTTCGACAATATCGCTTTCTCCCTTGTAGGATTATCGTACGTACTACCCAAACGTTTTGCAAAAAAACAAAAAAAATTAACTTTTCCCAAATTTTGTGTGGGAGGTTCCCGAAGGACGGGACAAATATAGGACATATTTCGACCTGCTACATGACTAGATGAGATAATACGATGTGCAAAGTTTGGACCAATCAGAATCTTCCTGCGAGAGTAATCTTGCGGATTTGCCAGTTTAGTTGGTGCCGTCAACGTTTCTTGGACTTTTAGGCCATTATCTCAGGAAATATGGACTTGCGTTCAAAAGAAATTGTACCGTTGTAAAGGGAGCCGCAAGGGCAACCTGCTCCTAAACTTCACTTTACCCGAATTTTGTGTGGGAGGTACCTGAAGGAGCCGACCGATGTAGTCCATATTTCAACACGACCTATTTCTCGAAGGAATAATACGATGTGCAATGTTTGGACCAAAACGATTGCTCCCTTCAAGAGTTATCGTTCACACCATTTTACAGAAAAATTTTGAAGGAGTGGACCGATATGGCCCATCTTCGAACTTAAACTAAGTTTACACGAAATATTAGGATACCCAACATTTGGTAGGAATCGGTTGATCCGTTCGAGAGTTATCGTGCGCACCAGCCAGCCAGACCGACAGACAGACGGACGGACATGGCTAAATCAACTCCAAATTAGCTGAAACGAATTTCGCCCAAACATACTTGGGGTCTAAAACAGTTATTTCGATGAGGCACATTTTTGGTCGTATCAAAGTGTATATACCCTTTTTAGCCTAAAGGCTGAGGGTATAATGAAGCTCGTGTTCTCGGCGACATTTTGGTTTCAACATGCTACCCCACATGGCATCAATCAATGGATTTATTAGGGTAACACCGCTTCGGGCCTTGTGGCAAAATATCACGTGTTTCATTCGTTAGTTACCAGTCGAAATGTTCCAACGATTCATCGGAAATTGGACTCTACGGACAGACCGTCTGAAAAAATAAATAAATGCCAAAGAAGGTTCTTTCAAATAATAATAATTATTTCCAATTCAATTAGAATTTATTGTGTTTTTTTTTTCTTTAAAAACTTGGGAACTTCTAGTTGGATCACCCTTTATGTTCGACAATATGTTCAGACTCTACGATGAAAGGCCTCTTGTTTTTTTAAACAGTACGATTTGATTGTGTTCGCTTTTATACCTTAAGACTTTAGGCTACAGATGATATACACATAGGCATTCCTAATATTTTGTCCAATCTTAGTTTAAGTTCGAAGATGACCACATCGGCCCACTTCTTCGGGTACCTCACCCCAAACGTTCAAAATTGTTGCTTAAAATAGCACTCGTGATAACTCCCGAAGAGAGTAACCGATTTTGCCCATACTTGGCAATATTTCTATCAGACAAAGACCTTTCGAATATGGCCTATATAGGTCCACTGCTTAGGGTACCTCCCACACAAAATTTCAGTTCATTTCCATTTTAAGACCTCTATTCAAATCGTTTTAATTTTGTTGCAACAGGTAGCAATAGGGCCTCCTATTAAAGCGGTACTATTTTTTTCAGAGGCAAGTCCAAACTTTCCAAAAATATGACACAAAAACTGTAGCGTCAGTATCTCCTCCACAGAAGTTCAAAATTTTTGCCAAAATGCCGAAACTCGTAATATTTTGTCCAATCATAGTTTAAGTTCGAAAATGGGTCATATCGGTCCACACTGATGGGTATCTCCCCCACACAATTTCAACAATTTTTGTTTATGTGCAATTTAAGATCAATTCGAAGATTTTTAGGATACTCCTTGTTTACAGCGACATTATGTTTTTCGTGGGCAAGTCCATGTGTCCTGATATAATGGTAGAAAATCTCTAAATTATACGGTGACCATCAAAAATGACTGGTGGGTGCGATATCTAGGGAGTGGAAAGGAATGACTTCCAAAATTTATCCACTTGCAAAATTGACAAAAAAAATAATTTCTTCTGGTACCTCCGCCTCAACATTTTCGAGTTTTAATCCAAATCCATATTATTGTCGGCAAGTACAAAAGTCCATACATTTTTAGGGAAAAGGATCTTGGTTTTGTAGCCGATTTTCGATCTGTCCATATATAAAAGTTTCAATTCACGCAGGCTGGAGGTATATCTCTGTCGACAAATCCGACTGATATTTTTTTACATACCAATCAATGTTGAGTGGCTACTGTCACTCGGGCCAATATTGTCAATTCCAACTATAAAAACGACGTTCCCCTTGTATAAGGTTATAGTAGAGCTGACAGGATCACCCATGTACGTTATCTTGACTACTACAACAACGTATTTCTCTTTATTCTCATTTGTCGTGGTTTAGGAAAAGGAAAAGCTCGCCCAGAGAGACTAAAGCAGAAAATATTTTGAGCATCACCGTAGTCGAGGGAGAAGATTGCATTCAAACGATAGGTAATAAAGAGCTACAAGAGAACGCGAGAGTCAAGTTAGTAACACTAATAAACGATCACATAAAAAATACAAAACTAGGAAAGAGAGACAGATTTATATAACTACAGTGGGACAAACGACAAAATTTCTGAAAGAAAAATAAACATCTACTGATACTTTGTTCGGATAAAGGAGGAAAGACGGTGACAATGTTAAAAACCGAATATGAGGAAAAAATTAATCCAATACTCACGGACATGTGTACGTACAGGAGAGTCAGGAAGGACCCTACATCAGGACTTCAGGAAAAATACAATAAACTAGTATCGAAACTTTTTGAATCCAATTTAATTAATGATTCAGAAAAGAATAAGATATAACAATAAGTTGCCTAAAAATGCGGTTGCTTCTACGGGATGTGATGATAAACCTTCCGTAGTCGGTTTTGTAGGTTTGGCTGGGCAGTTGAATGCAGTGTATCGTGTGGATCTGTACCGCATATTGAACTGACTTTTTCCACGCTGTCGTCAATCCTTACCTAATAGACATTCAGGTGACTCCACCAATCAGTACGCATTGGAGCCAAAACGTATTCTTCATCTGCGATAAATGACGGATGTACACGATCTCATTTATCGCAGATGAAGAATACGTCGTACGATATTTGATAAGCGTTTGCATCTGTGTCATGGCTGATAAACTTCGCGTTTTTCTGGTATGCCTGAATCTGATTTTCTTTCTAAGTCATGAAGATACTTCCTGACACGCCTGGGTGTTACATACACCATTTGATCATTATCATGACTCCCACGGTAACACCCAAACAAGTACTGACACGAAATCATTTTATTGTTCTTACGTACCAGAAGATTCATAAACACCTAATGTAAATGGTCCACACGACTCATGTGAGGATACCCAACTAGAACGCAATTTTTAAATTTTAAATAAAACAAAGATATTTAAAAAATCGTTAAACTTTATTATATCGTAAAGTATACAGTATACATATACAGCAGATGGCCGCCGCGGCTTTGCTGGCACACACGCGATCTTTTAATGAAATTTTCAATGATCGTTTTGCATAAATGCTGCAGTATTTCATTAATGCAGCGTCCAATTTCCTCTAGAGTCGTCGTCGGGTTATTCGCGTAAACCATCTATCTCAAAAAACCCCAAAAAAATCTAAAGAAGTTAAATCGCACGATCTAGGCGGCCAATTCTGGTATCCAAAACGCGAAATTACGCGACCGGGAAATGACTGATACATCAATTGAATTGTTTCTCTGGCTGTATGACATGTGGCTCCGTCTTGTTGAAACCACATGCCCTCCACATTCATTTCTACAATTCTAGGCATGAAAAAACTGGTTATCATTTCACGATACCGAACACCATTGACTGTTTGCGCTTGACCTGCCTCATTTTCATAAAAAAGGTCTAATGATTCCTCCAGCCCAAAAACCTCACCACACAAGTACACGTCGAGGATGCATTTGCTTCTCGTGAATCACTCGAGGATTTTCCACACCCCAAATGCGACAATTCTGCCTATTGACGAAGCTATCAAGATGGAAATAGGTCTCGTCACTGAAGATGATTTTATCGGCAAAATCAACATTTTCATTCTGTCTCTCCAATACCAATGAGAATGCGTTGTTCGTTCGTGTTACGCTCAATTTTTACTAACCTCGTACCATCCCAGCAAAATTTGAAGGAAGGGGTTCCATGCGATGACGTGATTTCATGGCATCTTTTCCATTGGTTCAAACGAAGTCGTGAAAGATCCGATCTTTTCATAAGCATTTGAACCCATGCATAGGAAGCCGTGAAAGATCCAATATTTTCATCAGCAATTGAACCCATTCCATCGATCCAATAGAGATGAATTTTGTGTTTTTATTTATACACATTTTTCTAAATATATAAGATTAATTAATTACAATATACTTGATGGTGTCGGAGACTCGAAATCACAACCAACGTTGTTAAAACTCTCGCCGTAATGATAATGTCATTGCAAAGGGTGTGTGAAAATGACATGCCAAAGCATTGGTTCATTGCATCTCATATAAAATTCATCCATGAAGATGCTAAAAAGGTGACATGCCAGATAACTTGCACCCATGATTGAATGGCATCTTTGGCATCGAACATTTTGCTGGGTTCTACTAGCAAACAATAACAATTGTTCAAATGTCAAACAATGACACTTCGAATGGCGCCAAATTTAAAAATTGCGTTCTAGTTGAACACCCTTTAGTTTTCAGGCCGAAATGAACCTTACAATACTCATATACACCACGGTGATCTTGAACCAACTTTAAATGGAAGGTGCTTACACTTGAGATGTTTTGCGGATTCGGATTCCCAGTCAGTGAATGGTCCCAATTTGAACTTCAATATCTCAAAAATGGTAAAACCTACGAAATGAACCTTACAATACTCATATACACCACGGTGCTCTTGAACCAACTTTAAATGGAAGGTGCTTACACCTGAGATGTTTTGCGGATTCGGATTCCCAGTCAGTGAATGGTCCCAATTTTAACTTCAATATCTCAAAAATGGTAAAACCTACGAAAATATCAATAAGAGCAATCTTGTAGAGAATTTTCACTGCTACAACATCTTCCTTTGTTCCATTTTGATAAAGCTTGTGGTGTCCCAGCAAAATCCCGAAAACCTAGAAAACCCTAAAAATGTGAACTTTGACCGCGATTTGTTTAAAAAGCGCTCCGACGATTTTTTTGGTTTTTTGATTTTTTCATCTATGAACATTTTAGTTTTAGAATCCTCAAAAACTTCCCAGTTGTAAGCCTCTTTCATTTAAAGTTGGTTCAAGAGCACCGTGAGACATGTTAACGCTTTACAATTTTTGAACTGTACTGTAGGGAGAAACAAATTGACTGTAGCTTTTATGGTCCTAAGATATTTGCATCTATATGCCAAAATAACGAATTTTCTATGTGTTTGGTGACTTCGCTCCCCTGTCCCTCACAGAGGCTTTAGCTTTCAGTGTCACAAACAGACTTTGGTCATGTGTCCCCCATATACGATAACTCACTGGGGAATATATAAATTGTTATAGTCTCGATCGCTATTGTTATATACATACACTCCGGTTCATCTGAATAGAACCAACCAATTTTGTCTACAAATACCGTTATATCTAACGATAGGAGAGGAATTGGAAATTATATTTCTGTGGACATGTAGAGTATATAGTAGCCGATATTTTCAATGCATATCCTGTTTCACATATGAGTTATAACGGTACTTTTTACTCACTTTATGAAAAAATGTCAAAATATTGGCATGTTTTAATGGTTCACCAGGATAGAACCACCATAAAAATTTGCACAAATCCTTTGTCAGATGTGGAAAACTTTTACAAAAAACTACTTATAATTAAAAATAAAGACCGTGAGTGTTGATTATCAATAAATATTGGGAAAAAATTTTGTGTTAGGGTCTTGGAATATGATGAAAATCGAAGCTTAGAGCTCAAAAAGGATTCTTATGAAGAAATCGATAGAAACAATTTGAAAAGTCAAAATTGTATATTGAATTGGGTTCAAAATGTTCAAGTCTACAATAAAAGTACAAAAATGTCACATTTGATAGCTTTATAAGCCCGAAACAAAAGAAATATGGTAAAGATAATTCAAATTTCTGACTTTTCAATTCAATGATTGATATTTTTTCTGAGAAAAATGAATGAAAATCGAGAGGTTCCATGCAGTTTCGTTGGCTGTAGACATCTACAGCTCCGAAAAATATCAAAACTCCCGGCGCTGAACCCTTTATGTCAACACCAAGGGCTTTGATTTAGAAGATATTGCGTAGCGTAAAATGCACAGGAACAAAGGTGCTCTTTCTTGTGTTATAATGGATCAGAAATATTTTTTCGGTACAGAAACCATGAGTAAACTTCAAAACCATCAAAATTAAGTACTTTTCTTCCGATAAAATCAACCTCTGGATGTTCCTATCACTAAGTTGTTTATGCACATAAAACGTTTTGGGATCGTTTGAAATTTCAATGCCTTGATGGTGACATGAAGCTTTCAGCGATTGGATTTTCTTTATTTTTTGGATCTGTAGATGTCCACAGCCTACGAAACTGCGTGGAATCCATCCATTTTCAATCATTTTCCTCAGAAAAAATATCAATCATTGAATTGAAAAGTCAGAAATTTGAATTATCTTTACCATATTTCTTTAGTTTCGGGCTTATAAAGCTATCAAATGTGACTTTTTTGTACTTTTGTTGTAGACTTGAACATTTTGAACCCAATTCAATATACAATTTTGACTTTTCAAATTGTTTCTATCGATTTCTTCATAAGAATCCTTTTTGAGCTCTAAGCTTCGATTTTCATCATATTCCAAGACCCTAACACAAAATTTTTTCCCAATATTTATTGATAATCAACACTCACGGTCTTTATTTTTAATTATAAGTAGTTTTTTGTAAAAGTTTTCCACATCTGACAAAGGATTTGTGCAAATTCTTATGGTGGTTCTATCCTGGTGAACCATTAAAACATGCCAATATTTTGACATTTATTCATAAAGTGAGTAAAAAGTACCGTTATAACGCATATGTGAAACATGTTAGGTATTGAAAATATAGGCTACAATATACTCTACATGTCCACAAAAATATTATGTTCAATTCCTCTCCTATCGTTAGATATAACGGTATTTGTACGCAAAATTGGTTGGTTCTATTCAGATGAACCGGAGTGTATAACACATGCAAACCGGTCCCGCACAGGCCAACAAGAACGCAACACGGTGCTCTTGAGCCAACTTTAAATGATGTTCCAATTTTGGAATTTTAAATCTCTAAATTCATGTTAATGTCATGGTCAGGTTATCGAGAATATGTTCATTCTAGGCGCCCATAAAATAGATCATTGTTTTTTTGTACTTTTCCCAGATTGGGGCATAGACGCCGACAATAACTAATGTTAGTTCGTCTCACTTACATCGATATCTGAGAGCAAAGGACTTATGATGTTTCCTATCTTAAGAAAAAAAAAACACTTACATTACCCGAATCTTGTGGTACAATCACTTTTGCTTTACAACCTAGTTAGCTTTGTACAGTTCATATTAGAATATTGGCCGAGAGTGTATTAATTTCCTTATTGCATAAATCAAAAACTACTCCATATATTTGTTGTTGTTTACATTAATACAAATCAAACTAATGACAGAAATTGCAGAAAATCCAGTTCTATAGCATCCAACGCAATGCAGTTGTTGTTCTTTTTTTGTACTTTAATCGGAAAACCATTTTTATTTGTCTGCCCCGGTAACGGTTAGCATTCATTGCATTTTGTTGTTTTTGTTTTTATTTTCCTGTCTATAGAGGTTCTGTTTTTCTTTTATTTAACAATTTATGTTAAATATGTAATAATAGCAAATACCACTTGTTACATTATGTCAATCCACTTTGTTTTGTCGGATCGTTGTAGCATTCGTTTAGTTTTGTTGTTCTGTCGGATATTACCAGTTTTCAAATGACCAGCCGTTATTCGATTGCTCCGATTTTACCTCAAAGTTTGTTTTTTTTTGTTTTTGGTGGGGGGTTGTTCGTTGATATTGCTGGGAGGACTTTCAATTGAGTTTTGTAGCTGTACCATTTGATTTGATTCGATCCGGCTGTTATGTTATTGCTGCTGCCGTCGCCGCCACTTCTTTTTCGTTTTATGTTTGTTTATGCTGCTTCCACGTTATTAGTGGAAAAATATTATGTCAACTCAGTTTGAATGATTGCCCATTAAATGAGCTTAAAAATGTCCATTTAGTGTTCATTGCAATGAAGGAAAGAAACAACGGCAACAACAGCAACAATATCATTTGAAAAGATAGATATATTGCACAGAGGTGACTTGTCAAAGCCGTTCGGCCACATTTCAAATGACATTCAGAAAAGCTAAGATTTTTTGTTTTTTGTTTTTTCATACTAACGACCACTCAGTTAGAGGATTATTATTATGTTGATGATGGTAATGTTGCATGCTGTAAAACTGCTGCACGAAAATAATTTTTCTTTTCTTTTTTGGATAATTTTATTTAACAGTTAGAAAATATTTAGCCTCTCTATGAGCTGCCATTGAGTAAAGTATGGCATTATATGTTAGATGAATGCAAAAAGTTATTACATTTTGTCATCAGCGAGCAGAACTTGCTTAGCTTTTCTTTTTTTTAATCAAAATAAAAGATAGATTTTTTTATAATGTGAAAGCATTCAAGCGTCAGATCTGAAGATAAAAATCGATATAAGTTAGGTTATGGGTGGAGGAAAATCGGAAGAGTAATGCGAATACGAATAATATATTTGTTCGCATAACCAATCGTCTTCAAACGGCAACCTCATCCACTGTCTACTTGTAACATGATGTCCTCTGTTCGCGCAAACGAGGCTCTGGTGACCGAACTTGGGCGGTATAACCCTAATTCGCAGCATGGAAGAAACACCTGCAGCACTACCTAAATATCTGTAAGGGCTAACTCGAAGTACTTGAGGAATATGGTGTACAGATATCTGCCTTGTTATAACGGAATAGGCAGTAGGGTGGCGCACAAAGGCTTTCAAGAAGTTTACGCTCGTGCCTAGACGTTGTGGAGTGCCAGGCTCTCTAAGCTCTTCCTTGTGCTCACAAGCAAAGAAGAAATCCTAACAAATGTTGTCACCATGGCATGAAAGAATGAACTTGAAAGAAATTTAATTTTCCCAGGAGGTCACAAGCATATGACAAATCCTCCTGCAACTGAGGCAAGCTCCAAGTGTCTAGAAGGGAGCACTTCATGCTCAGACATTGTTTCAGAAACCTTGAGGCCCTATGTTCCACAAGGAGTTAAGCGGAAAAGAAGATGTGTCAAGGACTTGACAACCACCCACCCACTTTTGATTAACCTTCCTTGTGCTCACAAGCAAAGAAGAAATCCTGTCAAAGGATTAAAGGAAGACATTAAAGGAAAGAACCGAAAGACATGTAATTCTCCCAGCGGTAAGCTCCAAGTGTCGAGGAGGGAGCATTTCATGTTCAGACAGTGTTTCAGAAATCTTGAGGCCCTATGCTCCTCAAGGAGTAAAGCGGAAAAGAAGATGTGTCAACGAATTTACAACAACTCACCCACTTTTGATTAGCCCGGCCTCTAAAAAACATGCCACGGAATCCACATTATGTAGATCGAATCAACATTGATTGAAACAGATTTCGACCATGGATAATACCATGGATGTGCTCGGTTTGTAAAAATAGAGTGAGGAATAGCTTTCTATTGCACCAGTCTGGTGAATAAAGACATATCTCGCTACGTCAGGAGCGGAAAAGTGTGTAAATGTCGAGGTAGAGTTGCTTAACGTACACATACCACCGATAAGTAGCTCTATTCCAGGTTATAGGACCAAAATTAGCCCGCTTTTAGAAGTTCATAACCGACTGGTATTGGGTGAATTTAACGCATATCATGAATTGTGGCACGGGCAATGAGGATGCTCGCTTCGCTTAATATAGCAATCGTGTCACCTGTGCTGACATTGACGTCACCCGACATCCCGTCGTTTCGCTGTGACAGACCATCTCACTATAATTGTCTCCATTAGCTGACCACCCGATTTCACCACCCCTGAATGCCGTACTTTCATCCAAACATGGGAAAGCCAATAACTCCTTATGTAATCAACGTTCCGAGAGGACGTTCCGAGACATCATCACTGCTGCAGCCGCTCTCTCTAAAGCTACTGTTCGAATACCCGAACTGAGACCACCGATTAGCAAATAAGTGCGATAAGCTTCGTCGAGTCAACCCCAGAGACAGTTGACACTGGAAATTAACAGGTAAGTCGGTGTGCTTAAGCGAAAAAAACGGCTAAACATCTGAAGAGTTGCAACATTAGGTCGGAAAAGCGAATTGTGGGCAAGGGATAAGTCATGCTCGAACCATGGGGGAAGGAAAATAGGACCTAAGTCACGTTTGGCGACGTTACGCTGACTGATGCAAAGAGGTGCGCATATTATTTTCATCGACAGTTTGTCGAGCACCTCGGGAGTAACAGGGCAAAAAGAGGTTTACTATGTCGCATTAGATCTCTTCCTGCCGAGGAGGTACCACAACAATTCACAATGGATAATCTTGAGAATGTCATCAGGAACGCCAAATCATCCAAAGCGTTGGACCCTGATGGAATATCCGTTGCACCTTGGCTTCAGGTGCCCTCCCTAAAGGCATTTGTAAAATGCTGAACTACTATTTGACCGATATTTCCACCTTTTCCACCCGAGGAATATACAAATATCCGTCACTAAATCTACGGCCACTCTGTGCACCACATAGATTGAATCTCATGATTGATGGTATGTAGCAGAATTTCGACCACTAACTACCCCAAGATTCTAGGGGTCACATTCGAAAGCATGTTCACGTCACGCGCGGATGCCACAGCTACCTGTGATAAGGTGAGGTGCAGGGACAAGGTCCTCATGTCCCTATGCAACATCAGTTGGGATGCAGATAAAAAATACTTGTTGGTCTCATATAACGCCACAAGTCGATCTGTAGTCTGCGAATATAAGTACAACGCGATGGAAAAATACCTGTCAGAATGCCACCCGTAGAATTGCAACAGGGTCCTCCTCATGTCTTCAGTGGACCATCTACATTAGGAGACATAGGTTCTTCCAATACAGCGACATAATGGCATGCTCTCGTTGCAGTACTTGCTGGGCGTTACCGTGAGAACCATCTTAATTACCATATGGTGGCTAGAACCCCCCACTCAGGCATGTAAGAAGGGAGAGCTCTTCTTGAACAAGAAAGAGAGGTCCAACGTTACAACAGAGAACCCTTAGATCAGTAAGCCTATCAAGTAGGTTTGAGTAGCATTCACACATATTCACTCGCAGATGTCATAAACAACTGTCGAGTGAATGCGGTACTCGGAGAAAATCCCCCGTATATCACCACCGAGGAGCGTCAGCTGCCACGACATATCAGAAGTATTTTGGCTCAACTACGCTCGGGATGGTGCAGCGGTTTGTACTCTTATAGGGAAAGGTTTGATGACACCGTGCAAGATATCTGCCCAGCATGTGGTATAGGCAGGCATAATATACTACACCTTTTCAAATGCCTGCCAAAACTACTCACCTAACTCCATTACCTTTGTGGTTACAACCCATAGAAGCAGTCCCATTTATGGGACTCGAGATAGACCCAAAGCCGGATTAAGTTGAAAAGCGAACTTACAAACATATAATATGCTGTTACAACAACATCATTGGGTCAGACAATCTCCTTTAATTGGCCAGATTTCAAAGAGTTTAGCAATCTCCGCTACAGAATACCGTGCAACCCTTCTGATCTGATAGTAGAAAGGATTCTGTGGGACGTCATCAATGCTACAACCACTTGCTACATAGCGGTTGAATATCCGAAGTAAGATCAAATTTCGTAGCAGTATCGGGGGTCTAACATCGCCTAAACAAACCCAAGGGCATTGGAACTGACAATGGTGACGAGGTGCACAACTAATTTTAACCCACAATTTTACGAGCAACGAGAGCAACAAGATAAAATGAAGAGTTCTAAGCCGCAGAAGATTTCTTTTGGCGGAGGAAAAACTTTTGATCAAGTTGGAATATGGTCTATATCGGTCCACTTCTTTGGGTACATCCCACACAAAATTTCGGAAAAGTGCAGTTTAGGACCTCCTCTCGAAAATGGCCCGAAAGCTGTAAAAACCCGCTAAGGCTCCCCGTGTAGTGGATGCAGCGCATGATAACTCTGCAACGGATAAACTTATTCGAACCAAAATTTGACTTAATATTTTATGCAAACTTAAATCAAGGACTAAGATGGTCCATATCGGTCCACTCCTTTCGGTACCTCCCCCACATCGGTTAAAACCCTTTCTTCCTCTTTAACTCTCGAAGGCAGTAACCGATTTGGTCCATACTTTGCACATCGTAATATTTCTACGAGACATAAATCAAGTTATAATACAGGTTGCACCCAAGCCCCTATTACGATGATACATGTTTTTTGTGTGGCAAGTCCATACTTCTTGAGAAAATTACCCGAAAGTTGTAAAAACCCGCTGTGGCCAACAAGTGTAGTGGCTGGTGCGCACGACACGAATGCTGCGTTGGTCCCCACTTAGCATATCACAATATTTCTTCGAATATTAGATAAAATTCGAAGGTGGTGCTTATATACCCACTTCTTCCGGTATAATTCTAGCATGTTAATGGGGTTCGACCATGTAGAAATTTTACTCCATGACGACAGAAAATTGGGGTTTTGACCAAGAATATCGATTTCTGAACCATTGTGCTGCGAGTACACTTTGATATGATATGAAGTCTCCCGTCTCCCCGAAAACATATGTATGTACATATGTTTCTACATGCTCCTATTCAAAGAATCCATAAAATTTAATAGCATTAATATTTTCAATGAATATTACATATTTTCCACTCTGATTACATATTTTTTTCCCCACTTTTCTTTAGCTTCAATTACACATTCCTTCAATACCTGCTGCTAACATGCAATTCATTTCTATTGATGACATTTCACATCAACTTCTTCTTCTACTTCCACATTTCATTCATTGATATTCCACTGTCGATATTATGGATATTTGTCATTTTAGTTTCAGGCATGCTGTGTGCCGACTACATTGACGACGTCGACGTTATTGATGGCAATTCCTTTGCAAAAGTTCACTTCACTTTTTCTCAATCATGTTGATTGATGACAAGCTTTTCGTTTTATAGATTACAGATACCGAATGTGAAACAAAAGAAAAAAAAATAAGTAATGCATTTGAGGTGATGTAAGCGAAAAAAACCTCTGATCTCGTTTCTAACATTTTTCCGATTTTCCTGTCTAAGACTATCAAATATTATTCTTTCGTTTTTTTTTTGTTTTCTTTGTACGGCAGCTGATCTTTTGCGAAGTTGTTGCATCATTCAATGGCAGGGCTGGATTTGATGTGATTCTATTGTATTTTTCCATCAACTTTATACTGCATTTCAATCAAGAAGAAGAAAAAAACGAGTTCTGCATGACAGTTCTTTGAGGCAATTGTTGGCTGTTTGTGGTCTAGCATGACAGTCATCGCTACTGGTGGTTTTAACTCTTGGTATATGTCTGCCATCCATCTAATTACCCCCAGCGTTCTATGGCATAAACTATAATCTTTTTTTTTGCATAGAAAGAAAGACAAAAGCTCTTTGTAAGGGAAAGACAAAGAGTAAAGAAATGAACGAAGAATGTGTTGCAGCATGAACATGACCAAGATGCCGGAAAAAACATAACACGGAAGCCATAACTCTGTAATTAAATGGTGATTGAGTGAGCGGCCATGGAGCAAAGACCAAAACTGGTGAAAGAACAACCATTGAGGCTGCAATAAAATGGGGGTCCATCATCATACATACCACCATTTGTCAATTATTGTTGGTAATAAAGTTATTTTATTTTAATTGAATTGTATTTTTATTAAAAGATTGCAAGATGTTTTTCAGTTCTTACTTTTTAGTATTTAGTTTTTTTAGTGTTTAGTTTTTTTTGCTAACATCTATAAGAATGCTGTTAATAAGTTTAACCCAATTGCTCTGCACCACATAGTTTTTCTTCTTCTTTTGTTGTTCCGCTAGTGCTGTAGAACATTGTGTTTGTATCTTAAGTCTTTTGTTTTTTTGGTGCAAGTAAAATGTGACTGTGAAAAATCCTTAAGAAAATGTTGCTCTTGATTAATGTTACAGCAAAAGCTATGTTATCCAAATGCCATAAATATCCTAACTTGACAAGTTGTTTAAATGATTTTATAGTTCTGGGAAGTTTTTGTTTTGTTGGCTGACACAATTCTTTGAAATTATGCTATTTGTCAAAGATGCTAGAAATCAAGATATTTTCTCTCATTAAAATAATTAAACTAAATTATCCGTTTATTAACGAGGAGATGTGTCAAGTTTTTCTATTTTCATTTTATGAAATTTTTTTCTTAAATTGTTTATAGTTCTAATTTAGATACTTGAATCACTTTAACATATTTGGAACAAGCAGACCCGGGTCCCAAATCACTGATCAAGCGGCCCGATAGTCAAAAAATCACACTATAAAACTGCGAAATGCTTTCGATTGTGTCGATTACAGAAACTCTGCTGACTAAAATGTTGTTTTTAATTTGTTGTTGTAAATATTCTCTCAGCTATTCACTATCTAATGCAAGAATCTTTGCTGCATCCGATTTTAAGAAAATTGTTGCAAAATATCTATGTTCATATTTGTTTAACTTTTAAATAAATTCTCAATAAAACTAAACAAAGTTTATTTTTAATTAATAATTATTAAGTTAAAAAAAATTTATTAAAAAAATTATTAATTAAATTAAAAAAAAAATTGTTTGGGGCCTGGAGCAACATAGTTATATGACAATAAATTTTCAAAAATTATTTTTTTCTTGTGCTTTATGCAGTGTAAATACAAATGTTCTATAATGTTCTGTCTAATTCATTTTTGACAAATTAATTTCGACTTCCTAAATTCCTAATAATCAAATTTTTGCTGCACAACTAGCCGCAACTATTGCTGATAAATGCATGGAAGATGTAGCTTAACTTCTCAAAACACCCAAAATTAGGCGGTACAGTTATATGGGGGTTATATAAAAACGTTGACCTTTGGCGGTACAGTTATATGGGGGCTATATCAATAAGTTGACCTTTGTTCACAATTCTTGGTGGAGAAGATGAATAACCAACGAGAACCCCAATGCCAAAATTCAGATTATGTGGTCTGAAAATGTGGATAAAATCCTCAAATAAAAAAAAAACAAATATTGGGAGTTACAGTTATATGGGGTTAATATCAAAACGTAGATCTATGTATGTCCACAAGTTTTTGGAGAATGTTTGTGTCCACTGGTAACTCCGAAAAATGTAGCTTAAATCCCCCAAAATACTGAAAATCAACAGGTACCAAAAATGGGCCTATACCCAAACGTGGATCTAGGTCCACAATTTTTAGTTGAAAAGTTTAGTGGCCACCAGAAACCCTAAATACCGAATTACAAGTAATTTGGAAAGAAAGGTTGGCTTAAATCCTCAAAATACCGAAGTTTAAATAATGAAATAAAATCTGTAAACGAGAACTGGACTCAAGTAAAAACAACAGCTAAAAATAGTAATAAATTTAAGGAATTTTATGCGGTACTATGCGCCTTCTAAGCGGCGTGAAAGCAATAGATAATAATTATTTAAAAAAGTTTTAAAAAAGTTTTAAAAAAATTTTAAAGTCGAATTCTTCCTCTTATTGAGACGTGTATGTTTTAGGTTTATCATTGCTGATGGACGGATTTACTCCTTTTGTACAGTTGAATCTCACCTTTTAAGACAATATGTATATATATCGTTTTTATTAATAGGGGAGGTACCACCTCCGAAATGCATACCAATGTGTGCCACGACACATTTCAGAAGATTTCGTGAATATCATCGATTCGTTAGTTATCGAGATATAACAAACTAAAAAGTGGGAGTGATCGGGACCCAACTAAGAACATTTGATCGGAGACTGAACCACCGTTGTCTCTCAAATTAGATTGCAAGCCGATGGATTCATAAATTTAGCAAATATAGCGATTTAAAAACAATAAACCGTCCAAAATTCATCATATCCATTGCCATTTTTGCATCTCGGGTCATTTTCTGAAAATTTCATCGAATTGGGTTCAGTATTTTTGGAAGTATAGTATATTGAAAGGGCATGGATCTCTGTTATCAAGACAAAACATATTTAAAACAAGTAAAAAAGTATCAGTCGGCTTTGCCGACAGAGATGTACCCTCAGTCTATGTGAATAAACACTTTCATCTACGGACAGATCAATTGTAGTTAGGGTCTTTTCAGAATTTTGTGGCCCTTTTTGGACATTTGAACTTGCCGACAAAAATGTGGATCAGGATTAAAGTTCAAAAAGGAATTGATCGCCATAGTCCATTATGAAAATGGATGGAGTCATATTTTTTCAATTGATATTGCGCACACTAGTCATTACAGTGGGTCATCGTATAACTTTTGGGCCAGGAAGCATGGCCCACCGAAAATATAATATCGCTGTAAACAGGACCACAACGAACAGCATCGGTATATATTTACAAAGGATCTTCGAAAAGACCCTAAACTGCACTTAGACAAAAATGTTGAACTTTTTGGGGGATGTTCCTTACGGAGAGGACCGATATGGACCATTTTTGAAATTAAACTAAATTTGGACAAAATATTAGGAGATCCAAAGTTTAAATATTGGGGGAAGTACCGGTAGTTGTGGACCGGTATTGTCCATCTTCGAACTGAAACTAAGTTAGGACAAAATATGACGAAGGCCAAATTTCGGACCGAATCGGTCGATCAGTTCGAGAGTAATCGTGCTCTCCAACCTCTACACACGGTGTCATACTTTTCAAGAAGTATAGACTTGCCCCTTAGAAAACTTTTGCCGTCGTAATTGAGGCAGCAAATGCAAGTTGCTTCAACAAAAATCGAAGTGATTCGAGAGCAGGCCTTAAAGTGAACTTATCCGAAATTTTGTGTGGGAGGTACCCGAAGGAGTGGACCGAGTCCATATTAGAACGATGTGCAAATTATGGACCAAATTCGGTTACGCCCTTCAAGAGTTATCATGCGCACAAATTTTCCGAACATTTTTGAAGTTTTGTGGGGAGCTGAAGTGGAACAATATATCTTATGTTCGAACTTAATCTGAGTTTGGACAAACTATTACGAAGGCCAAAGATTGGGGCGAATCGGAAGATCCTTTGGAAAGTTATCTTGCGCTCCAACCACTAGACACGGTTAGTGATGGGCAGTGGGTAAATACCCAATGGGTAAATACCCGGTAAATTGGCTAAATACCCAATTGTGGGTATTTATTTGGGTATTTACTATATTGAATCGCCAATACAACATCTTACACCCTATTTCTGGGTTTAGGTTGTGAAATCGCTTCAAAATGGATAGTTTTACAACACTTTAAACAAGTGGGTAAATACGCGAGTATTTACCCAAATGTTGGGTAAAACTCTTTAACTGTCGAACCACTTGACGTAGGCTGACGAAATTTGTCTCAAATCTTACTTATATCAAGAGAACATCTGGTATTGAAAACGGGGTCTCTGGGTCCATGTTTTGATATAGCCCCATATAACCGTACCTCCCGATTTAAGGTATTTTTTACTACTAGCCACATTTTAAAATCATATTGACTGAATTTTGGCACAGTGAGTTTTTAATATGTAGAAAATATCCTTGCAAAAATTTTTCAACATAGGTCCACGTTTTCTAATAGCCCCATATTCGAGTATTTACCCAAATCTTGGCTAAAAACTTTTTAACTGCCGAACCACTTGTCGTAGGCTCACGAAATTTGGTTCAAATCTTACTTATATCAAGCGAACATCTGGTATTGAAAATGGGGTCTCTGCATCCATGTTTTGATATAGTCCTCATATAACCGTACCTCCCGATTTAAGGTATTTTTTACCTACTACCCACATTTAACATCTCTAGACACGGTCTCATAGGGTGTTTCTTGCAACCTTCAGGCTATTTTATCAGGAAGTATAGATTTTCCCCTTATGAAACTTGTTCCGTCATGGGAGGCGATTCGAGAGCAGGTCCTTAACTGAACTACCCGAAGTATTGGACCGATTGAGTCCATATTGGAACCTAATCTAAGTCCGGTAAAAGTTTAACGATGTGCAAAGTATGGACCAAATCGGTTAGTAATCAAGAGCTATCGTGCGCACAAATTTTCCGAACATTTTCGAACTTTTGTGGGGAGGTAATCTAAGTCCGGTAAAAGTTTAACGATGTGCAAAGTATGGACCAAATCGGTTAGTAATCAAGAGCTATCGTGCGCACAAATTTTCCGAACATTTTCGAACTTTTGTGGGGAGGTACGGGAAGGAGTGGACCGATGTAACCCATCTTCGAACTTAAACTAATATTACGAAATCCAAATTTTGGACCGAATCGAGTTATCGTGCGCTCCAGCCAGACAGACAGACGGACGGACAAATTGTCTGAACGGATTTCGTCCAAACATACTTGGGTCTAAAACCATTATTTCGATGAGGAATATTTTGTCCGTATGAAAGTATATGTACCCTCGTTAGCATAAATGCTGAGGGTATAACAAGTGGGCCCATTGTCTCCCAAAAATAATGCTCAAACCGATATGGACGTGGAGGAAGTACCCAACCTCCTTAGAAACTCATAAAAATATACATAAAATATTTGCAAAAAATTTCATGAAGTAGGGGAAGTTAAAAGTCAAATTACGGGTTGTTCCATCAAACAATGTAGCCAAGACCCTCAAAATACCGAAAATCGGGAGATTCCGTTATATGGGAGCTATTCCAAAATAAGTTGACATATTTTAATGAAGAAGTTTCGTGACCACTGAAAATTTCAAATGTCAAATTACAGCTAGTTCGGTTAAGAATTGTTATATGGGAGCTATACCAAAACATGGGCCTATGTTGACGATTTTTAGTGAGGAAGTTTCGTGACCTCTGATAACCTCAAATGCCAAATTACAGTTAGTTCGTTTAAAAAGTGTAGCTAAAATCCTCAAAATACCGTAAATTGGGAGGTATTGTTAAGTGGGAACTATACCAAAACAATTGGAGCTAGTTCGGTTAAAAATTGTGGCTTAACTCCTTAAAACAGAAAATCGGGAGGTACCGTTATATGGGGCTATATTAACCATTGATCTATGCCTATAATTTTTGAAATAGAAGTTTGTTGTTCACTAGGAACCCTAAATATCAAATTATAGCTAATTCGGTTTGAGAATGTGACTAAAAACGTCAAAATACCTGAAATCGGGCGGTACTGTTATATGGAGGCTATACAAAAATGTGGATCGACATAGCCCATAATCGAACTTGACTTGCCTGCAAACAAAAGACGCATCTTCCCAACATTTTCTATCTCCATTTTTGTGGATGCTAGAGTGATTTTTTTTTTTTTTTTTCAAAATAGTCTGTCTTAGTCTATTGTTGTTGTTTTAATATTTTAAAACAACTAATTTATTAGTGGAGAGAATTTGGCATTGTTCGAAAAGGGGTAAGGCAGGGAAGACTAGTTTCGATCATCGTCACAGGATCTCATTAGTTCCCTGGTTTCTTGTTGGTGGATATCCTCCACCGAATTATTTTTCAATAACTTTTTCAACAAAAAGCTTTTTATACCCAAATATCTATCGTCGGCTCGAAATATAAAAGTGAACAAAGAAAAACTTCAAGGAAATGTTTTTCTTAGGCAACCTCATATAACCTCAAAACTAGTCTTCCCTGCCTTACCCCTTGGCGATCAATGTTAAATTTTCTCCACTAATAAATTCGTTGTTTTAAAATATTAAAACCACAACAATGGGATTAAGCCAGACTTTTTTTGAAAAATAGAAAAAAAAAACAAAATAGATCACATCGTGTAAACGCTATACTATATTGTTAAAAGAGGACACTCTCAGCCATCTTTCTGCAAAAAAGGAAAATTAGTTTCATGCTATTCCCTTAAAGTTCTAGTCAACTAAATTTCGAATTTCATTAAAATGTAGTAGTTGAAACGGTTCTTAAAGGCAACAATCCTTTCCAAATTTATTTTAGCTATCCATTCGTGCAACAGGAAATAATTTTTTGAGTTTTTTTTCATTTCAGTAGTTTGTGTCCTTTTTAATAATTAAATGGAATGAACATTATATTTGGCATTAATAGCCAAAAGTTCATTCATTCTCGCTACAGGAAATCATTTTTGAAAAAGAACGCCAAAAAGTCATAGCCCTAGTGTGCATAAAACTGCACAATGGTGGCGCCCTGCTACTGACAAAGTATACAGAAATCAATAAAAAATAAAATAAAAAATCTCGAAGGACCAATTTGCATAAGTGTAGAAAACAAATATTGTGAGTAATGTAAGGTGTTTCAGCTTGAAAGTAATTTATATACCCCTCACAATATATTTATTTATTGCCCTGACTAGCTCCAACGATCAGAAAATGTATTTCATGTTTTTGTTCAAATATTTCAATTGTATTTTATGTTCATTGTTAAATTGTTATCGATAGTTATTTTTCCAAATTAAATTTCAATCAACGTCTACACCACCACCTAACAAATGAATTGGCATTCTTAGACATTTTAAATTGTAAGAATATTTCAAATATTTTGTTGCAATTGGCATTTCAAGACAAAAGAATAAACGGTTAATTCATTACAACAAAATCTATACGATCATGGACACATAAACTTTGAAGATTATTTAACAATGATTTAAACCAAACCAAAAACAACAAAAACAAATTGAAAAGAATGACTAAAGGAATGCCATAACATTTACAACAATTGTCTTCCACTTTTGCATACCATGCACACAGGTTCGTTCTAACTTCTAGACCATTGTTTTTCCGAAAGTGCATTAAACTTTGGTCTTAAGGAAAAAAACAAACCGCGGCAATAGAACAATAATGAAATGAAAAAATCATGAAAAAACAGAATTAGAAGACGGTAATAAAACAAAAACAAATATAAATAAACAATGTGGACTGGTGTGGCAGGCATGGCGGCGTGGGCGAGATAAGGTAAGCACAAGAACTGCAACAACAACAACTGTTGTTGTGATACATATGCAAAGATTAAATAACCGTCTTGACTGCCACCCACCTCAATAGAAACATTTTTGTTGTTGTTTATTTTTTTTTTGGTAACCAAAAACCGTAATTCATAGATATTGCGAAGATAGCTGGGTTTGGTTGGTTTGCGGATGCATATTCAAATCCAAAGCCGTTGTTAGCTATGGCTGTGGCAACGTATACAACACCACTGAGATGACGATACTTTGTTCTAAAACGTTAAGCATTTAGAATCAGAGGAAATATTTTTTAATTGTTAGTGTTTGTTTTGTTCTGCGACTTTGTTACAGTAATGTTCATGTTCTTTGCTGTTTGTTGTAAGTTTCGTATGTTTAACACAATATACATAGATTTTCTTCTCTTGAATGGGTATTTAAAACAATAGCTTAAAAATAAAAACAAAAACTTACCTCAGGCACTGTAACCTCATAAGGTGTGTTCATGAAACGTGGCGCATTATCATTAACATCAGACACGCGCACTATAATCGGTATATTGCGACGTTTATTCGAGGAACGTACGGTACAGGAAACCTGAAACGAAAAAAAACAACGACAGCAAATAAAGAATTAAATTAGCAATTGAATGAAATTTCCAATTGGTAATAAAAATTGCAGTTTAGTAATAGATATACTCTCATTAAAATATAATTCATAGGAAATTCTTGTTACACCTGTTGCCACCATCCGGGGAAGCATGTCACATAATTTATGTACACCCCATTCGATACAACAAAAATGCAGTTATGGCTTTTTGAAATGTCTTAATTGCAAAGATCGCTAACGAGTTACATAGGTGGTTACCAGTAAACTGTATTTTTTTAGTTCGTTGAAATGTTTAATTATGCATATGAAGTGATAGTTTACTGATGCGAAAACGCGATTAGCTGATGATAATGTTTGATAAAGAAACTATTAAAAACAAATAGCAAATGCATACAGTGCTGATTCAGTGCAAAAATTCAGGTATATTATAAATAAGTAAAAAATAATCAGTAGGATGCCCTATGAACAGATCCCGAATGTTAAAAATAAATTACATTTTCGTGGGTGAAAAAAGAATTTTACATTTGAGCCATTATACGAGGGTTGGATGATAACTTTCTGGCCTAGCATGATTTATATGCTTCCTCATGCGTTCAAAGCAATTGTTGAATCACTTTTTCTACTCCGATTGAGAACCCTTTTACAGCATCTTCTGGCGACGAAAATCGTTGACCACGCATTTTTATACCATACACCGTTATGTGGGGAGGGTATTATAAGTAGTTTTTGGCCAAAAAGTTTGTAACGCATCGAAATAATGGTAGTAGACCCATACTTATGTATACCAAAATTAATCTCTCGACGAGCTGAGGCGATCCGTCCGTCCGTCTGTCCATCTTAACCTTGTAATCACGCTACCTGCCGCAATTTTGATCGGATCGACACCAAATGTTGGGAGTTGATGAGGGTCCCGGAGGGGAAGAAGCCTATTGATTTTGGTGATGGTCGGATGATATTCAGGGGCCGGAATGGGCAAAAAAACTTATATGGACAAAAATTTAAAGTTTTATTAATATGCAAATATATCCGCTTTTAGTAGTCGTATTCCAAAATAAAAGCCCGTCAATGGAACAGGAAAATATCACCTTTATTATGATGCAAAATAGGTTGGCACACATCCCACTTTCTCATTTTTTATATGAATTGTACTGACGAGTATCTCAGCTTAGATTTGATGGGTTTCAGATGTTGAAAAAGACCTTGGGATATCCCAATTTCCAATTTATGGAATTTTATGTCCATGTCTGATATTTCTGCTTCTGTTGGACACATTTCAAGGAGAGAGTTTGATAATGAAACTAAATCATCTGAACTTTAAATTAATACAAAATGTGGCATTTATGGTAAAATATCAGAGTTATTGCAAAAGGCGCTAAACTATCACAATTTTAATATTTTGAAGTTTTTACTTTAATGACAAATACCTCTGCTTCCATTTGGTGTATTAAAAACATGTAAAATTCTAATCAAGAAGACCAGCAAAGCTTTCAGTCAGTACCAAGGAGATGTCGACAGTAGTCAAATATAAAATTAAATATTAATTATTTTGGTTCAATTCGCCTTAAGTCATTTGTTATAAAAGCCAGATAGGCGAAAACTTTAGTATCTCCCTTAAAGGAATGCTTACGAGTGGAAAGTGTATGCACAGGGGTAGTGGTGTAGGGTATCACATAGTCGGCCTTGTGCCGAATATAGCCTTTGCTCACTTGCTTTTGATATGCTGGAATCAACTGAAGTCATTGAATTTCCAGTCAGGGCTGTACGCGGAAAATCCATCAATTCGAACGTCTTGTCTGGTCAAACAGACGCTGGTGTGAATCGATGTGTGAAAGCTCCCATTGCCATGATGCAGAATGACTCGTCTTCTTTTGTTCGTTTTTCGAATTTCTCAGGAGACTTCAGGCAAATAAAGTATAGTGTACCACTCAGAATTAACCGTCCTACATTTCTCAAGCCATATAGTCGCCACAATGTCAGTTTTGCCAAAGAAACAGGAGACCATTTGTTTCGAAGTGCTTCTTAAATGAACGAAGTTCGTTCGATTTAGCTCACTTTCGAAGACCTAAACGGTCGATTACAGTTTTGTTTTGGGCTACTAAGCATAGATCAAAGATTCGTCGTCTGTGACGATCTTATAAACGTCGTTAGAAGCACCGCGTTCGTATTTATTTACAATATCTATGCACCAATCCACAAGATCCTTTTTTGAGCGATAGTCAAATTTTGCTGGATATAACGAGAATAATCCATTTTGCGGTCATTTCTTTATGCAATATCAAATGTTAGTTTGTGAACGAAATGCCCAAGTTCGCCTCTATTTTACGGTATTTAACATGACCATCTTGCATTATCTGTTCACGCAAGGTTTAATTTTATTTTTGGCACAGCGGCCGATTTTGGGCGACCCTCACGACCAGCGTACGTAAAAATACTTTATAAAACATTTGCAATGGTTTCGTTTCGTGTTTTCCATAGCAATAATACAAAATGAAACATAACCTACGTTGACGGAACTCGCTGTTTTGTTTACATTCGTGAGTGCGAACAAAACGAATAGCGATAAGTTCTCAATTCCACAACAAGAGATAGAAAACGAAAAAGTTCAAAACACATGAATGATTCATTTGGTGGTTGAGAGCTTCTCTCTCCACTCACTAATGATGATGTCAGATAGGGTTGTGTGTGGCTGAGTGTGGCATTGATCATTTCGCACAGCAAATGTTTACCAAAACTTCTTTTTGTTTCGGTGGTGAATGAAACAACTCGGCAAAGCATAGCCAAAGTACATTTCAGTAATCGTACGGTTTTCGCATTTTTTCATTGAAAAGTTTGTGGTTTTGTTTTAATAGCGAAACGATTCAGAGAAATTGAAAAGTTTGTGATCTTGTGTGATTGACAAGGGAATCGTTTTCTTCGGCTGCGTTCATTGCTCACGACCCTCGCTTTTTTGGCAATTGTCGGCAACGATTGAATTCATTAAATCTGTTTTTCATTGTGCTATAGGATAGCCCTTTATTGATATACAAAGATTTAATTTGATCGATGCACTTTTGCCGTGATTATCCACGTCGAAATTTGTGGAAAATTATCGGTCGAAAATGTTTACAAGTAAATTCAATTTTTTTGCAAAGTGATTTTTTCACTTCAACTGTTCTGAGTACGTTTAGGCTAAAAACTGTCAAACTTTGTTGCCTATGCCACAAAGTATTCGACCAGCCCTAGTATGAGATATAAAAAATTAAACAAATGAGATATTTAATTCGTTAGTTATATAAAACAAGTGAGCCAAGGCTATAGTCGGGTAGGGGCCGACTATGTGATACCCTACACCACTACCCCTGTTCATAAGCTTTTGACTAATAAAATTCAAAATATTAAAATTGGGATAGCTTAGCGCCTTTGCTCTGAATGTCTTCATAACAAAGGTCAATTTTTTTGAAACGCATTTAAGTGCATCGACAGTACAACCCAAATAAAAAATGGAAAAGTGAGATGTATGCCAACCATCAATAGGCTTCTTTCTCTGTTAGACCCCCATCAAACCCCAAAATTTCGTGAGGATCCGATCAAAATTTCGTAGTGTGATTGCACAAAAATGGAAAAAGGGATGCATTACCGACTATTGCGATATCTCTGTTGTTACCACCTATGACAACCTACTTCACATCGTTGTAAAGGTGATATTTTCTACTTCCCTTGCCAGGTTTTGCTTTCGATATACCTCCTACAGAAGGGAAATATTAACTTTGAGATAAAACGTTGGTCTTTTTTCCAAATATTATTTTTCACATTCCGACCCCTGAATAATATCCGACCATTATCAAAAATCAAAAGGTTTTTTTCTCTGTGGGACTCCCAATAACACCCAAAATTTCGTGACGATCCAATTAAATTTGCGACCTGTAGCGTGATTTCCAAAAAAGTGGAAAAATGGGATGTACTACCGATTATTGAGATATCTCCGTTATTTGGATACCTACGCCAACCTGCTTTACATCATTGTAATGATGGGATTTTTTACTTTCATGGTCAGACTTTGCTTTTGGAAGGTCCCGAACCAAAGCTGTGATATTCGTCATTATTATTAAAATCGCAAAAATTAAAAGTTGTGTTCTATTAGCGGCTATTGCGATATCTTCGTTGTTTGACCACCTACGACAACCTACGTAACATCATTGCAAAGGCGATATTTTCTACTTTCATGGCCAGGTTCTGCTTTTGGTATACCCCATATTGAAGCTGAGATATTCGCTTTGAAATAAAACGTTGATTTTTTCTCCAAATAAGTTTTTTGCCCATTCCGACCCCTGAATATTATCCGACCATCATTAAAATCAATAGGCTTCTTTCTCTGTAGGATCCCCATTAACCTCCAAAATATCGTGACGATCCGATCAAAATTGCGACCTGTAGCGTGATTTCCAAAGAAGTGGAAAAATGGGATGTATTACCGACTATTGCGATATCTCCGTTATTTGGTCACCTAGGCCGACCTAGTTTACATCATTGTAAAGATGGGATCTTCTACTTTCATAACCAGGCTTTGCTTTTGGAAAGTCCCCAACCAAAGCTGTGATATTCGTCATTATAATTAAAATCGCAAAAATTAAAATTTGGGTTTTATTTGGGAATATTATCATATCTTCGTTGTTTGATCACCTACGAGAACCTACTTTACATCATTAGAAAGGTGATATTTTCTACTTTTATTGTCAGGTATTGCTTTTGGTATACCCCGTAAAGAAGCTGAGATATTCGCTTTGGAAAAAACGTTGTCTTTTTATCCACCTAAGTTTTTTGCCCTTTCCGACCCCTAAATATTATCCGACCATCACCATCGTGACGATGCGATCAAAATTGCGACCTGTAGCGTGATTACAAGGTTTAGATGGACAGACGGACGGACGGACGGACTGACGGACGGACTGACGGACGGACACACATAGCCAGATCGACTCAGCTCGTGGAGACATTCATTTTGGTATATATAAGTATGGGTCTACGACCATTATTTCGATGCGTTACAAACTTTTTGGCCAAAACCAACTTATAATACCCTCCCCACATAGTGGTGTAGGGTATAAAAACGTTGACTTTTCTCCCCATAAGGTTTTTGCTTATTCCGATTCCTGAATATTATCCAACTACCACCAAACTTAATAGGCTTCTTCATCTGAGGGGCCCGCATCAACTCCCAAAAAATTCGTGACGATCCCAGCAAAATTGCGACCTGTAGCGTGATTACAAAAAAATCGGAAAATGGGATGCATTACCAACTATTGCGATATATCTGTTGTTTGACCACCTACGATAGCCTATTTTACATCGTTGTAAAGGTTATATTTTCTACTTTCCTTGTCAGGTTGTGCTTTTGATATACCTCCTAAAGAAACAGAGATATTGGCTTTGAAATAAAATGTTGACATTTCTCCAAATAAGTTTTTTTGCCCATTCCGACCCCTAAATATTATCCGACCATCACCAAAATCAATAGGCTTCTTCCTCTGTGAGACCCCCATTAACCCTCAACATTTCGAGGCGATTCGATCAAAATTGGGACCTGTAGCGCGATTTCCAAAAAAATCGGAAAATGGGATGTGTTACCGAATATTGCGATATCTCCGTTATTCGGTTACCTACGCCGACCTAGTTTGCATCATCGTAAAGACTGGATCTTTTACTTTCATAGTCAGGCTTTGCTTTTGGAAAGTTCTCAACCAAAGCTGTGATATTCGTCAATATAATTAAAATCGCAAAAATTTAAATTGGGGTTTTATTTGCTAGTATTGTGATATCTTCGTTGTTTGATCACCTACGAGCACCAACTTTACATCATTAGAATGGTGATATTTTCTACTTTCATTGTCAGGTTTTACTTTTGGTATACCCCATACAGGAGCTGAGATATTCGCTTTGGAAAAAACGTTGTCTTTTTATCCACTTAAGTTTTTTGCCCTTTCCGACCCCTAAATTTTATCCGACCATCACCAAAATCAATAGGCTTCTTCCCCTCCGAGATCCCCATCAACATCCAAAATTTCGTGACGATCCGATCAAAATTGCGACCTGTAGCGTGATTACAAGATCGACTCAGCTCGTCGAGACATTCATTTTGGTATATATAAGTATGTCACCCTGAAGTGACCTCCGTTGTGTAGAAATGAACCACGGTGGAGTGTCGTCTTGGGAGTCACTCCAGCGACACTTCTAGAAGATCATTTCCGCAATAGTTCTAGAAATTAAAAAAATATATTTTTGTTTATTTATTTTTATTTAAATTTTTTTATTTTTATTTATTTGTTTATTTTTATTTATTTTTTTCATTTTTCTTCTCTTTTACAGAAATTATTCTTTGCATTAATTTTGTCATTTTAAAAATGTAATGTTTGAAGCGAACCCGGACCTTCAGTGTGCAAAGCGAGTATGCTTACCACTGCACCACCGCCTCATATACTCATCAGATAGAAAATGTTCTATATTTGTTCAATTGTGTTGAATCATTAAAAAAATATAAACAATCGCCTTGGAAGTCACTCAGAAGTGTCGGCATACGCGGTAAAACGTATCACAATAATGCTTGGTTTACATTTGCGAAATCCACTCGATTTCAACTGTCAAATCCATAGGTTAAACGTCAAATGAAATCCAATGGATTTCAGATGACATTTCATTTGACGTTTGATCTATGGAATTGACAGTTGAAATCGAGTGGATTTCGTAAATGTAAACTTAGCATAAGGCGATAGAAATTGTTTCTGTAATTCACCAACGATCTTCCTTGGCGTGTCCCCGGAGTGACCTCTTAGGCGAGGGAGTGCTAACTCTCTTCCAAATGCTGGCATGGAAATAATGTTTGGATTTTTTTACCTTTTTCGAAAGGATGTGCTGATTAGATGTTTTACCTCCGACTACCTACAAATCCACAATCAAGTTCGTGCTTCATATATAATAATATATTAATTAAAGTTTATGGCCTTTAGATGTTGTTGTGACGTATTTCCCCATCCATGGAATTTTCTGTATAGCAGTAATATCGGTCTTGTATTTTGTAAGTATATATGCCATTGCGTAAACTGCACCTTCTCCATAAAGAAACCATTAACGTTAGGCTAAAAAGGGGGCCAAAATTCGTCCTTTTAACATTCATAGAAACACTAGTATTCGGCCCAAGAGTTTCTGCATTTATAGTATATAGTCTTCGGAAATATTACTGAAAATAGCCACTAGGAAAACATCTCTCATATAAATGAGTGCACCCCAATTTATATTCCCTCAATGGTATGGGATCTACTTTTATCACCAAGCCAGAGCGATGTGTCTTACGACAATACCTTCCTTTCGATATTTAGGATACTTTCCGACATAAACTTTCAACAAGCCGATACACGCGTCTTAAATTTTCAACTCCTCTTACATAATCTGTCAGATTTTTATTGAATTATATGAAAAATTTATATTTGTTGTAATATGAAATGGGAAGCGTAATAAACATGGTGTTAGGGGTGAGTGAGAATTGTATGCTTTTTATCGGTATAACATTGTATATGTTCCATTTTTATACTTGACATTTTCATTACCCATAACATGGCAACGTATCCACTTCGTTTCTAAAAATGATATGTTTTGAACAGAGTTTACTTACTTGAAATACAATATGACTTAAATTCTCTTCATCTCTATCCAATGGCTGTAGAAGTTGTAATTTTTTGCCATTTAATAAGAATATCGGATTTCCTTTGGGAAAGACTAGATCCAAGGCAATTTCCGTAAAGGGATCACCAAATATGGGTAGTTCGGGTGGATTTGTTTGTTGGCCAATATCTAAAAAAAAGAAAAAAAAAACGAAACAGAATTTTCATTAGCATTTTCTTTAAAAAAAGAGACAAAACGTAATCAACCGTTATGGCAAAGAAATATACAAAACGCAAGCCTTTCACTTTAACGGTAAGGAGGCATAGTATAAAAATAACTTGCTTAATCATCTCAATAAAATGACCACCAATGCAAAAATATGGCCAACGCAGTTGTGCAGTTGTAGTAGTTAAAAAAGTGGGTATACCATAAAAAAATGTGCTTCTATGCAAAACGTTGATGACAATGCTATCAGCATTTATAACGTCCAAAGAAGTGGAGAACGTTAGTTTAGCGAGAATCTGTAATTTCAACGTAAAAGGATGTTATCGTTTTACAATTGCTTTTAATATTAGAGCATTGTGGTGGGTAGTAAGAATTCTAAATGGGATTTAAGAGGGTGGTATGGAATAATTACAACAGTATTTAATAGGGAGTGCAGTCATATTTGCAAATATTTGCTTTTTAAAATACATGCTTTAAAATGTATTTCTTTATATACCCAGCAAAATGTTCGATGCCAAAGATGACATTCAATCATGGGTGCAAGTGATCTAGCATGTCATCTTTTTAGCATCTTCATCGATGAATTTTATATGAGCGTGGACCCCAAAAGACGACGTTCTTTTCTGGATCCTAAGCATGTCATTTTAATCAATGCGTTGACATGTCATTTCCACCAATGCTTTGGCATGTCATTTCCACCAATGATTTGACATGTCATTTTCACCAATGCTTTGACACGTCATTTTCACCCATGCTTTGACATGTCATTTTAACCAATGCATTGGCATGTCATTTTCACCAACCCCTTGGCATGAAATTTTCATGTATTGTTTGGAAAATGGAAATGCTGTATTGAAATATGGTTTTCATGAAAAACAAAACTCTTTATTAATTCAAACGAATTCATGAAATAACTACAATTAATTTATCAGTTTAGTTTTTCAAAAGTGTACATCCAAAATTGCAATGTAATCACCACCGCTGCAACGCAAAAGATTACTTCCTCCGTTATCCGCAACTGATATTCTTTCATCTTACAAAAGGTTTTTTCAATTATCTTCCCATCACCAATTCAGATTTCGACATGGACTCCAAATGCACTCCTTTAAGTATTTTTATTTCGTAAATTACTTTTATTTTATAATTTTGTTATTTTATAACAACATTTTGGTAATTTATACTCTTTTGTTTAGTGACGGAAATATGTAGGTATCTACAACCCGGCTTGCTTTAGGGATCTCTAAGAACAAAATGTAACGAACGGGGAGGAGAGACTTTTTATGGAAAATACCATTTATGCTTAATTAATTTATTTTTAATTGTTTCTTTCCAAAAGTAGTTTCTTCTTTATTTTCAGATTCTTGTTCCTTTTCGTTTCGGACTTTTTTTTCAAATTCCAAGAAGCGAGATTTGATTGATTTCATTCTATGACAGATTTAGAACAGACAAGGGAACTTTTAAAATAGCAATGTGTGCAGTCCGATTCATATAATACCAATTGTTTAGAAGTTTTAGTTGTTTGATATGCAGGAAATGTAAGACAACATCACGACGACAGTTCTAACAACTTTGGTCTGTTCCAGAAACTGCAAGAATCTACTTATTTTTACTACGATAACACTTTTTCCTTTATGTTATCGGAAAAAATAGTAAAAATTAGTAGATTTTTGCAGTACTGGAATATACCAAAATGAAAATAAACAGGTGTGTAAATAAAACCACAAACATCATCTCTATTGGATCGATGGAATGGGTACAAATGCTGATGAAAAGATCTTTCACGACTTCCTTTGCATTGGTTCAAATCCTAATGAAAAGATCGGATCTTCCACGACTTCCTTTGAACCAATGCAAAAGATGACATGAAATCACGTCATCGCAAAGAACCCCTTCCGTCAAATTTTGCTGGGTAGTGCATCATTTGCAGAGGTCTCACATTTGTTTAATTATTGTTTAAGGAATTGAATTAACAGTAATCTTCTTAGTTATCCAACTTTACATATTTACCTCTTTTTATTAAGTTGGTGATTAGCATTAGCATAACTTAATGGTTTTTAATGCGTAATAAACTTTAGCATTCGGTTATTAACTACTGCAACGAATACGATCAACGACAGAGTGGTACAGAGCCTAGGAAGAAGGCCTAATACTTAAGACATAATGAAGTCGGCATTTTCTCTTAAAACTTAGACTTAGATTTTTGAAGTAAATATTTTCATATTTTATGACCATCTTTAAATATGAAATTTTAATAGCTTCAATTAATGTCGTATTTAGAATGGAAAACAGATGTTCAAACAATACTAATTTAGATAAGTTCGGAAAATGTTTCTAGTATGTGTAGTTAGGAAAGCAAAAAAGTGTTAGTGGAGTTTGCCGATAGAAATATAGCCTCAGCCAATGATAGAAAAAATCTGCATATTACAAATAAAAGCGGAAAATAGATGATACAAGTATGTGGTTTGATTACTATCATAACTAGAATGAACATAGGACGTTTGGGAAATAATCCCTGCAGTTTAGGTACATACATATATAATGTCTTCGGCAATATTATTGGCAACAAGCCGATGAACATTTTCGTGGGAAGTGTTGACTTATTTAGCCTGTCTTTTTGGTAAATTTGTTCATAAGACTTTAATAATTTCGTTAGGTTGTAGCACGTTCATATATTCTACACAGATGTCCGCCAATCGGTGTTGCCGAATGTGACGACTTATCGTCATTTTGACGATTTTGAATACCGCTTTTTTATGGCGGTATTTAAGTGAGATTAAGTTAGCTTTACTGCTGTGGGTTGTATACTTTATATAGTCAGTCTCATTGTTATAACTATAAGCGCAAAATTCATATTAATTGGTAACCAAATCTAGTTTTGGACTATGTTGAAAAATTTTTACGATTTTCCAAAGTTTATTGACGATTTGATATTATTAAAAACATCCACGCATATATATTTTTTTTTGAAAAAATATTTTTAAAAATCCACGCTTAAATTAGGCCTTGTAAAATATATTCAGAAAAAATACGCCCTTATGTTAGTCCTTGGAAAAAATATTTTTAAAAAAATCACTCTTATATTAGACCTTAAAAAATATTTTTAAAAAATCAACACTTATATTAGTCCGTAAAAAAATATTTTTAAAAAATCCACGCTTATGTCACCCCTTAAAAAATCCAGGCTTAAACTAGAGCTAGGAAAAAATATTTTTAAAAAATACAGGGTTTAACTTGTCCTTGGAAAAATATTTTTAAAAAATCCAGGCTTAAACTTGTGCTCGAAAAAAATATTTTTAAAAAATACAGGCTTAAACTAGTCCTTGGAAAAAATATTTAAAAAAATCCAGGTTTAAACTAGAGCTGGAAAAAATATTTTTAAAAAATACAGGCTTAAACTATTCCTTCGAAAAAATATTTAAAAAAATCCAGGTTTAAACTAGTCGTTGGAAAAAAATATTTTAAAAAATCCAAGCTTAAACTAGAGCTAGGAAAAAATATTTTTAAAAAATACAGGCATAAACTAGAGCTTGGAAAAATATTTTTAAAAAATTCGGGCTTAAACTTGCCCCTGGAAAAAAATATTTTTAAAAAATCCAGACTTAAACTAGATTTTGGAAAAAATATTTTTTAAAAAATTCGGACTTAAACCGGCCCCTGGAAAAAAATATTTTTAAAAATCCACGCTTAAATTAGTCCTTGAAAAAATATTTTCAAAAATCCACTCAAAAATTAATTAATAAAAAAATATTTTTAAAAATCCACACTTAATTAGTAATTGGATAAATATTCTTAAAAAATTCAGGCTTATATTATTCCTTGAAAAAATATTCTTAAAAAATCCAGGCTTGGAAAAAATATTTTTAAAAATCCACGCTTAATTTGTCCTTGGAAAAAATATTTTTAAAAAAATCCACGCTTAATTTGTCCTTGGAAAAAATATTTTTAAAAAAATCCACGCTTAATTTGTCCTTGGAAAAAATATTTTTAAAAAAATCCACGCTTATATTAGTACTTGGAAAAAATATTTTTAAAAAAATCCACGCTTATATTAGTCCTTGGAAAAAATATTTTTAAAAAAATCCACGCTTATATTAGTACTTGGAAAAAATATTTTTAAAAAAATCCACGCTTATATTAGTACTTGGAAAAAATATTTTTAAAAAAATCCACGCTTATATTAGTCCTTGGAAAAAATATTCTTAAAAATTCCACGCAAATATTATTCCTTGGAAAAAATATTTTTAAAAATCCACGCTTAAATTAGGCCTTGTAAAAAATATTCTTAAAAAATCCACGCAAATGTTTTTCCTTGGAAAAAATATTTTTAAAAATCCACGCTTAAAGTAGGCCTAGTAAAAAATATTCTTAAAAAATCCACGCAAATGTTATTTCTTGGAAAAAATATTCTTAAAAATTCACGCTTAAATTAGGCCTTGTAAAATTTTTTTTTTAAAAATGCACGAAATTGTTATTCCTTGGAAAAAATATTCTTAAAAAATGCACGCTTATATTAGTCACTGAAAAAATATTTTTAAAAATCCGCGCTTAAATTAGGCCTTGTAAAAATATTCTTAAAAAATCCACGCAAATGTTATTCCTTGGAAAAAATATTCTTAAAAAATCCACGCAAATGTTATTCCTTGGAAAAATAATCTTAAAAAATCCACGCTTATATTAGTCCTTGAAAAAATATTTTTAAAAATCCACGCTTAAATTAGGCCTTGTAAAAAATATTCTTAAAAAATCCACGCAAATGTTTTTCCTTGGAAAAAATATTTTTAAAAATCCACGCTTAAACTAGGCCTAGTAAAAAATATTCTTAAAAAATCAACGCAAATGTTATTCCTTGGAAAACGTATTTTTAAAAATCCACGCTTAAACTAGGCCTAGTAAAAAATATTCTTAAAAAATCCACGCAAATGTTATTCCTTGGAAAAAATATTTTTAAAAATCCACGCTTAAATTAGGCTTCGTAAAAAATATTCTTAAAAAATCCACCCAATTTTTATCCTTGGAAAAAATTTTCTTAAAAAATACACGATTTTGTTTCTTCTTGGAAAAATACTCTTACAAATAGACGCTTATATTAGTCCTTGGAAAAAATATTTAAAAAACACACTTATTTTAGTCTTTGGAAAAAAAATTTTGAAAAAATCCACGCTTATATTAGTCCTTGGAAAAAATATTTTTAAAAAATCCACGGTTATGTTAGTCCTTGGAAAAAATATTCATAAAAAATCCACGCTTATGTTAGTTCTTGGAAAAAATATTCTTAAAAAATCCACGGTTATGTTAGTCCTTGGAAAAAATATTCTTAAAAAATCCACGCTTATGTTAGTCCTTGGAAAAAATATTCTTAAAAAATCCACGCTTATGTTAGTCCTTGGAAAAAATATTCTTAAAAAATCCACGCTTATGTTAGTCCTTGGAAAAAATATTCTTAAAAAATCCACGCTTATGTTAGTGCTTGGAAAAAATATTCTTAAAAAATCCACGCTTATGTTAGTCATTGGAAAAATATTCTTAAAAAATCCACGCTTATTTTAGTCCTTGGAAAAAATATTCTTAAAAAATTCACGCTTATGTTAGTCATTGGAAAAATATTCTTAAAAAATCCACGCTTATTTTAGTCCTTGGAAAAAATATACCTAAAAAATCCACGCTTATGTTATTCCTTGGAAAAAATATTCCTAAAAAATCCACGTTTATGTTAGTCCTTGGAAAAAATATTCTTAAAAAATCCACGCTTTGTTAGTCCTTGGAAAAAATATTCTTAAAAAATCCACGCTTATGTTAGTCCTTGGAAAAAATATACCTAAAAAATCCACGCTTATGTTATTCCTTGGAAAAAATATTCCTAAAAAATCCACGCTTATGTTAGTCCTTGGAAAAAATATTCTTAAAAAACCACGCTTATGTCACCCCTTGCTGAAAATATTGTTAAAGAATCCACGCTTTTGTTATTCTTAAAAATCCACGCTTATTTTACCCCTTGCTCAAAATATTTTTAAAAAGTCCACGCTTTTATTACTCCTTTCTAAAATATTCTAAAAAATCCATGCCTGTGTTACCTCTTACTAAAAATATTCTTGATTTCGGCTATGTATGTAGTCTGAGTAAGTAAAATATGAATAAATGACTAATGTTCATATAACTATAAATAGTATAATTTATATAAATGTTTAAATTTTTTAATTAAAAATCTTCCTCCGACGTCAACGATGCTTCAAGAGTGAAAGCGTAGAATACCATTTACAAACAAGTATACAATTTTTTTTTCTATTGAGGACCATAAAGCAATGATTTTCCTTGTTGTCTATCCGAAACCGAAAATGTTAACTGCTTAAGCATGCTTACCATGCCATTCAAAGAGGTCATGAAACCCAACAACATTTACAATCTTTAGTTAATCAGACGACTGGTCAAATGTTTTAACCACAAGCCAACAAACCGCAAGTGTGTTAGTCAATGTCAAATGTCTTCTAACAACAGCCAAAAGGAAAACAACAACGAAAAACAAAATAAGGAAAATTTACTGCCCAAAGATCAGCAAATAATTCTTCTTGCCGTAATGCCGGAATTTGCATTCTATTAAAGCACGACGAGTGCATGCGCGCACACTTCAACAAAGTGCGTTGTAGTTTTTCTTAATAAGATTTCAGAAAAACAAGAAGAAGAAGAAGGAAAAGACGAAGTGTTTTAAGTGTTTCGTACATAGAAACGCAATAAGTTTAGATAATGGAAATAGAGAAGAAGACAAAGAAGAGGCGAAAAAAAGTATTTTAAGACCAAAACAAAATCATATTTTAACTTAAGCTCTTTGCATAGAGATGCATTTACCTTATAGATATGGAGATGCTGCTTATGGGAGGAACAGTTAAAGTCGGTAGAAAGGCTTAAGGTATAGTGAAGAAGAAATTTCAGGCTTTCAGATGGCAAATTCGAAAGGTATTGTTTTATTAATGCAAGGAGAACGATTCGTTGTTAATATAAAAACGCCAAAGCCTATATTCAAAAATTTAAAAAGAATAATGTCGGATATTTTCCATAAAACAAAAACCTCCAACTTAAATGCTGTAATTACAAATTGAAACATAAACATATCTTCTACATTAAATTAGAAGGTGGTTCTATTGGTGACTCTAGCTTCCCAAAAATTACGGCCTTTAAACTAGTTCCAGTTTTTGCATAAACTTCTACTTCTTTTTCCTTCTTGCCAATCAACATTTTTCACATAACACACAGACATGAGTTCCTTTTTTAATAAAATACCCTTAAATAATGGTTACTTGCAATTTAAGTTACATAGATATGGAGATGCCTTCAATGCTGATGGGAAGGAAGTTAATTCTATCAGGGCCATGAGTGAGTCTATCAACATGCCACAATGTGATTGTTTAGAAATTCACAGCGCATTGACAGCAGCATTGAGATATCTACGGTGTGCTGTGTTCGTCTTTCTTAGCCAATTAATGGTAATTATTTTAAATTAGCATTTTTAACCATGCCAGCCACAAAGAACTATGGGTAACCTAATCAAACCACGGCAATAGGAGGAAGCTGTGTATATGGAAATTCTTAACGAACTTAAATTACCACGTGCGTCTAAGGCCAACAGATAAAGAAGACTGCAGAGTGGCAAGCACACACATGGTTTTAACGATGAGTTTTATAGTGTTTGAATTAATTTCCGGTTGAGTTGTTTTAAAAGGTCTAATGTTACACAAAGAGGAACAACGCATTATAGACTAAAAGTAAGCGAGAAAGGCCCATCATTTTCACCGTCATCAACATCATCATCAACTGCTGTAACAAAAAACAGCAGGATCTACATTCTTATTTATTGGCGTCGTCATACTCATCATTATAAAAATATAAGAAAAATGGGTTTAAAGTTGCGCTCACAGAACGTTACAGTGGTCCGTTGAATAATTTTTAATATAATTGTGAAAATCTTTATAAATAAAAATAAAATGTTTGTCGTTCGTTGTTAATTGTAAAATTTGAAAACGGCTGGATTTGGAAATTTCCTTTTGTGAAAGGTTCTTCATATTCCAACTTAAGTTTATACAGAAAGAAAAATTGACCACGCTGACTTTCTTATGTTACATCTACCAAACTAATTTAGCGTTTTTTCAGAAATTTTTAGGAAATATATATATAACTGGATAACGGAATCGAGGTTAACCTAAGGATAAACCTCGGACAAGTTATATCCGCAAGAGGAATAAAAGAGAACTAATATCTGTATAAATATTGGGTGCCACCGTGGTGCAATGGTATGCACACCCGCCTTGCACACATTAGGTCGTGGGTTCGATTCCCCGGCCAGGGAACATCAAATCACTTTTCAATGGTGGCAAAATACCCCTCAGTAATGTTGGCGACATTTCCTAAGTATTTCAGCCATGTAAAACTTCTCTACAAAAGTGGTTTCTTAGACACGCCGTTCGGACTCGGCAATAAACTATAGGTCCCATATCATTGAGCTAATATGAATCGGGGTGCACTCATTGATATGAGAGAAGTCTCCCTCGTCCCTTATGGGATGTTTGTGGAACAATTATTAATATCTGTATAAAACGTGTGAAAAGTCGTAAGAACCATACGTTTATCCGCTCAAAGATAAACCCTCTCACATCTTCTTAGGGAATTTATTTGGTTTTGGGGTATAGTAATGCACAAATGATCAGTAACGTTGATGGGTTTTTGCCATCGGTGAAAAATTGTTTCATATTGTTTACCTTAAGAATTTAACCTTAGCATTAAGCGGACATGCAAACTTTTGAACCACGGTAACATCTCTCAAACATTTCCAGAGTATTTCGGCTACGTGAAATATTTTTACAACTTGCGTCGTAAAGTACGCAGTTCGAACTCGGCTATAAAAAGGAGGTTCCAAATGATTGAGCTAAATGTAGAGTCTGACTGTTTTTATTAGTACGACTGGCACTAGCAAACCTTCTTGCCTAGGCAACACGCAGTGTCGCCAGGCGTCATTTGACTTCTTTTTTTGCAAGTTTGACAGTTTTTAGCCTAAGCGTACTCAGAACAGTTTGACATACGACCATGTGTAGGGTTGTTTACAGTGGCTTGATTGAGACACCTCCAAAACATTTGAACGCCTTGACTGCATCTTCTGGCGACGTTGACCACGCCTTTTTTCTTCCTGTGCTGGAATCAAATGAAGTCATTGCATCAACAGTCAGGGCTGTACGGCGCATTACCCATCAATTCCATGTTTCGTTCGGAAACCACTGATCTAGCGGCGCGAAAGTAAAAAAATTGAACTATAAAATTGAGAAATATGTATTACAGACACTTTGCAGACAAAGATTTTGTTTTTCCATTTTTGTTGTTGTAAATATTCACTCAGTTATTCCCTATCAAATACAAGAGTTTTTGTTGCATCAGATTTTAAAAAATTGTTGCAAAAAATTTACTTCATATTTGTTTAAATGTTAAATAAATTCGTAATGAAGCTGGACAAGATTTATTTTTAATTAATAGCAGAGGGTGTGATTTAAATTATAAAAATTAGTTTGGGGTCTGGAAGTACTAGCAATAAATTTTCAAAAATTCAATTTTTCAGTGTTTTTATGGGTTGTATGCGCTTATTCCATAGAGTGCATCTTGTAAACTTGGCCCAACTTGGGTTCGATTATTTTTTGGGGAATGAAATTGGACTCTCTGGATACGGAATAACCACATTAGGGCTGCAAATATTTGCAAATATTTTGATGACTGCACTTTTAAAATAAGGGATTTTGCATGAAATTCATACAAATTTAGCTGTGCATTTGTATGGGAGCTAAATCAAAATATGGACCTATCTTGAGAAATGTTTGCAAGGAGGAGTTCTACCCCCGGAGACACTATAAAACCATATTATAGCTAAATATGTTATTAAATATTGGACAACAAGTAAAAATTCAACGATTCGGGGGTACCATAAAGGGGTTGCATCGAAACATAAATCCGTATTGAAAATGTTTTGCAAGAAGATTTTATACGCAGTGAGAACACGGAATGCAAAATTACAGCCAAGTTGGTTTAAATATGTGGTCATGATATTCAAAATACCTTAAATTGGGAGGTACGATTACATGGGGGCTATATCAAAACATATGTCCATAATTTTTGGTGGAAATATTTTGTGACCACTAGGAACCCTAAGTACCAAATTACAGCTAATTTGCTACGAAACTGTGGCTTAAATCCTCCAAATACCGAAAATCGGAAGGTACCGTTATATGGGGGCTATACCAAAAGATTAGTCGATATTGTTCATATGGTTCATATTTATTACCCACAGGTACAAGCTGAGTTTGTGCAAAATTTCAGTGACGTATCTCAATTCGTTTGCAAGTTATTAATTTCGCGCCGCTAGATCAGTGGTTTCGAGAGCTCGCATTATCTTGATGCAGAACGATTCTCTTCTCTTGTTCATTTTTCGAATTTCTCAGGAGACTTCAAACAAATTGTAGTGCAATACTCAATATTAACCGTCCTGCATTTCTCAAGCCGTATAGTCGTCACACGCTCAGTTTTGCCGAGAAACGACGGCAATGTGCTTTGAGGGTTTTCTTCCATGAACAACTTTCGTTACATTTGGCTCGCTTTCCCCATAAGTTTTGTATAAAGGGGTTTTAAAGTTCCAAAGGGGCCACAAAAATGTGGATTTAAATTAAAGTTCAGACGTGTTGCAGAGGAGGTACTTGAAACAGTCAGTAATTTTGATAGCTATTGCGCCCATCAGTTGGCCACCGTATAATTTAGAGTTTTTGGGTCATTTTATCAGGAAGCATAGACCTGTCCACGAAAAACATAATATCGCTGTAAAGAGGACCACAAAGAGTAGCTTTGGTAAAAAGTTCCAAACGATCCTTCGGATGCCGGTTCAAATGATGCCGAACCGACCTTAAACTGTACTGAAAATGTGGGACGTTTGTGAAGGAGGTACCCTAAGCAACATAAACTAAGTTTGGACAAAATATTTCCAGATCCAAAGGTTGGACCAAATCATTTGTTCGTTTTCATATGAGAGGTACCGGAGGGAATGGACTAATAAATATCTTCTTCGAACCTTGTCTAAAATTCCCAAAAATATTACGATATGCAAAGTTGGGACAAACGCATGAGCTTTGTTCCTTTACTTCTTTAAATGGTAAAAGTGGTAAAAGAAAAAACTGTCAAAATTGCTCTCACACGAACGGTTTCTCCAGAAAAGTAAAGGAAAGAAAAAATAGTAGATCTAGTAGCAATGTCAAAAAGAAGCATACAAATTCAATATTCTTCTTTCATTTCACAGTTTTTAATTTGTTTTGTCAGCTTTCGCCTTTTTCTTCTATTTTTGTTCATTTTTTCTAAATTGTCAAATAATCGTCAAACAAATGTCGAAAAATCAGTTTTACCATTTTTACCTGAAGAAATTTGTCTGGTAGCCTGTGGTAGAAGAGAAAGGCATTTTTGCGTTCTCTCCCCTCTCACTCTCTTAAAAATTGCTTCCAGTTTTACCACTTTTTGGGGTTAAGGAACGCTTTGCAGGTTAAAAGTGGTAACAAATGATAACTTCAGGTAAGTAAAGGAACACAACTATGGTGGCCGTAGAGATTTTTCACAGCCTTCAACGTACAATTTGTTGCGAAAAAACAAAGAACTTTTGTGAGAGAGGGGAAGAAAAACGAATCCATCGTTAACAAGCCGCTATTGAACCGGACAAGGAAGCCATTAGATGCTATAAAGGCGATTTCCTTTCTTTCACCATTTTGAGGCGCACTACTACAGTTCTACAACAAAGTTACACGCCATATCCTCGCATATCAACCGAAGTCCGAAAAATAAGAAGCCTACGATACCCGTCAATCATGCTGTTAAAGACATAGAGAAAACTTCTCTCCAGTTTTTAATATATAATATTGAGAAATCGAAACCCATAGAGTCAAATAGGAAGCTCTACAACCGCTCCAGAAATGTTTACCTCTAACTTCCACCAACAATCGATCATAGCGTCGAGTCTTGATGTTGTAGACATTATATACATAGATGACTAAGGGGAGTTCCGAAAATATTGGCAGCAGAATCTACTGCCCCAATGTTCACAACATAAACTACTGATCATAGGCTCCCCAATTGGTCGATGGTGCTCTTATCCTGACGAGCCAGTATTTCAAGATTGTGGAATTCGACGGCTTATTTAACGGCTCTCGGCGCAAATCACTGAAATTTGAAATCTGATCAGAGGTAGGAGCAAGATTCTGAAATAGCTTGGCCTCATCATTTGGTTTCCGAAAAAAAACACTGGTCTGCTAAAAGCTATTCACCAGCAATGTGGTATGCCTACATAGTGGAAGAATACTCAAATTTACCAGAACGCCTCCATGAAGACACAAAAGGGTGCCTCATTATGGCACCAGAGAACTTTCTTCATTAGGAGGATTTTCCGTTTCATCAGCACAACAAGATGCATGGTTGCTATCGCCACAAGCACTTTTGCCGCAAAATTGTTGACAGGCTTCCCCCGCCCCGGTCAAGAAAGATCGTCATGATCTAGAATGAGAACTCCAATGGTACAAAGGTGCTGCTTGATCAAGGAACATATCAGGAAGACTTGAACGTCAGCCGCAGATAAAACCAAACACGAATGTTTGTAGCCTGTTTAAGATTTGGACGGGGAAGTAGTCTCATATGGGGCCTGAATTGATAGCGTGACACAAAAAACATTCCCTGCATGTGGAATGGGATTACAGAACAAAATTCAAAAACAAAATTTATAATTTGGTACAGAAATTTATTCTTAGGATATTTGGTATTAAAAATGGGCTATATCGGTCGAAGTTTTGGTATAGCCCCCATCGAACGGTGGCTGAAATTTGGTATTTAGTCTTCTGTGGGGCTGCAAAACTTTTTTTTATATATATGTCTGAATAGGACCACGTTTTGATATAGCCCCCATTTTAAGTTTTTTGCAGCAGTATCCTATAGAAATAGGTAAAATTAGGTACTTTAGCCGATAACTTTTATTGCTAGTGCTTTTATAATTATAATAAATATTTTTAAATAAAATAAAAATTAGGAGATATACAGCATTCCTGCAAAGAATTGTCGGTATAGGTCCACGGTACATTGAAGTTTTTTCCACATTATCTAACCGAAATGAAATTTGGTATTTTGTTTTCGTTGGGGGTACGAAACATTCCCGCTGAGAATGGTCGGTTAGGGTCTTCGTTTAGATATAGCCACCACAGAACGTACCTTCCGATTTTTTGTACATTTATATGGAGTCGATCTAGCCATGTCCGTCTGTTGTAATCACTCTAGCGTCAGCAAAAATTGAGCTAGAGCGTTATATTTTTGCACCGTTTTTTTCCGTACGCGGGTCAGGTTCGAAGATGAGCTATATCGGCCCATGCTTTGGTATAGCTTCCGTATAACGATACTTCCCGATTTTCAGTATTGTGAGGATGATTTTAGATAAAATTTTTAACCGAACCGGCTGTAATTTTACGTTTACGGTTCTTAGGGGTCACAACACTACTTCACCAAAAATTTTCAACATAGGCTCATGTTTAGATATAGTCCCCATATAACAGAACATATCTCCCGATTTTCGGTATTTAGCTACAATTTTTACTCGAACAAGCTGTAATTTGACATTTGAGGTTCTTAGGTGTCAAAACACTTCTTTACCATAGGTCCATGTTTAGGTATAGCCCCATATAAAGGTACCTCCCGATTTTCGGTATTTTGAGATCTTTAGCTGCATGTATTGACTGAACTACCCGTAACTTGTCATTCAAGATTTCCTGCAGTCACGAAACTTCTCCACTTAAAATTGTCAACATAGGTCCATCATGGTGCGCCGTTACTAACTTTAAATGAAAGGTGTTTACACCTGGGATGTTTTTGCAGATTCTGAAACTACAATGTTCACAGATGAGAAAAATAAAAAAATAAACAAGTAAAAAAGCGTTAAGTTCGGCCGGGCCGAACTTTTCATACCCTCCACCATAAAATATTCATTCCTGTCCCCAACTTTAAGTGAGTACGTTAAAATGTCAGATAATGTACATAAAATGCTTCATTCGGGAGGCCCTTTTTTATGGTGCCTATATCTAACTGTTGACAATTTTTGGTGGGCTAGAAATTGGGGGGTACTGTTATATAGGGGTTATAATAAAACATGGGCCTTTAATGTCAAATAACTCCTAATTCGGTTAAAAAATTTAGCTAGAATCCTCAAAATATCGAAAATCGGTACATAACGTGGGAACTTCAAATGTCATTTACAGCTAGTTCGGAGGTATCTGGGCTATACGAAAATATGAACTTAAATGAACAATTTTTGTTGCAGAATTTTTGTTGACTTTTAAATTTCAAATTACAGAAAGTTCGTTAGAATATAAATAAAGCTAAGGTACGGAAAATCGGGAGGTTTGTTTTGGGGCTATACAAAAACATGGATCTACGTTCGGTTAAACATTTTAAGTAAAATCCTCAAAGTACCGAAAATCGGGAAGTATCGTTATATTGGGGCTATGTTGAAAATTGTTGATGCAGAAGTGTCGTGACCACTACAACCTTCAAATGTCAAATTACAGTTAGTTCTGTTAAAAATTGTAGCTAAAATTGACAAATTACTGAAAATTGGGAGGTACCGTTACATGGGAGCTATATCCGAACATGGACCTATGTTCACAATTTTTGATGGAGAGGTGTTGTGACCACTAACAACTTCAAATGTCAAATTACAGCTAGTTCTGTTAAATATTGTAGGTAAAATCATCAAATTACTGAAAATCGGGAGGTACCGTTACATGGGGTTTTCTTGACAATTTTTGGTGGAGAGGTGTGGTGACCACTAAGAATTTCAAATGTCAAATGTTCAAATTACAGATAATTCGGTTAAAACTTGTTGGTAAAATTCTCAAAATACTTGAAATCGGGCGGTAACGTTATATGGGGGCTATTCCAAAACATGGACCTATGTCCACTAGTTATATAAGTTTATTGACATTTAAGAACCCTAAATGTCAATGGATAGCTAAATCGGTCTGAAAATGTAGATAAAAACGTCAAAATGTCGTAAATCGGGGGTACCGTTATATGGGGGCTATACCAAAACGAGCACCTAGGTCCACAACTTTTGTTATATAAGTTTAGTTGCACTTAAGAACCCTAAATGTCAAATTATAGCTATATCGGTCTGAAAATTTAGCTAAAAACGTCAAAATACCGTAAATGGGGGGGTACCGTTATATGGGGGCTATACCAAAACGTGGACCTATGTCCACCAGTTTTGTCACATAAGTTTATTGACATTTAAGAACTTCAAATGTCAAATTATAGCTTCATCGGTCTGAAAATGTAGCTAAAACCGTCAAAATACCGTAAATCGGGGGGTACCGTTATATAGGGGCTCTACCAAAACGTGGACCTATGTCCACAACTTTTGTTATATAAGTTTATTGACATTTAAGAACCCTAAATGTCAAATTATAGCTAAATCGGTCTGAAAATGTAGCTAAAACCGTCAAAATACCGTAAATCGGGGGGTACCGTTATATGGGGGCTATACCAAAACGTGGAGCTATGTCCACAACTTTTGTTATATAAGCTTACTGATACTTAAGAACCCTAAATGTCAAATTATAGCTAAATCGGTCTGAAAATGTAGCTAAAACCGTCAAAATACCGTAAATCGGGGGTACCGTCATATGGGGGCTATACCAAAACGTGGACCTATGTCCACAACTTTTGTTATATAAGTTTACTAACATTTAGGAACCCTAAATGTCAAATTATAGCTACATCGGTCTGAAAATGTAGCTAAAAACGTCAAAATACCGCAAATCGGGGGGTACCGTTATATGGGGCCTATACCAAAACGTGGACCTATGTCCACAACTTCTAATATATAAGTTTATTAACACTTAAGAACCCTAAATGTCAAATTATAGCTAAATCGGTCTGATAATGTAGATAAAAATGTCAAAATACCGTATATCGGGGGTACCGTTATATGGGGGCTATACCAAAACGTGGACCTATGTCCACAACTTTTGTTACATATGTTTATTGATACTTAAAAACCCTAAATGTCAAATTATAGCCAAATCGGTCTGAAAATGTAGCTAAAAACGTCAAAATACCGTAAATCGGGGGGTACCGTTATATGGGGGCTATACCAAAACGTGGACCGATATAGCCCATCATCGAACTTGACCTGCCTGCAAACAAAAGACGCATTTTCCCAAAATTTCAGCGTCCTATCTCCATTTTTGTGGATGCTAGAGTGATTACCACAGACGGACGGACGGACGTGCTCAGATCGACTTAGAATTTTACCCTGATCAAGAATATATATACTTTATAGGGTCGCAAATGAGTATTTCAATGCGTTACAAACGGAAAAACAAACTTAATATACCCTCCATACTATGGTGGAGGGTATAAAAAAAAAACGCCGGAGGAATTTTCAAATAAATCGCGGTCAAAATTCGCATTTTTGGTTTTTTAGTTTTTCACGAAACCCGCAAGCCCTATAGAAATGGGATCAGAGACAATGCTGTAGCAGTGAAAATTCTCTACAAGATTGACCCTTATGGTATTTTCGTAGGTTTTACCGTTTTTGAGATATAGAAGTTCAAATTGGGAAAATGCACTGAAAGTATCGCCTCCTTATAAAACAATGTCATGAAGGGTGCACCTTAACTAACTTTAAAAGAAAACAGTTTAAACCTGGGAAATTTTCGCGGATTCTGAAACAGCAATGCTCATAGATGAGAAAAATTAAAAAAAAAAAAAGAAAAAATCGGTGGAGGGATTTTAAACAAATCGCGGTCAAAGTTCACATTTTTAGGTTTTCAGGATTATGCTTGTAAGCGTCAAGTCATATCGAAATGGGACTAAAGAAAATTTTGTGGCAGTGAAAATCCTCTACAACATTTTCTTTAGTGCCATTTCGATACGACTTGCCAATGCCAAAATGTGAACTTTGACCGCGATTTATTTAAAAATCCCTCCAGCGATTTTTTTTTTAATTTTTCTCATCTATAAATTTGTTCTGCGTCAGAATCCGCAAAAAACTTTCCAGGTGTATGCAGTTTTTCACTTAAAGTTAGTTTTATAAGGAGGCGATGCTGTCAGTGCATTGACCCAATTTGAACTTCTATATCTAAAAAATGGTAAGACCTAGGAAAATACCACATGCGTCAGTCTTGTAGAGAATTTTCACTGCTACAACATTGTTTCTGATCCCATTTCGGTAGGACTTGCAGTTTTCAAGTAAACTCGTGAAACCTAAAAAAAAAAAACAAAAATGCGAACTTTGACCGCGATTTATTTGAAAATCCCTACGGCGATTTTGTTTGTTTTTTTATTTTTCTCATCTATGAACATTGTAGTTTTAGAATCCGCAAAAACTTCCGTGCCACCGTGCCATGTTTTTGAATAGTTGCCAGATAACTGTACTTCCCGATTTTCGGTATTTTTAAGGGTTTATCTATAAGTTTTAACCGAACTAGCTGCTATTTGACATTTGAGGTTCTTAGAAGTCACAACACTTCTTGACCAAAAATTGCCAACATAGGCCCATGTTTAGGTTTAGCCCCATATAAAGGTAGCTCCCGGGATTCAGTATTTTGTGGTCTTTACCTACATTTTTTGGCTGAACTTTCCGTAACCTGACATTTGAGATTCAACGCAGTCACCAAACTTTTTCATCAAAAATTGTTAACATGGGTCCACGTTTGGGTATATCCCCCATAACTGTACCTTCTGATTTTACCTAACAAAATTAGCTAAAATTATTTATTTGGGGTAACTAGTGCTCAAAAAAATCTCCACATAGAATTGTGAAAATTTATTACCTCATAAAAGTTCAGAATTTTTCATGGTGTAGGTTCGGCCAGGTCGAACTTAATGCTTTTTACTTGTTTGATTTCAAAAATGGTTGGTGTCTTAAGTCTTTTGTTTTTCATTAGATTTGATAACTCTCATATTTCAAAAATATTTCCATTCCTTTCCACTGTTCTAAAAATGGTGTGCTTGAGTCCCTTTGAAGAACCAAACTTGATTTCATAAAATATTTACCAATCAGTTTAGTGTATCTCTGTGTTTGTGTGTGAGTGTTTGCATTTGAGTTCCTTCCTTGCCCATAAAAAGCAGATGAAGTGGTGAATTGTTCAGTGATTTACATATGACTAGGTTGTGTCTACGACTTGAATAGTTTTTTCAATGTAATTTTACTAGGCGGCATCTAATCAAACCTAACAACAGCCCTGCATGTAGCCGGGCACACACACAAGAGGGACCCTTGATGATCTTGTGTGTGTGTGACTACATGTTCTTCAATGTTGCTACAATGATTTGTAGGACTATTGGCCAGTTTTGTGTTACACATGGAGCCAGCCACAAATGATATTATTGACCACATCAGAGGCAGCTAAAACGTAAAACATTTGCAAATATTGGACGTTGGTTTTATGACTGTTCTCGTTCTCGTTGTTGTTGTTGTTGCTGGTTACATTGTGAGACGTACATTTTAATTGAACTGATTGTTCATATATGTACTGATGTATGTATGTTATTAATGCATTTTTCTCTTTCTCCTCGTCTCCTTCTTATTTATTTTCTACTTGACTGCTCTGAAAATGCCCATGGGCGTTCACATTTACCGCCACACATACCTACAAAAATAGACAATTTCAGCTTTCAACTGCTTTAGGGACAATTGTAGGGAGGTGTTGTTGTTGTTCTTGTTGCTGATTTCCTTTAATAAAATCGTTTATCTTATTCTCTTTTGGAAAGTAATACTGATTTGTTAGCATTTGTATTAATATTGAACAATGGTTGGAGTTTTGCTTTGTCTTTGGCATATGGGTAAGCGAGCTGGCAGCAGCAGCAATCACATTGTGGTGCTATGGCAAATTCATTGCGATTTGAACAATTTATTACTTTATTATTGAAAATATAATTGGATTTGTTCTATTGAAAAATGTGTGATTTGTATTGGCGAAGAATATTAATGAATTTAAAGGATATTGTAAGGGAAGGTAGGTGATTCGATTATCATTTAGATAAATGGAGGGAGGAAATGAAAGTGAAATTGGATTTTGTATGATTTTTGATTTGAGAATTTATCAGATGCAAATAAATTGTGAATTGTAATGGTCGTGAGAAGCATGGGTAGGACGAATTTTCTAAGATGGAGTGTAAGGCATATATTTCACTAAGGATTCTAGTTAGAAATATATTTTCTGAAAATTGAGGTTTCGCTAATTCTACCCACGTTCTTATGGCTACAGAGGATATATATACACTGTAACGATCAGGAATGTGCGGAAGAAGCACAAATTCGAAGATGGACTTTCGTCCTTGTGGTCCACATTAAAACGACATCATTTTTTTCGTGGCCAAGTTCGTGCTTTCGAAATAATGGCCAGAAAGTTAAAAAAATTACGTTGTCTAATTAAAATAGCCGGAAAACTATCTAAAGTAGTGATTGACATTGGTTTAACCATTGCAAAGTTTAAAATTTCTCTCAGACCTATATTAAGTTTGGCGATAGATTGTATCGGACAACTGATTTAAGTATTTTCTCCTCAATGTTATAGCTTTGGTTATCTGCCTCAAAAGTTCAAACTTTTTGATTATGTGCAGTTTCAGAACTGTTCACCGATGGTTTTAATTGTGGTCCTGATAACGATTAAATGTTTTTTTTTTGTTATAGGTTTTTTAGCTATTTGACCTACGATGGTTTTAGCAAATAAAACAAAGAGAATTATTGCTTTTCATCCCTACGTTTCGTAGGCAAGTTCATGCTTCCTGAGATAATTTTTTTCAAAAGCTATAGAAACCCGGCACAAATCATTTTGATCATTTGATCTGTTTGAGGATCGAGCAGACTACCCTGCTACTCTGTTCGCTATATGGAGCGACGACGATGAGCACATAATTGAATATCCTGGTCGATGGTAATTGAATCCCAGACACTAAGGTTCTAGGCCCCACGTTCAATAGCATTATCACGATGTCTGCGCATGCCGCAGCTGTTTGCGACAAACTGAGTTGGAATAAGGTCATCAAGTCTTTAGCCAGCGACACTTGGGTGTAGATAAACAAATTTTTTGACCACATATAACGCGACAGGTTGGTCGGTGTTAAGCTATGCGGCTCCAATGTGTTCCGTGAATTCAAGTGCAATCTTTTTAATCCAGGGAGAGTGAGAGATGCAACGCTATAAAGAGAACCCCTAGATCAGTAAGCCTATGGCAGGTTTGAATAGCAGATACCAGATATAGTGTGAATCCGGTTTTCGGAATACATCCCCCAGATATCGCAGCTGAAGAACATTAGTTGCCAGGATAAACAAGATTATTTTTTGGCTTAACTACATTCGGGATGGTGTAACTGCCTCAATTCCTATAGGGCAAGGATTGATAGCATCGAACAATTAGGACTACCATATCTTTAATGGAGGACAATCGGAAGAGTGATGCGAATACGAATACTATGTTTGTTCACATAGCCAATTCTCTTCAAACGTCAACTTCACCCACTGTCTACTTGTGATTTGGTGTCCTCTGTTTGCGCAAACGAGTCTTTGGCGACCGATCATGGGCGGTATAACCCTAACTCGCTGCATGGAAGAAATATCTGCAGCACTACCAAAATATCTGTAAGAGCCAACGTGAAGTACATACTTGAGGAATATGGTCTACATATATGTGCTTTGTTATGGCGGATAGTGTAGTAGAGATGGTAGCGGATGAGCCCATATAGTTCAACGGTGTCGCCCACAGGCTTCCGGAAAGTTTACGTTAGACGTTATTGAGTGCCAGGCTCTATAAGCTCTTATTTATGCTCACAAACAAAGAAGAAATCCTGCAAATTTTGTCACCAAAACATGAAAGAAAGAACCGAAAGAAATTTAAATCTCCCAGGAGGTCACAGGCATATGCCAAATCTTCCCACAACTGCGGCAAGCTTCACGAGTCTGGGAGAAAACACTTCATGTTCAGACAGTGTTTCAGAAACCTCTTGACCTTCTCAAGGAGTCCACGGTGTTGCAATGGGTAAGCACATTGAATACACGAATTCGATTCCCCAGCCAAGCAACATCAAAATATATTTTTTTAACCGAGGAATTTCATTGGATGACATTTTCTGCGTATTCTTCAGCCATTTTTAACTTTTTTATAAGTGATGTCGTTCGGATCCCCCTTGCCCGTTGTGAATGTTCGTTGGAAATATATGTGGGGCAAAGCCGACATTTTTTATTTTTATAACCTCAGCCTGTGGCACATCGAAATATTGGATTTTGACCCCAAGTTTGTTTTTACGAAATCGGTTTCAGACAATGATTGGAACGCACGACAGCGTTGAACAGATTCTATCCAAAATGTGGCCTTCGTATTTTTTTCCAAACTTAGATTAAGTTCGAAGATGGGCCCTGTCGTTCCACTCCCTCGAGTACTCCAACCCACAAAAGTTCAAAATTGTGCGAACGATAACTCTTGAACGGGGTAACGGATTTGGTCAGGTTCAAACATGGACTCCATTGGTCCACTCCTTCAGATATCTCCCACAAAAATTTCAAAAAAGTGCAGGTTGATACCTGCGCTCTAACCGTTTTGGGGACTCTACTATGACGGTATAAGCTCCATACTTCCTGAAAAATGACTAGAAAGTTGCAAAAGTCCACCAAGTGTAGCGGCTGGTGCTTATGACAACTTTTGACTCAAATACAGCGTTGATCTAAATTTTGCATATGGTAATATTTCTGTGAATCTTAGATAAAGTTCGAAGACGGTCCACACTTTCCGCTGAAATGGTACGCGCTACTTCTCTTGAATGGAGCAACGAGATTGTCCAAACTTTGGATCTCGTAATATTTTGCTCAAACTAAGGTTAAGTTCGAAAATGGAGCATAATGGTCCACTCCCTACCTTCAACATTGCAGTTTAAGATCTGTTCGAAGATCCTGTGGAAATTTATACCGAAGCTACTCCTCGTGGTCCTGTTTACAGCGATATCATGTTTTTCGTGGGCAAGTCCATGCTCTCTTACATAATAATCCAAAAGCTATAAGTTATACGGTGACCAACTGAAATGACTGCTGGGCCCGATATCTGTCGAAAGCAACGACTACGAAAATAAAATCCATTTCCAAAACAAGTAAGAACAGACTATAGTCGGACGGGGCCGACCATGTGATACCCTATACCACTATCCCTGTGCACTAGCTTTCCGGGCTAGCTGTTATAAGATGTGCATTAGAAATTTTACCAATTTTCACACAAAAGTTTTGATCAATTTAACCCGCTAAATATTATCCGATCATACCGTTGACTTGCACGCTACTTCTTCATCTCAAACCAAAACTACGTTTAAAATTTCGCGCCGATCGGACTATTATTGCGACCTACAGAGCGGCTACAAAATCGAGCAAAAATTTTGTTTTTGGTCCATTTCATCCCTTTAACATTTCACGATCATCGCCAAAAACTAATCAGTTCTATTCTGGTCCAAACCCGACCTCCATACTAAATTTCGTGACAATCGGTCCATAATTGCGGCCTCTAGCTTGATTACAATTTTTAATGGACGGACAGACGGACGGACGGACGGACGGACACACATCGCTAAATCGCTTTATCTCGTCGAGATATGAAGTTTGGTATACCACATGAGGGGTCTACGACGAATATTTCGCGGCGTTACATGAATTTTTGGGAAAACAAACTTATTATACCCTTTTCCACATTGTGGTATAGGGTATAAAAAGACTATGTCGGTACATTCCTTAAGGTAGTTCCTTGGCAACATTTTTGAGCTTTAATCCATAAGGGTAAGGCCACTTATTGGGCACGAAAAATATAATTTTTCATGATTTTTTTACAAGGAATCTATCAAACTTTTTTTTAGAAAATTTTGTTTTCGTCTGAAAGGCCAGACTACTTGAGCTACTTTCCGATTTTTTTGTTCAAAAATATTGCACAGTGTTCTGACAAATGGCCGCCTACGTAACACTGTTTTTAATAAAGCAGTTAGCGGTGTCCACTGTAGCTCGAAAACGAATAAACCGGGCTGGACATATTTTTGTGGACTCATTAGGAACCTAATTATCTTGTCCTTAAGGGAAACGGAATTAAAAATATCGATTTAAAAAAAAAATGGTGAATTGTCAAAAACAAAATCAAAATTTAAATCCGTCAAAATTTTTATTTTGAAAATTTAATACTCCCACAAAAAATATGAAGATCGGATCATCCGTTTTCGAGCTACAGTGGGCACCGATTTCAAAAACGCCATTTCAAATTACAATATTTTCTTCCATTCTAAAGCTCATATCTCATCCAATTTTTGTCCGATTGACTCGGATTTTTTGCAGGTTGCCTTAACCCCTTAAGAGACAATTTCTCTCGGGAATTTCATACATCCAAGGCCACAAAGTTCCGAAAACATAATTTTTGGGGAAGATTGTGTGGTCGATATTCGATAGATGCAAGGCTGAGAGTCGAAAAAAGTCGACTGATATTTTTTTTTTCATATTAAAATGTTTGGAGTGGAATAAATGAGAATGAGATTGGTGTTTTGTGCTTTGAAAATAATTCATAATTTTAATGACCAGGAAAGTATCCATTGGTGGCTGAAATTTTCCAACTTAAATTCATAGACATTTTTCATTTGGGAAAAGAGGTTTCGTTTAATTTGTTCACATTATTTTAAACTTTGTCTGAGGAATTTTATAATTACATATACTGTACACATATTTTTAATTGTCCCTTACACACCAAGCTACATACGGCAGAATGAAATCTTAATCCTTTAACTCCACAGTAGAACATTAAAAAATAATTAACGACGAAAGATGCTTCCAAAAACTCATCAATAACTTTTTCTGCTTCTACCAAAGAATCATCAAGCTTTTGTAAGGCCATAAAAATAAGCCGAGATGTTTTGTTACCATCCGGTCATCATATACCTTGATAAATGCGTAGGTCTTAAGGAAAACAACATCATCAACAGCAGCAACAGCCACAAATAAATCTCCAATATATCCAAAGAGAAAAAAATAAACAAAATGGGAATAAAGGGCATTCATTAAGAGACAATGCCACGAAAAAAAGAGGAGCTTGGTTATATAAAAATTGCTGGGAATTATCGTGTGGATATAAAATGCTTGTAATTAAGGTGTTAAAAATTTCTTCTGCACTTTAGTCATCTGCAGCAACAGCAGCAGATGTTTGTTGAGTAGCTACAGTTTTGTCATCAATACAAGGCAAATGAAGAGAACAGAATTTAAGATCCAACCGCGACAGCAGCTACTTCATCAACTTAAATGTAATAAATCCATAAAATTCTTATTTTGCTAAAACTTAAATTGCGTCTTCTCTGATTCAAAAGGAGTTTCCAATGAAAACTAACCGACTGGTGCTTTCATGGCATTCCTTCCATCAATGATTAAGTTGTGGCTGTTGTTTTCTTTTATTCCTTCTCTGTCTTTTCATTACATTTATATGCAACATGACAGGATTTTCATACCGTTTGCAAACTACATTACCATTGATGATGATTTTTTAACACTTGCCACACAATTCCAATTCAAAGCTGTAACAGCTACCCATTGTCGTTTTTGTTCGCATAGTTTTAACAACCAATAAATCAATGTAAAAAAAAGAAACACATTGGTGTTTATGAATGCTTCATGAGGTAGTCGCAGGTATTGCATTTTTTTGTTTTGTTTTGTATTATGCGAATGTGAATTAAGTTCCAGAGATGAAAACATTTGAGTTTTGTATACCTTCTGCTGCTGATGATGATCGAATCTAGAGTGTTATAAATCTTCAATGGATTTTTGCTTTATACTTTTTTCTGTTATTTTATATTTATTTTTGTTCGAATTGGATGTGTATAAACATTTTGTTCCTGGGAAGAACTATAAAGCTAACTCATAAATAATGGATTAAAATGTTAGTCATGACAACTGAATGTAGATTGCCGATTTTTTATTATGGCATTTCTGTTTTTTTTTTTTTGATTTTGTGTTCGAAAAATCATTAATCAGAACTTATTCAGAAGTTAATTAACTTAGTGTTGAAAATATAAAAAATAAAGAAAATGGAGAATCAGCCGACTTAGCAGTTACCTACAAACACTCAATCTGTGAATAAAACCAACGAATACCTGGAGTAGTGGACTTAAATTGGTATTGACCCCGATCTGACACCGATACCCAGTTTTTTTCTGAGTGGAAGAAAACCCACGACCAATTTTGTTGTGCTCATTTAACGAGATGGAATAAATGTCGGATGTGGGTCCATCTCAGTGGTTGCTTCCACCAAAAACTGTGAACATAGGTAAATGTTTTGGTGTAGCCTCCATATAAGGGTACCTCAAGATTTTTGGTGTTTTGGGGATTTAGGATACATTTGGTGACCGACCTATCTGTAATTTGAACTTTGAGGTTCCCAAAGGTCACAAAATATCTCCATTAAAATATTCAACATAGCCCCCATATAAAGTTATTAACCAAATTTGACATTTGAGCTTCCCAGTGGTTACAAAACTTCTCTACCAAAAATCGTCCACATAGGTTCATGTTTTGGTATAGCCCCCATAAAAAGGCACCTCCCAATTTTCGGTATTTTGAAGATTTTAGCTATAATGTTCGTCGAAACAACCCGTAGTTTGACATTTGAGATTCACAGTAGTCACAAAACGTTCTCTCTGGAGATTTTCAATATAGTTCCACTTCATGGTATAGGCCCCATTTAACATAGCTCTCGATTTTTGGTAGTTTGAGAATTGGCTGTAATTTGACATTTGAAGGATCTATTGCGCACAACTCTTCTCCAAAAAAAGTTGTCAATATAGGTCCATGTTTGGGTAACGCTTTAAGGACCATGATCTGCGAAAGGTACGTACCTGTCTAAACGTCGCAAATAAAGCACGAACAGATACAACGCGGAAGTTGGACATCGGTAGGCTGCAAACACAACAGATAGGCACAGAATATTCCACTCAACTAGCCCAATTGCTTAATCAAAGCACTTCTCGTCCCGATAACATATCAGCACAAAGGCAAAAATCCATACATGGATACCAGAGACCTCCACCAAGGAATCCATGGTATGACCGGGAGTGTCGTGCTGCGACTGCAGAGAAAAATGCGTCATATAGGGCTACTCTACAATCAGTAGAAACGTATAGCGCACGAGAAAGGTATCGGGAGAAAAGGAGAGAAGAGAAACGTCTTTTCCGCAGGAAAAAGAGAGGAATGGAAAGGCGGGAGTGTGAAAAAATTGAGATGTACAGCAGCCAGAATCAAGTTCGAAAGTTCTACCAAAGAGTCAAGCATCAAACTGATGGCTTTGGTACAGGCACATCCTCCTGTAGAGACCAGCAAGGTAATCTGGTAACTGATACAGATAGTGTGCCCAGGATATGGAAAGAGTATTATTCCAAACTGTTGGTATCCGATAGTAGCGAAGACGGCGATGATACCACAGATCCCATCCTAAAAGATGGTATTGAATGAATGAATATTGAATGGCCAGATATTAACCCTGAGGCTAATCCTGAGAAGACCCAAGAGATGCAGATCGACACCTACCACTTTTTTGTCGATTATAAAGCAGTGATTACAAAGCAGCCTTCCACAGCCCCCTACGTTCAAAGGAATTCCAAGCCATGTCTGAATTTGGTATCTCTGCAAAGCTCATTCGCCTTTGTAGAATGACATTAACTGATACTCGATCTTCAGGTTAATTATTAAAGAACCTCTCCGAAGAGTTTAGTAACAAAAGATGTTTGAGACAAGGAGACGGCCTCTCGTGTGACTTATTCAACATTCTGCTGGAAAAGGTTATACGAGATGCGAAGGTCAAAAGAAGTGGCAAAATATATACAAACAGCCATATGTTACTTGTTTATGCCGATGACATTGACATCATAGGTCGATCGGTAAAGGAAGAAACTGATACCTTTATGAAGGTCGAAGGAGAATCTGCTAAAGTGGATCTGGCGGTAAACGGCGAGAAGGCCAAGTTGATGGTGTCGACGCACAATGCGTCCATAGAGATCGGACCAACTGTTGACGTTGGCTCCTATAATTTGGAGGTAGTAAAAGACTTCGTCTACCTCAGCAACGCCGTAAACAACTTGTATTCACTGCCACTCTTACAACGGTACATGTCTCATTAGGGGCAAGTCCATACTTCCTGAGAAAATAACCTGCAAGATGCAAAAACCCACTATGACACCGTGTGTAGTGGTTGGAGCGCAAGATAACTCTCGAACGGATCAACCGATTTGGTCCAAAATTTGGCCTTCGTAATATTTTGTCCAAACAAAACAAAAGCAATATCGGTCCACTCCTTCAGGTACCTCCCCCAGGAAAGTTCAAAAATGTTCGGAAATTTCGTTCGCACGATAACTCTTGAAGGGAGTGACCGATTTGGTCCATACTTTACACATCCTAATATATCTACCAGATAAAGATCAGGTTCGAATTTGGACTATGTTTGTCCACTCCTTCGGGTACCAGTAACACGAAATTACGGATAAGTTCACTTTAAGACCTGTTCTCGACTCACTTTGATTTTTTTGAAGCAACTTGCATTCGCTGCCTCAATTGCGACAGTAATAGTTTTTTCAGGGACAAGTCCACACTACTTGAGAAAACCGCCTGAAAGTTGTAAAAAAAAACCCTATGGCACCATATGTACTGGCTGGAGAGCACAATAACTCTCGAAGTAATCGATTTGGTCCAAAATTTGACCTTCCTCATATTTTTCCAAACTTTAGGTTTGAAGATAGGCAATACCGGTCCACAACTTCAGGTACTTCCCCCGAATATTTAAAAAAATGCCACTTAAATGGTATGCACGATATCTCTTGAACAAATTTGGTCCGAACTTTTGATCTCCTACTATTTTGTCCAAATTTAGTTTAACTTATAAAATGGAGGTACCTTAGTGTACATCCTATACAAAAGTTCAACATTTGAAGACAGCGGAATCCTATGCAAATGCATATATGGTTAGGATGGTCATAGAGAAAATCTGATTGAACAGAAACTCGTTTTATTACAAAATAAAACGAATTAGGCCCAGACATTTTTGTATATTTTGCATATTGCGCATATTTTGACATATTTTTACATATCTGCATAAAATGAGCATATGCAAAACCATATGCAAAAATGTGGTGTAATTATCCCACCGATATGGCCAAAATTTGGTATTAAGTCTTCGCTAGAGGTATGGAACTTTACAACTGAAATCTGTCCGCATAGGTCTACGTCTTCATATAGCACCCATAGAATGGTACCTCCGGATATTCGGTATTTGGGAAGTTGTAGCCTAAATATCCCACCGAAATGACTGAAAATTGGTATTTAGTCTTCGTCGGGGTATAAAATATTCCACCTGAAATTTGTCTGCATAGGTCCAAGTCTTCATATAGCCCCCATAGAATGGTACCTCCGTATTTTTGGTATTTTAAAGGTTGTGCCCTCAATATCCCTCCGAAATGGCTGAATTTTGGTATTAAGTCTTCGTTGGGGGTATAAAACTTTCCACATGAAATTTATCGGTATAGGTCCAGGTCTTCATATAGCCCCCATAGAATGGTATCTCCCGATATTTGGTATTTTGAAAGTTGTAGCCTCAATATTCCCGCGAAATGACTGAAAATTGGTATTTAGTCTTCGTTGGGGGTATAAAACATTTCACCGGAAATTTGTCGGCATAGGTCCAAGTCTTCATATAGCCCCCATAGAATGGTACCTCCCGATTTTCGGTATTTTGCAGGTTGTGGCCTCAATATCCCACCGAAAAGACTGAAATTTGGCATTTTGTCTTCTTCGTGGGTATAAAACCTTCCACCTGAAATTTGTCGTTATAGGTCCACGTCTTCATATAGCCCCCATAGAGCGGTACCTCCGGATTTCTGGTATTTTGAAGGTTGTGCCCTCAATATCTCTCCGAAATGGCTGAAATTTGTTATTAAGTCTTCTTTGGGGGAAAAAAACTTTCCACCTAAAATTTGTCGGTTTAGGTTCAGGCCTTCATATAGCCCCCATAGAACGATACCTCCCGATTTTCGGTATTTTGAAGGTTGTGGCTGTGGTTATACATTTCTCTATTTTATTGACTTGTGTGAAGAGAATTTTAAACAGAAAAATTGTACACACAAACATTTTTGTACCTATTTTTGAAATATTTCTTGCATAAAAAATACGTAAAATGCATAAATTTTGCGTATACAAAAATGTATGCATTTTGCATATGTCATATGTTTCAATTGCATTGTAATCAGAAGCCAAAAATATGCCCAGTCCCAAAATTTGACATGAATCGGACCAAAAATAGGGGTTGCGTTAAATTCCGCTGTCTAAACATTTGTGTCTAAGTGCAGTTTAAGACCTGTTCGAAGATCCTTTGGAAATGTATACCGATGATGTTCGTTGTTGTCCTGCTTGTAGCGGTATTATGTTTTCCGTGGACAAGTCCATGCTTCCTGGCATACTGGTCCAAAAGTTATTTGATGACCCACTAAAATGACTAGTGGGCGCGAGAGAACTCATAGCTACAATCAAAAAACGAAAAACCTCATATCTGGGACACATCATGAGAAATGTAAAATATAGATTATTACAAAAAATCCTGAAAGCAACAGTTGAAGGTCGGCGTACCAGAGGCCGAAAAGAGATGACCTGGCTAAAGAACATAGAAGAATGGACAAAATATAATAATTCGGCAAACCTTCTAAATGCGGCAAGAAATAGAAACACTTTTGAGATAATTGTTAATAATTTATAAATATATAGTACTAAATAATATCAAATTTAATATGTATATAAATAAGTAAATGAAATGTACCTCGATATGTATTGTATTGTATGGTCGCTTACATTCGAAAATCGAATTAGCAAATAAAGAAGAAGAAGGGCGCGATATCTATGGCGTTAAGAATATTTATGGTGGAGGGTATAAAAAGCTCGGCCCGGCCGAACTTAAGGAATTTTTACTTGTTTATATGTTTCAAACCAATTTTTCCTTCCGAGCTGTTAAATTACTGCTGAAAAATTAAGCATTTGCAATTTTTGTTGTATTTCTCACAGCTATTACAATTTACTTTTGTATTTACAGCATTGCCCTCATCAATTAACATTTCGAAATTCAAAGTAAAAGATTGCCCTTTGCCAAGAATTGTTGGTATCGAAATATTCTTTTCTTGTAGCATAAAGTTTAGAGCTTACCACATTTTTTCGAAATTAATTTAAATGTCTGATTCTCACGCAAGATGGTTTCCGTCTTTCTGACATTTTTATAAAGTTCGTAATCCACATTAACATCTGCAGCAGCAGAAGTAGCATCATCATCAAAGTCAAATAACAACCTGAGTGGTGGTACCTTTCAAGACAACAACGACGACGATGATGGCCTTACCTTAAGCACCCTTAATGAATTGTAATGTGAGTCATCATTTTATATCCGCTTGGTTAATAGTATTTTCACTGATCTTTATTTTCCTTTTTCCATTTTGTTTGTTTGTTTATTTTGTTTTCTTGGGATTAACAAATTTAAGATTGGTTTCTGTGTGGTGCGGTGTGGTCGTTTCGTTGGTTGGCTGCTTGGTGGTGGCTTTGTAATCAAATATTTGCCTGGTAATGAAGTTAATTTGAAACTTTGAAATCTCTTTTAGCTTAATTTTCTACAAACACGCTATTTCCATGCGCACTGCATTGGAAACGAAAGATTACAAAATGTTAGTATGGCTTAAATAAAACTTGTGTCTTAAGTCTTTTGTATACATCTTTTGTTCTAAGGCCTTCCTTACTCGCATAGTAAAAGTGAATTTTGTATACAAACCCACACACACACATGGGTATCATGTTGATATTTGTTGTGAGTGGTAGAATATTGGCTTTGGGCCATTTATTCATTTCTTGATGGTTTCGCTTAAAACGTCAAAATTATTTAGCCACTGCCAAGTAACATTACCTTCTACATCCTCGCCGTCGTCATCATCATCATCAACAACAGCACCATCTACAGCTGCCATGTTTGGCCACAATCTATGGCACCATCACACACTATCTTCATTTCTGTGCTTTTATTACACTTTTACTAAAACTACATTTGGAGCCCATAGTATTTTTTTTTTGCTTCCATTAGACTTTCATTAAAATCATAAATTCAAGATCAAATTGTCTGCCAATGTAGAATTTCAGAGGCTTGTTACATCCCATGGTTTATGTAATTTTACCTTTAAGCATTCCTGCACATACACACATAACAATTTCTCCACCCCACGAGAGTTTTCCACCGATAGACCCAGGTGAATTAGATGTTTCCCCACTTCATTCTCATATGTTTCTTCTTCCTTGTGATGACTTGTATCCGTATTACGTGGTAATCTCTTTTGGGTTAGCCATTATAGATGTTCAAAGTAATTTGATGTAGTTTATGTAACATAGTAATTTTTTGTTAGCGAATATTTTGAGACTTGTAGTCTTCTTGTCTTCTGTTGGCAAAATAGAGAAATCTTGATAACATGTTGCTCGAGAACAATTTTGTTTTTGTTTTTTATGTTTACAAACTACAACATTGTATTTAATGGCAAAGTTTAGAAGGTGTACACACATACAACAAATACTAGAACTGATAGATGTAAATATAGGTGGTGTTCATTTTATGGATATCCTCTTGGAAAAATTATGAACAATACGGAAAATGTTAGTGTTATTAGATTGATGATGAACCCATGGTGTTTTATATTCCATAAGAATCAATTAGATTTCATCGAGTGAGCTTTGAGTTATATAAACATAACTATTAGCTTTATAATTTGCATGTTTTTCAGGGAGAGTAAATGATAATTAGTTTTGCGTAAGTTATGAAAGGCGTCATTTGAAAATATATTATATATTGCGGTTTAGTGTAAATCTACGACTGATAAAATGAATGAAAAAACGAATAAAAAGTCGTTAAGTTCGGTCGGGCCGAATTTTTGTACCCTCCACCATGAAATATTCTGAACTAAAATGGAATAATTAGTTTCCTTCCTTGTCCGCAATTTTATGTAATTTTATCTAAAATAAGTAAGAAGGGCGTTAAGTTCGGCCGGACCGAACCTTTTATACCCTCCACCACGAACTGTATGAAAGTGAATAAGAACAATACGTTTCCTTCTGTTTATGAAAGTACTAAGATCTTCCTCTTATTGCAGGATTAGTATATCACAACTGATAATACTCCCTCCAAAATAGCTTATATGGGTTGTCATTGTAGTTCTTTCCAAAAAATGGATCAATATGTACAATTTTCCGAATTAAGGAGTTCAAAATCCTGGCAAGACACAATATTAAACTACAGCAATCTCGGTTCGAAAATTTGACTAAAAAAATGCATAAAATTATGCAATATCTGCTAGACCTAAACCTGGATATATATGGGCAGTTTGTTTGTGAGTAAGTTTTCTAAACTCTGGGAACACAAAAATTCGGTAGAAAAAAAGTGACTAAAATCTTTAAAACGTCTTAAATGGTGGCTTCGCTTATATGGGGGCTATGCCAAAACGTCCATACGTTTGAATAATGTGGCTGAAACTTTCAAAACACCAAAAATACCAGCTAGACATAAACCTGGATATATATGGACGGTTTGCTGGTGAGTAAATTTTCTATCTTCTGGGAAGACATAAATCCAATTAAATTAATAATGTGGCTAAAACTTTCAAAACTGACAAATTTCTGGTAGAATATTTTATGCCCCCAACGAAGACTAAATACAAAAATTAAACCATTTCGGTGGAATATTGGAGCCACAACCTTCAAAATACCGGAAATCGGGAGGTACCGTACCGGGGGCTATACGAAGACGTGGACCTATACCGACAAATTTCAAGTGGAAAATTTTATACCCCAAAGAAAGACTTAATCATTGAGCTAATATGAATCGGGGTGCACTCATTGGTATGAGAGAAGTCTCCCTTGTCCCGTATGGGATGTTTGTGGAACAATTATAAAGAAAGACTTAATACCAAATTTCACCCATTTCGGAGGGATATTGCGGCCACAACCTTCTAAATACCAGAAATCCGGAGGTACCGTTTTGTGGTTGCTATATGAAAGCGTGGACCTATACCGACAAATGTCAAGTGGAAAGATTTATACTCCCAACGAAGACTAAATGCCAAATTTCAACCGTTTGGTTGGGATATTGAGGCCACAACCTTCAAAATACATATCGAAAATAGGGAGGTATCGTTCTATGAGGGCTATATGAAAATGATGACCTATACCGATAAATATCAGGTGGAATGTTTATACCCCCAACGAAGATTAAATGCCAAATTTCAGCCATTTCGGTGGCATATTGGGGACACAACCTTCAAAATACCGAAAATCCTGAGGTAAAGATCTATGGGGAATATGAAAACGTGGGAATATACCGGAAAATTTACTAGGAAAGTTTAATAGCCTCAATGAAGACAAAATACCAAAATTGGGGCATTTCAGTGGAATATTGGGACCAAATCCTTCAAAATACCGAAAATCGGGAGATACCGTTCTATGAGGGCAATATGAAAACATGGACCTATACGGACAAATTTCAGATGGAAAGTTTTACACCCCTAACAAATACTAATTACGAAATTTCAGCTTTTTCGGCAAGTCAATGAGACTAAAAACTTCAAAGTATCCAAAATCGGGGGTACCGTTCTATGGGTGCTGTATGAAGTCGTAGGCCTTTACCAACCAATTTCACTTAGAAAGTTGAGAACAAATCTAGTTTAGTAAAAACTCTCCGATTTTTTTTAAATTTTTTCCAGAGGTAGGTATTTTTACGCTGATTACGGGAATATAAAATTTTCTTGGGGGACGGACCCGGTTACCCGGTTATTCGACCCGAAAGTCCGGGTACCCGGTACCCGATAGACCCGGTTCTACTGAACCGATTCTTACAAAATGGGTATCGTTGGAAAGCTTATGAAACTACCTATCCAACAAGTGGTCATATGATGGGGTTATCTCCAGGGTTCAGAAGTTATAACCAAAATACCTCTTTTTGGACCCGGGTTTTTCCATAAAACCCTCAAAAAGTCGAAAAAGGGCCCATTATGGGTGCTCAATTAATTCACGTAATTTTATAGCTCATACTTCAACCTTTCCAAAATGGTGCCATTTGTTATAATACCTTCACTGGGTCCAGAGTTTTTCTAAATTCATCACTTTTTTTAAGTAAATTTTTTCCTAAGTAGCCGGCCTTCGGCCGGGGATTTAAGACTTTCTCCTATGGACAGGTTCAAATCTAGGGAATGGGAACAACATTTTCTTTTAAATTATAAATTTTCTCTAAGTAGCCGGCCTTCGGCCGGGGATTTAAGACTTTCTCCTATGGACAGGTTCAAATCTAGGGAATGGGAACAACATTTTCTTTTAAATTATAAATTTTCTCTAAGTAGCCGGCCTTCGGCCGGGGATCTAAGACTTTCTCCTATGGACAGGTTCAAATCTAGGGAATGGGAACAACATTTTCTTTTAAAGTATAAATTTTCTCTAAGTAGCCGGCCTTGGGCCGGGGATTTAAGACTTTCTCCTATGGACAGGTTCAAATCTAGGGAATGGGAACAACATTTTCTTCTAAATTTTAAATTTTTCTCTCATTCTAAGGTCAATATCTCTGGACCCAGTGAAGGTATTATAACAAATGGCACCATTTTGGAAAGGTTGAAGTATGAGCTATAAAATTACGTGAATTAATTGAGCACCCATAATGGGCCCTTTTTCGACTTTTTTGAGGGTTTTATGGAAAAACCCGGGTCCAAAAAGAGGTATTTTGGTTATAACTTCTGAACCCCTGGAGACAACCCCATCATATGACCACTTGTTGGATAGGTATTTTCATAAGCTTTCCAACTATACCCATTTTGTAAGAATCGGTTCAGTAGAACCGGGTCTATCGGGTACCGGGTACCCGGACTTTCGGGTCGAATAACCGGGTAACCGGGTCCGTCCCCCAAGAAAATTTTACATTCCCGTAATCAGCGTAAAAATATCTACCTATGGAAAAAATTTCGAAAAAATCGGAGAGTTTTTACTAAACTAGATTTAAGCCGAAAGTTGTATACCCCCAACGAAGACTAAATACCAAATTTCAGCCATTTCGGTGTGATATTGGGGCCACAACCTTCAAAATACCGAAAGTCGGGAGGTAGTGTTCTATGGGGGCTATATGAAAGCGTGGACCTAAACCGACAAATTTCAGGTGGAAAGTTTTATACTTCCAACGAAGACTAAATACCAAATTTCAGCCATTTCGGTGGGATATTGAAGCACCAACCTTCAAAATACCGAAAACCGGGAAGTACTGTTCTATTAGGGCTATATGAAGGCGTGGTCATTTACGGACAAATTTGAGGTGTAAGACTAAATATCATATTTCAGCTATTTCGTTTTTTGATGAGGTTAAAACCTTCAAAATTCCAAAAATCGGGAGGTACCTGTCTTTGGGTGCTATATGAAGACGTGGACCTATACCAACAAATTTCAGGAGGAAAGTTGTGTACCCTGCACAAAGTCTAAATAGCGAATTTCAACAATTTCGGTGTTATAATCAGGCTAATACCTTCAAAATATCGAAAAGCGGGTATATCAAAACCTGGACCGATACAGCCCATTTGCAATACCAAACATCCTAGAAGTAATAGAAACTTCTATACAAAAAAATTACAAAGCTCTATCTTTAAAAGTGCGAGCTGTATCTTGATTTCAACATGCGGGCGGTTAAATTTCGAGTGGTTCCGTAAAACAAATTTTGCCAAAATCTTCAAAATACCGAAAATTGGGAGGTACCGTTATATGGGGCCTATACCACAACATGGACCTATGGTGGCTGAAATACTCAGGAAATGTCGCCAACATTACTGAGGGGTATTTTGCCACCGTTGAAAAATGTTTGATGTTGCCTGGACGGGGAATCGAACCCACGACCTTTAGCGTGCAAGGCGTGTGTGCATACCATTGCACCAAGGTGGCACCCAAAAATCGCAGCTAAAATCCTCAAAATACCAAAAATATGCAGGTACCGTTATATGGGGGCTATACCAAAACATGGACTATGTACATACATATATGACTTTTTGTGGAGAAGTTTCGTGACCACAGGGAACTTTAAATTTCAAATTACAGAAAGTTCGGTTCAAAAGTGTAGCTGAAGTCCTCAAAATACCTAAAATCGGGATGTACCGTTATATGGGGCTATACCAAAATCTATAACTTTGGACTATAGCTTTGGACTATAAGTTTTGTGGTCACTAGGAACCCTAAATGTTAAAGTATAGCTAATTAAGTCGGAAAATGTGACTATAAACCAAAACGTTACATTCCCATATCAATATGGCACCTACTTTTTTATCGCCGAGTCCGTTATCGCCGAGTTCATATGGTTCTTACGATACCACTTGCTGAAATACTCAGGATATGTAAGCCAACATGACGCTAAGGGGATTTGCCACCACCTAAAATTTTGATGTTCTGGTCAGGGATTTAACCGCTTACCTTCTGAGTGCTAGGGGAACATGGTTACCACTGCATCACGGTGTAATAATTTAGGTTTTGGTTTTTAGTCCACTTTTGTGCGGAAGTTCTACGAAGTAGTGACCCAAAATATTGGGATATTGACTTCGTCTAAACAAAAATGTTATTTTTGTAACCTATATCAGTAGGGCTACCTGCTATTAATATTTCAAAACGGACATAGAAGTTACCATAAACTCGATTAAAGCCCAAACATGTTGAACTTCTGTATAAGGGGTATCTGAAAAAATGTACGGACATAGTTCATTTTGGAATGGGATCTATGTTTAGGAGTCCCTATCTTGACAGCTAACGTGCGATTTAGTTTTTTTTGAGTCATTATATCGGTAAAAATTTGAAAACGATCTGTATCTAAACTGCAAGTGAAATGTAGTAGGAGTTGTCTGAACATATTCGAACTTAATTTAAATTTGAGGGAAATATTACGATGCTCAAACGCTGGATAATGTCTGTCATTTATTTCGCTAGATATCGTTTCCATACGATTTTTTACTGTTTCCTTGTCATTACGACAGGAAAAATGGACTTGCCTACGAAAGATATTATGCCATTGCAATCAGGACCACATCGGACCACCATAATGAAAATTTCAAAATGATCGTCTGTCAGCCCTTGGACAGCGCTTAAGCGAATGGTGTTGTCCGATATAGATATGTGTGGAAATTAATGTACGTTCGGAAGAGAATACTCAAGTCAAAAGTTTTCGACATATCAGTTATTTTCGTTGGTGTCGGCAGGGCTTTTTATAGCTTTTAGACTACTATATCAGGAAGTTTGGACTTGCTCAGGGAAACTATCGTTGTATTAAAGGAAACCAAGGTCTACCTTTGGTAAAAATGCCAATACTATTCTCGAATTGCCCCTAAACTGCACTGCGTGCGACCTAGGCAGGTTAACAGGAACTAAAATGGAATCGGAAAGGTGTCCCAAAAAGTAGACATACATATATTTGTGTTTAGCCGAAATATATGAAATATGCGAAGTGTGATAATTCGAACTTTTCACAGAGTGTCACAGCCGTCTTTGTGATTCTGAATACAACATTATTGTTTTTGTCCTTAGGAAGCATATTTGTGGAATTATTAAGAACTCATTGTAGTTTTTCTCTCCCATAGGCTGTGTGCAAAACCTACCTATTTTCTCTACAGATCTCAATTTCTAAGGAAGAAAATGCCACAAGCTGAACGGACAATCCATAGCAATTAAGCTTTTAACAACAAAAACAATGATAGTTTACAGAAGGAAAAACCCTGTAACCCTGAGTAAAATTATTTTGGCTATAATTTATGTACAAACAAAAAGAAATATTCACATCATTTTGCACTTAATTGTAATTTGGTTTGAGTGTAACAAGATGTATGTAAGTATATATGTGCCGAATGCCACTCTGCAACACACACTCATACACATACATATACTTCCAAAGTAATGTTTGATTATTTCGAAATGAAAAGTTGGCAGTAAGTGCGGTAATAATAGGTTTTCTTCTACGACATGCAATTTCTAGCCAAACGCATGAATGGGGGGTTTTCTTAACTATTTTCTTTTCAGGCAGTAATTTTTCTTCATCGTCTTCTTCTTCAAAGATGATACCAAAACCACAAGCCACAGCCAAGTATGCATTTAGTAAGGACAACAAGAGTTTATCATAGTTGTCCTCATAGCCGTCATCTTTGGTCGGTTGGCAACAACCGCAGTAACCGTCAAATGGCATCTGCATCACCATTTTCTAGATATTGTTTCGTCCCGTCTTTTTCTATGATCTTCTCTCTAAATGGCGTCACGTTTTCAGCTTCTTGTAGCCAATACCTTTTTATAACATTAGGCCGACACAAGAACGCGTTCTAGATGAGAGGGCCATGCTACCTACGACTTTTGTTGCTTTGATAGCAGGGTATTACACTAAGAGGCAAAGATGCTAGATATACATACACATGTAGGTATGTATGTACTTGCATATAATGTGGTGGCCCACAATAGACTTAAGACACTAGCACGAAAGTGCTTAGCTAAAGATTCATTTTTAGAGGTGACTTAATCTGTTTAGTTTTATCACGGTTCAATAAATGCCCACCTATTTGCTATTATTTTTAAGCAATTTGGGTTGGCCCACCCTTTGAGCGACATTTTTGTAACGCAAAGAAGAAACACAAAAACAACTGGGATGTTGCGAAGAGTAACTAGGAGCAGCAACAGGAAAATATTAAGCAAAGTGGTTCATCAACACCGATTTAGTGTGATAAAAAAAAAAACACTAAAAGAGGAAGAGAGGGGTAAATGATAAAGTAAAAGGCTATATGTTTATCCCTCAAAGTGTTTTCCAAAATTTGTTTAAGTTCTTGCGGTTTAAAGTCCACCTAATTAATCTAAAGAAAATTCAGTAACTAAAAAATAATGCTAGGATAAAGTTCTTTCGTTCTTTCCTTTATTTAAAAGGCGTTTCTTTTTTTTCCAGACTGCGTATACGAATTGCCACAAACATACATAGACAATTTGTGTAAAGTTTTCATTTCTCATTCCTCATTTATTGCAAGATTTCAATCTATGATTAATGAAACAATCCATGAGAGGTGTATACATGGGCTTTTGCCATACCACGAGAACTACAAAAAAGAATCAAAAAATGAAGTTGGACTAAACTTAAAACAGCCAGAAGTAGAAGAAAAATTATATGTGTTCTATTCTTTTAGATTGAGAAGTTGATCTTGTTGCTTCTTGGCTAGCCAACCAGCCAGCATTCATTATAAGTGGGTGTTCCCTAATTTGTTGTAGTGCATAAAATACAGAGCATTTTTATCTCGGGATTCCATTGGACAATCACCAGATGCTACATTTGATTGAAAAAGAATTATGGTTTTACTATAAATTTTAATTAAAGAAGACAGACAGAGTGTAAACGCTACGATGGGGTCATAGAACTTATGTGTAAAAAGGTGTTGCTTATAATGGCTTAGACAATTTTATTGAAAACGGAATATAAGTATTGGTATAAAAGTTTGAAACCTCTGGACGAAGCATTAATCTTTTTTTTTTCTCGTTTTACCGCGAGAATATTTTGTATATCAAATAACCCAGAATCGCGAGTACTACATTTCTATAAACGATTTTTGTAAAACTTAGTTTCGGAATGCGACTAAAAGAAGAATGAAAAACATCTTTAAATGTGACTTCAAAATGTCATAATGGTAGAGGCAGATCAAATTTTTAAATGTTATAAAATAGTGAGATTATCCTCACTTGGTACGAAAAATCGAGAAATGTGTGGTTTTATACCCTCCACTATAGTATGGAGAGTATATTAAGTTTGTTTTTCCGTTTGCAACGCATTGAAATATACATTTGCGACCCTCTAAAGTATATATATTCTTGATCAGGATAAAATTCTGAGTCGATGTAGCCATGCCTGTCGGTCCGTCTGTTGTAATCACTATATAATATATAATTGTTTCACAAACATCCCAGATGGGACAAGGGATACTTCTCTCATATTAATGAGTGCATCCCGATTCATATTAGCTCAATGATATGGGACCTACAGTTTATAGCCGAGTCCGAACGGCGAGTCTTAAGACACCACTTGTAGAGAAGTTTTATATGGCTGAAATACTCACCGTTGAAAATATTTTTATGTTGCTTGGCCGGGGAATCAAACCCACGACTTTCAGCGTGTAAGGCGGGTGTGCATACCATTGCACTACGGTGGCACTGTAGCATCCACAATAATTGAGCTAGAGCGCTATATTTTTGCACCCGATTGAATTTTTTCACAGACTGGTCAAGTTCGAATATGGGCTATATCGGTCAACGTTTTGATATAGCCCCCATATAACGGTACCTTCCGATTTTCAGTATTTTGGGGATTTTAGCCACATTCTTCGACCGAACTAGCCGTAATTTGACTTTTGGGGTTCCCAGTGGTCACAAAATATCTCCACTAAAAACCGTCAACATAGGTCCATGTTTTGGTACAGACCCCATATAACGGTACCCCCTGATTTTTGGTATTTTGAGGATTTTAGCTACAATTTTTAACCGAACTACCTGTAATTTAACAGTTGAGGTTCCTAGTGTTCACAAAACATTTCCACCAAAAACTGTCAACATAGGCCCATGTTTTAGTATAGCCCCATATAACTTCTCCACCAAAAACTGCCAACAAAGGTCCATGTTTTTGGCATAGCCCACATATAACGATAACTCCCGATTTTCGGTATTTTGAAGATTTTAGCTACAATTTTTAACCGAACTGCGTGTAATTTAACAGTTGAGGTTCCTACTGATCACAAAACATCTTCACCAAAAACTGTCAACATAGTTCCATGTTTTAGGATATGCCCCATATAACGGTACCTCGCGATTTTCGGTATTTCGACGATTTTAGCTAAATTTTATTACCGTAATACCAGTAATTTTCCGTCTGAAATTCCTTGTGGTCACAAAAGTTTTCCACCAAAAATTTTCAACATAGTTCCATGTTTTGGTATAGCCCCCATAGAACGGTACCTCCCGATTTTTATTTTGTGAATTTTAGCTATAATGTTTAACTGAACTAGCTGTAATTTGGTATTTGAGGTTCTTAGTAGCCACAAAACTTCTCCACTAAAAATCGTCAATAAAGGTCCATGTTTTGGTATAGCCTCAATATAATCGTACCTCCCGATTTTCGGTATTTTGAGGATTTTAGCTACAATTCTTCGCTGAACTAGCTGCAATTTGACATTTGTGGTTCTCTGTGGTCATGAAACCAAAATCGAACTAGCTGTAATTTGACATTTGAATTTTCAGTGGTCACGAAACTTTTTCACTAAAAATCGTCAACATAGGTCCATGTTTTGGTATAGATCCCTTATAACGGTACATCGCGATTTTCGGTATTTTGAGGGTCTTAGCTACATTGTTTGATGGAACAACCAGTTATAAAATTATAGGTACACTTTGATATAGCCCCATAGGCGGTACCTTTCACCTGGCTGAACACATTTTTATACCCTCAGCATTTATGCTAACGTGATCCCGAGTATGTTTGGACGAAATCTGTTACAGACAATTTGGAGTTGATTTAGCCATGTCCGTCCGTGTGTCTGTCTGGCTGGAGCGCACGATAACTCTCGAAAAGATTAACCGGTTAGGTCCAAAATTTGGCTTTCGCAATATTTTATCCAAACTTTGTTTAAGTTCGAAGATGGGTTATATCGTTCCACTCCGTCCGGTACCTCTCCCACAAAAGTTCGAAAATATTCGAAAATTTTGTGCGCACGATAACCGATTTGGTCCATACTTTGTACATAGTAAAATGTTTACCAGACTTAAATAAAGTTCCAATATGGGCTTAATCGGTCCATTTCTTCGGGTACCTCCCACACAAAAGTTTGGAAAAGTTCAGTTTAGTAGCTGCTCTCGAATTGCTTTCAATTTTGCTGTATTAACTTGTATTCACTGTATTCACCCTACGTTTCACCAGGGGCAAGTCCATATTTCCTTGAAGTGCAAGATAACTCTCGAAAATTTGGCCTTGGAAATATGTTATTCAAACTTAGTTTAAGTTTGAAGATAAGCCATATCGGTCCACTTCTTCAGGTACCTCCCCCACAACAATTCAAAAATTTTCGGAAAAATTGTGGCCACGATAACTCTTGAAGGGAGTGACATATTTGGTCCATAATTTACACATCCTAATATATTTACCAGATATAGATCAGGTATGAATATTGACTATATTTGTCCACTCCTTCGGATACCTTCCACACAAAATTTCGGATAAGTTCACTTTAAGACCTGCTCTTGAATCACTTTGATTTTTGTTGAAGCAACTTGCATTCGCTGCCTCAATTACGACGGTAAAAGTTTTTTTCAGAAGCAAGTCCATACTTCTTAAGAATACAACCCGAAAAGGGTAAAATACTCCTATGTCACCATATCGCTCATTTACTCAAAGAGTGACACAACTCAAAAAATCAAGTTTGAAATTTGACTTCCCATCTTAAAAAATTATTTCACAAAAAATAAAATAACTAATTGGACCATCTTTTGTAAAGAGCTAGCCAGATATCAGTGCAAAATTTCTGTGCAAGATCAAGCATGACTTGAAGTATAACCTCAAAAACTTTTTGCAGTTAAGACTCTGTTCGAAGATTGTTTGTTAATGTATACCGATGGTGTTCGTTGTGGTCCTGTTTAGAACGATATTATGTTTTCCGTGGACAAGTCCATGCTTCCTGGCATACCGATCCAAAATTTATACGAGGACCTACTGAAATGACTAGTGGGCGCGATATCTATCGAAAAGATATGCCTTCTTAAATAAGATCCACTTCCATAATGGACAATGAAGATCCATTCCTTCAAGTACCTCCTCCGTTAGTCCTAATCAACATTTTTGTCGGCAAGTTCAAATTTCCAAAAAGGGACAAAAAATTCTGAAAAGACCCCAGACATAGGCTGAGGGTATATCTCTGTCGGCAAAGCTGGCTGATACTTTTTTACTTGTTTAGATTAGATCATGTAATTTATCCATTGGGGGTATCCATGGTCGGACAAGGTTTCCACATAAAATTTTGAAAGGAATATAATTATTCCGATATGACTCATCTTCGGACTTAAACTAAGTTCGGATGGCCAAATTTTGGCAGATCTGTTCGAGAGTTACCGTGTTGTCCAACCACTACACATGATAACATAGGGGATTTTTATACTTTTCGGCGTATTTTCCTAGCCAGTATGGACTTACCCCTGATAAAACGTGTACTGTTTTATTAATGGCATTGAATACAAGTTGTTAAAAAAAAACAAAAATCAAAGCAATTCGGGAGCAGGTCTTAAAGTGAACTTATCCAAAGTTTTGTGTGGTAGGTATTCGAAAATAAAATTGCTACAACTATCTCAAGAAAAACGCCGCCAATGTTTAATAAATAACATTTTTTATTATATTTTAAAATATACAACAGGTACAATAACTAGAATATGCTGCAAAAAATGTCGAGATGAATGTCGGATGATCCGATCTTTATATGTTTTTGTTGTATTATTTTACATATAAAAGCTTGTTATTAACCGAAAGACTTTAAAAAGTTGACGGATTTATGGCGAAGAAATTATCCAGTTTTTTTTTGGATAAAATCGAAATGTTGATTTTGACAGTTCACATTTTTTTAAAATGGATATTTTTAATTCCGTTTAGCTTAATTACAAGATTATAACCTTCTTAATGAGCCCACAAAAATATGTGCTGATGGCCTTATTCGTTTCCGAGCTGCAGTTTGCACCGCAAATTGCTTCAGTAAAAACAGTGTTTCGTAGGCGGCCATTTACAGAAAAAAACAAGAAAAAAATCCGAGAGTAGCTCAAGGTATGATCTATAATATAAAAATAAAATCTTCTAAAAAAATTGGTAGATTTCTTGTAAAAAATTTATGAAAAATGTAATTTTTCGTGCTCAATAGTCCCCTTTAGTTTTTTATTATTATTTCTCTATACGAAGTTTTATCCATTTTGTAATATTTAACTAAAACTTATTTTTGATTTATGTATGTATATGAAAAATTGTTTCAATGTCAATACGCCATTGGCGATGCCTAACAGTTTTTGTATAAGAGAGTAACGTATTACGCATCTGTCAAGAGTCGATTGATGGAAGGCTACATGATATGCTTTTAAGGCATATCATTGTAAGAACCGTTAGAGTTTGCGTGAGTTCAATACCTCAAAATTGCTTTTTGTAAATAGAATAGCTGAAGGTAAAATTCCAAGTATATTGTGAATTTCGAAACCGCATTTGTTAAAATAGCAATCAAATAAGGATTTGTTTGGTTTCGGGGTCTATGTATACATTTTAACATGTATGAAAATGTATGTACATATATGCATATAAATTACAGTATAGTCTCGTTTCTTTACAACTAATATAACTAATATGTATATCTAATATTTTATGTTATTTTAATTAAAATTAATTACTTGATATATCACATATTATAATGACTTTCTTTACACATACTGTGTAGATAAATCGATTGATATGAAACAATTTATTTTCAATTTACTTTAATATATTTTTTAATTAACTTTCCTATAAAATAAATTGCTTGATCAGAGAAGAGATATGAAGAAAGTTTAGTCAAAGGGTGGAAACAAAGTAAATTGTGAAGGAACGAAAAACTTAGAATACATGCGTGCTTCATGCGGCAAAAACTTGTTAGGAATGGAATCATAGGGACAAAGACGAGAAACTGGTCGCCAATTTCCTAAGATTTCTATTTGGTGTCCATTATTTTTATTTAATCATACAAGCAATCTATTAAATACAATCACATTGTTTGTCTTGTATTATTTTAGAAACTTGTGAAAGTAATATTTAAGAAATAATCAATTTGTTTTATATTAATTTATTGTGTGTACTTACAGTCTCCCCTGCTTTCTTCAATATCCAAAATGATATTCGTTTGTCCCGTTTCAACTTCACACATTTGTGATTTACCCAAAATGCCAGCTACCTTGTGACATTTTAACAGTAACAAAAATGTTAAATATAACGATGATAAATATGTAAATCGGTGGAGAGATGTGCGGGTATGTGTGTGGCTGTTTGCAGACATATTGACTGGAAAGAAAAAATAAAAATTTTATTGGTAAATAAAAAAGTATAGCATATTTTATTATTTATTGTAAAAATTGCATATGTGAGTGTATTTAATTTAAAAATATTAATAAATAAATAAAAAAATTTTTAGATCACAGCTATTTTTTTATTTATATTATTTATTTATTTTCTTTTTTAGAGATTACAAAAAATTTATTGTCCCTCATTTGGCATTGTTGAGACTATTTAATGAAAGATTTAAAAAAAATGTTTAAAAAAAGTTATTGTTACTCAATTTTCTTTAGAAATTGGTTACACGTTTTTATATTGTTTTAAAAATATATGTATGTCTATTTGTTTTTATTTGCATAACCATTTACTTAACAATTCATTGCCAAATTGTCGAAGCTGTTATTTTAGGTTACAAGTTTTTTTTGCTTTTCTACCATTTTTCCTACTCTGTGCTATAGTTTTCACCTTATATGGGTTTATATTATCATCCAATGGTTAGCAAATACCAGAATGGCACACAACCGTTTGGCATTAGTGTTTCAATGCCAAAACCTTAGACAAAAAAAGACTTGAAAACCCCAAAAGTCAATGTCTAAGGCAACACGCCTGTTTTAAATCTACAAACAATGGGGTAAAATGTTATTGTGTTTTTCGCGTTTTTTTTGTTAGTCCTGTCTCTAACTGTAACTTTTCTATTGCTATGTTTGTTTTGGCATTTTGTTTTTTTTTCTTTAGCATTTGAAGTGTCGTCATATATGGTAATATGCAATTTTCATAAATGTGATAATCATATGGGCATATATTTTACAACAATTTTAGTAAAACCACAAAATTTTATTTAAATTTTCTCTAGAAAAATGCAATTTTCTAATTTCCTCCGGTTTCTGTTATATTTGGTGTTGAGGAATTTTTAAAGTGCCCATTAAGTGTAATATTGTGCATGCAGTGTTTGTTTTGCTTTTGGGGGTAATTTTTATGGGGTTTTTTTTAGATTTGTGTAAAGCATTTTACTTTTACGAGCAATTTTCTTTATTGTCATTGCCTGAGAGTAGGGGAATAAGCCTACGGAGTTTGTGGCTTAAGTCTTTTGTTTGTGGTAATGGGTTTTAAAGTAATTTGAAGATAACAAAGGAAATGGGAAGGAGTTATTTTATATACAAAAGATCTGTTGAAGGATACTCTAATACAGAGATTGGCCAACCACTGAGAACACAAAAAGATGGACATTTGGTTGAAGCCCACAAATTAAACCTGTCGACGGAATCCTAAAACTTAAAATTGTGGAAAATTCGGTGAAGGATACTTCGAATAGGTATACAGGGTGCCGATATTTTATGTGGCTATCGGAAACCGTTGGCTACCTGTTAGGGATGATTTTTTTTTACAGAAACATCATTTATAAGCGGTCATTAGAGAAAAACATTGAACCTCCATCATATATGTATATGATCAAGCCATTTGTGCAGAACAAACATGTCTTCTGAAAGACTATGAGCGGTACAGAAAAACTAAAACGTCGATTTATTGAAGAATTTGTGTGACATCACCAAGGTAAAAGGAGAATGGATGGGCAAAAAGGAGATGAACTTCTAAAAAGGGCACATTAAGGGCAAAGAACGCATTGGTTACTCAAGCAGCAAAACTGATGGTGCAGATGAAAGCGACTGTGTCCACACATACCTACACAACGATACAGATAGTCTTGGGATAATGACAATTCAGCATCAACGAGGAAAAGGAGGTATATTCCAACTGGCATTGATGCTGACGATTTGGTTTTTTGGTTTAAAGCTATACCAAAACCAGCAACGGTATGCTAGCAGTTTTTCGTTGAAGGCATTGGAATCCCTACTCATCGTTAGTCAGGAATCCACAAGGCTATCCGAAAGGAAGTGTAACGTGACAAGTGTCACATACATACAACAACACCTACAGTCATCCCTTACCACGATAGTAGCAATGAGTCGATATGCACTCAACAGCATCTCCATCTACGCCAGTCATGCATTGAAGTCATTTGCTTGCTGTACTCAATACACAATAATTCGCATTCACTTCATTCCAGTTTATACTTTAGTATTCCAGTTTTCGCCGTTGAAGTCAGCTTGCTACTGCTGGGGGCTTGCTATCCACCAAGGCATTCCTGGGTGGCTTGTTGTGTTGGCGAATTTTGGAAGGGACTACCCATTGTGGCTGTCGCATTAATAAATTGCACACAGTGAATTCTGTTTACTGTCCCCCACAGAGACTTCGGTTTCCTGTTCCACACAGAGACTTCGGTTTTCTGTCCCGCACGGAGGCTTCGGTTTCCCGTCCCACGCGGATACTACGGTTTCCCGTCCCCCACGGAGACTTCGGTTTCCCCTCCCCCACGGAGACTTCGGTTTCCCGTCCCACACGGAGACTTCGGTTTCCCGTCCCACACAGGGACTTTGGTTCTTTGTTCCTAGATATACGCAGTAGTCTGTATGAGTTCATAGCTGTAATTAGTTTTGTATAGTAGACGTTCCGAACAGCAGATCGTCGTCAACCCGCCCGACATCAATCAACACGTTCCCGATCACTACTGAAACGAATCAGCAACCGATCATCGACAACTATCGTTATCAGCCAGCATCGTCATCACCGATCCCCGCCAACCATCGGCGTTTCCGAATACCCCCGAAACGTCATTACCGAGCGTCGTCACCCGTCGCCGTTCCCGAACAGCTTCGGACGAGTTACCGAACATCACCGAATCGTCCTCACCGAGCTTCGTCAACCGTCGTCGTTGCCGAACAACATTAGCCGAGTTGCCGAATCGTCGTCACAGATCTTCGTCAACAATTTCCGTTCCCTAACATGTTGTGTTAGTGTACTGGAATAATCTTTGTCTCTTCATGTAGTTGGTCCACTGAATACATGAGGATGTCCTCTGTTGCAGTTTTCAGTGCGGCATTCTGACAGGTTTGATTTTTTCCATCGGGTTTCACTTATGTATATACGTGTAACACAATGAATCCACATAGCTTACCACATACCGACCTATCGCGTTATATGACTGTGGTCAGCTTTGCGCAGATAGCTGTGGCTTGCTGTCGAATGTCTGCCTTGGGGTAGTTAGTGGTCGGAATTTTGTTACCATCGATCATGACATTTAGGTCAGTATTCACCTCCACAGCCCATGTGGTAAACAGAGTGGTCTTAGATTTAGTGGCGGGTATTTGCATATTCCAAAAATTAGTTCAGCCTTTCACAAATGACATAAGGAAAGGTACCTAACGCAAAGATCGTACATTCATCCGCATACTTTTCGATCTCAATGGCATCGGCAGAGGGTGAAAACAGGAGATGTAGAGAATAAACAGTTCCGGAAATATCACCCCACCTTGGGGAATTCCCTGTATCACTTTACGGGCTTGGACTTCTTGTTCCTGAATTCGACGTGCGACGGGCATCCACGCATATTATTGATTATCCAACGCTTTAAACTAGGCCGAAGAGTAGTCCACTCAATGCCCTGTAACAGAATTGAGTGCTTGACAGTATCAAAGCGCCAGCAACACTGTCCTAGCGCACATTTTGTGCTAACATGTGTGGGGATGGCGTACAGCGCTGTTGCCGTGCCACCACATGGTCCGCTTACGGAACCCATGCTGGTGATAGAATAATTCGGAAGCTGGGTAGGAATAATACCTTAAGCATCTTTGCTACCGGCGACGAAAACGAAATCGCTCTGTATGATTCTCCCTAACTGGTATCTTTGTTTGGCTCCACTGCCAATTTTCTAGACTTTGGGCAGGATGTGGGTAGGTAGCCACAGGTTGTTGTTGTTGTAGCAGCACAGAAACCTGCGAAGCATAGTTTTGATGCTGTGTTGACAGCCGCTGCCGTTGACACCCGCTGTCGTGGGACTGCGAAGCGACAGGTTGAGAGACTTGGTGAGATACTCAACTTCCGGCTGATCTAGCTGTTTCAGCAATAATATAGTTTCAGTAGTCAATTGCTCGGCGATTAAAATTTTGAAGAAGTAGCGGTATCTCTGAATGGTGTTTAATTTGATTGTGGCAATGGCCAAAATTTGAACTTTAAAAAAAACTGGCTTACATCGGTGCTGTCACCGAGTAAAATGTCCGATGATTATAAATCTCGAAAGCGTATCCAATTTTATTCAAATTAAGCACATTATGCGCATGTTTAACCAGTCGTTGGAATACCTACTTTAATTTATTCAGATCAAAACTTTGGACCAAATTGGACGCTCTGTCAAAAGGTGTGCCGCGTACCATTTTCGAAAGTACCTGAAAGAGTAGAACGACAAATAATTAAAAGCGGAGATATTCACATAAGAATAAAGCTTTGAATTTTGTCCACATACGTTTTTTTGCCTCTTGAATATTATCCGACCGTAACCAAACTCTATATTCTCTGTGAGCTCTATTAGCCACCAAAATTTCGTGACGATCCGATCAAAATTGTGACCTGTAGCGTGATTTCAAAAAAAAAAAAAAAAAAGAATGGGATGTATTACCGACTATTGCGATATATCCGTTATTTGGCCACCTACGCCAACCTACTTTACATCATTGTAAAGATGGGATTTTCTTCTTTCACAGTGAGGCTTTGCTTTTGGAAAGTCCCCAACCAAAGCTGTGATATTCGTCATTATAATAAAAATAAATCAATTAAAAGGTGGGTTTTATTTGCGACTATTGTGATATCTTTGTTATTTGATCACCTACGACAACCTGTTTACATCCGTAAGAAAGGTGATATTTTCTACTATCTTTTGCTTTACCATTTATAGAAGCTGAGATATTCGCTTTTGAAAAAAAAACTTTGACTTTTTCCAAATAAGTTTTTTGGCCATTCCGCCCCCTAAATATTATCTGACCATCGCCAATAGGCTTCTTTCCCTCCGGGAACCCAATGATCACCCAAAATTTGGTGATCCGATCAAAATTGCGACCTGTAGGGTGATTATAAGGTTTACGTGGACAGACGGAAAAACATAGATTGATTCAGCTCGTCGATACATGGTATATATAAGTATGGGTCTAAGACCATTATTTCAATGTGTTACAAACTTTTTGCCCAAAACCAATTTATAATACCCTCCCCACATAGTGGTGTGGGTTTTAAAAACGATTCAAGAGTTCTTAAACTTCACTTTCCGAAATATTGTGTAGCTTATATTCTGCTATATACTATATTCAAAGTATATACCCAATCGGTTAGTCCCTTTGAGAGTTATTGTGCGCATCATTTTGCGAATAATTTTTAACTTTTGAGGGGGAGGTACCCGAGGCAGAGAACCAAAATGGCCATCTTGTTGTTCTATTATATTACGAGTGCCAAATTTCGAACAGAATCGGTTGATCCGTTTGCTCCAGCCAGCCAGACGGATGGACATAGCTAAATCGACTTTAAATTTTCTGAAACTGATTTCGTCCAAACATACTTGGAATCTGGGACCATTATTTCGATGAGGTAACCTCTTTTTCCTAAATACTGAGGGTATAGTAGCCACTTGAAACTTGTTCCTTTGTAAACCCTATTCTCTTATATTTCTAGCTTGTAGCCTGCATTTTGTTACATTGTTTCACTCTAAGCCCAGATACTGTGAACATAAAATACGTGCCAAATTATGATTTACATATATCTTGTGCTGACATACACCCACCAGTTTAACAACAACAACAACAGGGACAACAAACGTTCGGCTTCATATCCATCTTTGCCAGCATAACTCTTTTCAACTAACAGTTAGACAACCAACCAGCCAGCCATTTAGAAGCGGTAATGGTAGTTGGCCATTATTTAAACAGACAGACCATCTTCAATTACATTGGGAAATGAAATTTCAGTTGAGAACTTTTGGAATTACGGTCATAATTTATATTAACAAACCACAAAATACTGATGTCGATGCTGACGATGATGTTGATGACGAAGCCTCAGACTTAGACCTAGACATGGCAACATAAAAAAGGTATGGATTTTTGCTCACTACCTTCCAAATAACTAACTAAAGTGGCTGTCATTTTTAAAATTCCCCATAGTCGTTAAATTGCTTTTACTGTAAAACCGCCATCAAAATGCCGCTATACGAACGAAAGTCATGGTGGCAAATAGGAAAAAATCGCGAAAAAAGGAAAGGAGAGAGTATGAACAAGCGACACGACAAACAGATCAGGTGCAATGTAAACTTAAAGAGTTTCCATGTAAAGAGGAAGCTTTTGTGGAAAGGTGAGAGGTAGCAGCTCAAAACTTAAACAAAAAAGAAAAAGAAACTGAAGCACTTGTTTAAGTTTTGCACGTATACTGTTATATGAATTTTGGTGTGTGTTTCGGTTTTTCTTCATGACTTCTTCTTGAATGGTTAGTGCTGGCGGTTGGTTGCCATGTCAGGCTGTTTGTTGTGCTTAAAGTCATGTTAGAGGAAAACAAAAAGCATAGTTGCCCTTCATGCATTTACCGCCATGACCAATGCTATCAATACAAAGCTCACACACACGCTTGGCCATACCACACGACCAGGAAAACGGAAAGCATAGAAATGAACGGTTGTTTTTTTTCGTTTGGTTTGTGCTTTTGTTGTTGTGATACATTGTTTGCAATATTTTTTTTGTGTTGCAACCACAAATATCCGTTCTTTTGGCTTTATTCTTTCTAATGCTGGTTAAATAGCCAGACAGTTAGTTTGTTGGCTGTTTGCTTGACTGTTAATCCCGTGGTATGTTTACCTTTCCACGTACGACGCTGTCGTCTGTCTGTAACATCGTCGTGTGTTAAGTGTTTAACCCAATTGTTCGGCTTAACCATTTGTGTTTCTTTTGCCTTAAAGGCATCGGAATGAATGCGCTCTCTATGACCAAAGAAAATAAAAATAATTGCTTCTGTTGTACCATGGCCAAGTGGATGGATAATCCAAGTAAGTGCAGAAGCAGAATGAATTTGAGTCACAGTGAGAGCTAAAGTAGCAACAGCAGCAGCCATGGATTTGCCAACGCAAATATTAAAGCATCCCAAGCAATTTTTGTGGCGGAAATGTAGAAAAAGTAATTTATTTTTTTTAACGAAGTTGGGAATATAGTTTGAGTCAGTTTTAGAAGTCAAGAAGTAGGTGGTGCTCGAAAGGTTGTCTAAGGGGTAAAGTGGAACATGTAGATTAGGATGACCCAAAAAAATTTCTTTTTTTGCATTTCCTAAATCCTAAATTTTTTCCATTTGATCCAAAAACCTTATACAGTAAAGTCGCTATAATTGGTAATCTTCGATAATTCGTAACAAACTGCCGGTCCCTTGAATCCATTTCCTTCGCATTTAAACCCCGCTAAATCGAAAATCTCGATAATTCGTATAAATGTATCTATTGTATATGAAATTTTATGGCAATCGGTTAACGTTAACCCGTGCCAAACTAGCTTTCCATTTTTCCTTAGTAGTTTTAGACAGCGGAATCCTATGCAAATGCATATATGGTTAAGATGGTCGTAGAGAAAATCTGATTAGACAGTAACTTGTTTTATCACAAAATAAAACGAACTAAGCCCAGAACATATTTTGCATATCGTGCATATTTTGACATATTTTTATATATTTGCATAAAATAAGCATATGTAAAACCATATGCAAAAATATATACAAGGATATGTGGTCTAAAAACCCACCGAAATGGCTGAAATGTGGTATTAAGTCTTCGTTAGGGGTATGAAAGTTTACACCTGAAATTTGTCTGCATGGGTCCACGTCTTCATATAGCCCCCATCGAACGGTACCTCCCAATTTCCGATATTTGAAAGGTTGTGGCCTCACCATCACACTTAAATGCCTGACATTTTGTATAAAGCTTTCGTTGGGAGTATACAACTTTCCACCTGAAATTTGTCAGTGTAGGTCCACGTCTTCATATAGCCCCCATAGAGCGGTACCTCCCGATTTTCGGTATTCTGAAACTTTTAGCCTCAATATCCCATCGAAATGACTGAAATTTGGTATTTAGTCTTCCTTGGGGGTATAAAACTTTCCACCTGATTTTTTCGGTATATTTCCACGTCTTTATATAGCCCCCATAGAACGGTACCTTCGGATTTCTGGTATTCTGATTTTTTTCGGTATAGGTTTACGTCTTCATATAGCCCCCATAGAACGGTACCTTCGGATTTCTGGTATTTAGAAGGTTGTGACCTCAATATCCCTCCGAAATGGCTGAAATTTGGTATTAAGTTTTCCTTGGAAGTATAAAACTTTAGAAGGGGGTAGGAAATTAAAAAAAAGAAATTTGTTTTTTTTTGGTCACCCTAATGTAGATACATACGTCACCGAAGAGACTTCTCTCATATCAATGAGTGCACTTTTTATTCCCGTGCCCGAATGACAAGTCTTAAGACATAATTTGGTTCAATCAAATCGCAGCGGCTTACGCGATACCGGATTGGCCCGGAACACCACAACACCGGAGTTACGACCAGCGGTTGCCACTTCAGTGTAAACGTGTTCGCATTTGTATCGTTTTTCTGTATTGGAAGCTGTGTGTCCCACATCCACCACATTCAAACATCGGTGATGTGCAATGGATACCGGGAGTGGGTGCATATCACGGGCTGCTCTAGACTCGTCTCTGTAAGGGACTACGCGGGATTTTTTACTGCATGCAGCGCGTACGCCGCCCCAGCGATTCGTCGCTTTTTTGCAATTTAATAACAATGGACTTTGAGGACGAGGTAAGATCGAGGGAATAATGGGTTTCATGATATTTTCATGGTCGCTACAGGAAACCAACCTCAACAATAACTACAGCATACAGCATTGTGTTGGTTGCAACGTATTGAGGAAGGATCGCACCAGAAGTGGAATATATAGGAGTAGCAGTCAGGTGTAGAACTTCTGAGGTAGAATTGCTTAACGTATACATCCCGCTGATAAGTTGCCGTAATCCAGGTTACATGCTCAACATTAGCCCGCTTTTGCAAGGTCATAACTGTAAGGCCGGCATTCTGTTCCCGTCAATGACAAAAAGTATGTAGTGCTGGCTGAGCAGCTCCTACCAGAATTAGCGGAGAGTGTCACAGTTCGCCAGATACAGCCGTCGTGTCACCTGGTCTGAAAAATGACGTCAGGTGGCAATCCATCTTCTGACTTGGTTCAGATCATCTCCCCATAATTGTCTCCAACAGCAGACCGGCCGATTTCGTCACATTTGAAAGCCGCATTGTCATTAATCATTGGAAAGCTAATTAGGCTATTTTCAGAGAGTTCACTAATCACCCCTTCAGATATTTGCCCAGCCCGTTTTGCAATCCCAGTGACCCCAGAGTCAGGAAGCTGAGACTGGAAGTTAACAGGTGAGCATAAGCGGAACAAGTGGCGAAGTCATCTGAAGAATTGTTGCTAAAATAAATGAATTGTGGGCACCGGTTAGGAAGGAAGATAGGACCCCAGCCACGCTTGGCTACATTACACTGACTGATCCGAAGAGCTGGGCAAGTTTTTTTACTCGACAGTTTGTCGAGCACGCCGGTTGTGACAGGACAAAGAGAAGATTACTACGTTGCATTAGATCTCTTTCTGTCTAGGACGAACCACCACAATTTTAAATGGATGATTTTGCGAATGCCGTCAGGAACGCTACATCATCCAAAGCGTTGGGACCTGATGAACTTTCCATGGTAATGCTGACATGACTAGATGAGCCGGGAGTCGAGTTCTCAGCGAAGTTCTCAACTTATAATCTAGCCATCGACATAGTTCCCGAAGTCTGGAAAAATGGCGGGGTGGTACCGCTACTGAAGCCAGGCAAGGATGCCAGCAAAAGCGATTTCGCTTTTGTGGCCCGATAGAACAAGAATTCCGTAGACTGTAACAGGGATTTCCGCAGGGTGTAGGGTTATCTCCGGAACTGTTTAACCACCACCTCTCCTGTATTTCATTCAATCTATACGCAGTACGATCGTAAAGTAGACTGTAACAGGGATTTCCCCAGGGTGTAGGGGTATCACCGGAACTGTTTAACCACCACCCCTCCTGTATTTCATTCACTCTATACGGCATTGAGATCGGATGATTGCCACGGTGCTCTTGAATCAAATTTAAATGGAAGGTGCTTAGACCTGAGAAGTTTTTGTGGATTCTGAAACTACAATGTTCATAGATGAGAAAAATCAAAAAACAAAAAAAATCGCCGGAGCGCTTTTTAAATAAATCGCGATTCAAGTTGACATTTTTAGGGGTTGTTTAGGTTTTCACGATTTTGCTTAGAAACCGCAATTCCTATCAAATTGAGACTGAAGAAAATGTTGCAGCTATCAAAATTCTCTAAAGGATTGACATTGACATACTCGAATACTAAATCTGCGGCCACTCTGTTCACCACGTGGAATGCAGAGGTGAGCACTGATTTGGATGTCATGGTCGATGGTAGCAGAATTCCGACCACCAACTACTTCATTATTCTAGGAGTTACATTCGATAGCATTTTCACGTCGACCGCGTATGCCACAGCTATCTTCCACAAGCTGAGATATGGGAACAAGGTCCTCAAATCCCTAGCTGGCATCACTTGGAATTCAGATAATGAAAACTTGTTGACCATATATAACGTGATAGATCGAACTGTGGTAAGATTTGCGGCTCCAGTGTAGTCTGCGAATATAACTTCAACGCGATTGAAAATATTCAAAATTGTCCGAATGCCGCTCTGAGAGTATCTTCGATATGATGAGGCAACGAGTCTTCCAATACCTCAAAAGAGTAACATGCTCTCGTCGCAGTAATTGGTCGAGTTTTACCGTGAAAGCCATCCTAATCACAATATGGTGGATAGGACCAAAACTATCCTGTGAATGCGGTCCTCGGAGAACATCTCCCGTCTATTGCAGTTGAGGAGCGTCAGTTTGGGTTTGGATCAACAACGCTCGTGATGATGCTGTCTAAATTACTATATGGCAAGGATTGATGATACTGCACTAAACTTCTTTCCAGCATGCAGACAATACGCTGCTCCTCTTCAAGTGATCGACCTGCATTTATGTGAACATTTTTAAATGGCTGTGGGAAAGCACTCGAGTGGTTATAAGTATTCTACTGACAGATCCAATTAAGAGAATCTACAGGAATTAAATTCTCAGTCCTAGGGTGGGGTTCCTGCGAGTTTTGGGCCATTATCTAGGACATAACCAAACATTATCTGCAGAAAAACAGTACTTAACAGCACATCATTACAATATTTTGTGCCGGAGGTACGCGAAGAAGACCTAAATATTCGACTGAAATAGGCTATTGTAATTTGCCAAGCGTTCTAAATAACAATGAAATACATTGTGGCCATTATAGCTATAACTTATTGGGATAGATATGCCACTATTCTAGACCGCATTATTGACACCTTTCCCAGTCATAACAACAACGCAAAGCAAAAACTTGCATGCTATCATGTAACTTAGAAGCAACAACAACACAACAAAACTACCGTTAAAAATACTCTAATTTAATTATATTTAATATCCAAGTCGATTTGCAGCTAATGTGGATCACAGCAACATCTTGGCGAATAAACACATTTTTCCGAGTTATCAAGAAATACCATTGATGTGTGTGAGAACTAACTAACTGGCAACAAACAATATTTTCCTATATGATAACCATAATATGTGGCACATACATACGTATACACAGACGTATAGAAAATCTAATATCTTAAATAACATTTTATAACAACAATCAACAGCTACCAGCTAGCAGAAGCTGCTTATTATTACAACACAATCTCAAAGTAGTGGGGAGAACTGATATCTACAGGAAAACCGCAAGTGCTGAAATACTCTACTTATTCCAATGTTTTTTTTTTTCCTCTCAAAAAAAAAAAAAAAAAAAAAAAAACACCAATAGACATTGATTGTCGTTCCAAAGGGGGGGGTATAAATTCAGGTTAATAATTCATAATAATCGGTATCATTTAACAAGAAAATGAAGACGAGAACGCAAAAAAGATGAGGAACTATTTCTGAAAATATTTCTGTTTTTTGTAATTCGCTGATAGTTACAAAAATGAAAAAAAAATGAGGTGGAGAAGATCAAAAAGTAAGCAACAAATCTCTGGTATTAGAACACAATGCAAATCCATTAAATCCAATGCCAGCCACTTAACTAGTTGTTGGTTAGCATTCTCATGCCAACTGTCGATTGTCTAAAGATATAACAACAGCGAACGGTATTGCAGTTACAGCAACAGAAAAAAATCTGCAAGCGATTTGGAGTAAAGCAACGAAAACACAGACCAACCGGCTGGCTATAAATCTCTTGAACTCAATCAAGCGCTACTTAATGCATAACTTAAAGTCTTGTTAGAAAAAAAAACACATCAAAATAATAATCAGCATATTCGTACAGCAGCACAGAGGTTTGTTGGAGTGCAGTGTGAAAAATGTTACAGTCTTAGGTGAGGAAATTGGGATGGATGGATAGTGAGTAAATATATATTGGGAGAGAGTCGGAATAAATTTCCGAACACATGAAAACGAAAAAGGTCGTGGGTGTTGGTAGATGATTTACATGTTTACTATACACCCTTCAGGGTGCCATTGTGGTGCATTGATATGCACACTAGGATTATGACTTGTTGACCTTTTTTCTCAAAAATAATTTTTTGCAGTCATAATGAATGAACTTTTGATTAAAAAAAATGTTCATTCTATTTAGCTATTAAAAAATGTCACGCACAACCCATTTTGAGTTTTTTTTTTTTGAAAAATACTTTGAATTGAAATTAATAAAATATATTTTCTGTTGCACGACTGAATGACCTTTTGCCTATTATTTACTGTAATAACTTTTACTTCATTTCAATATTAAAAATTGATATATGTAATAAAATTATATATGATATAAAATGATATGATATCTTAGAATATGATTAGTTTAATGAGAAACAAAAAGTTGTACTATTTTTTGTTGAAAAATACTATGAAATGAAAACGTTAAAAAATAATTCATGTGGCACGAAAGAATGGCCTTTTGCCATTTGATATATGAAATAAAATAATATATGATACTCGTATAAAACAAGTGAGCAAAGGCTAACATCGGGACGGGACCGACTATGTGATACCCTACAACATTAAAGTTTATCACCTATCTGACATTTATACCAAATAGCTTAAAGCGAACTGAACCAAAATAATTAATATTTAATTTTATAGTTGACTACTGTCGACATCTAATTGATACTGATTGAAAGTTTTGCTGGTCTTCTTTATAAGCATTTTACATGTCTTTAATACACCAAATAGAAGCAGAAGTATTTTTCATTAAAGTAAAAAATTGGAAAACATTAAAACTGTTGTAGCTTATCGCCTCTTGCAATAATATTTTGTATTAATTAAAAGCTCATATGGTTTAGTTTCATTATCAAGCTCTCTCCCTGGAATATGCCCACAAGAGGCAGAAATATCTGACATCGAAATAAAATTCCATAAATTGGAAATTGGGATATACCAGCGTCTTTTTCAACATCACAAGCATTTCACCAATTTTGGTAACGCAATTGGGAACATTTTAAAGCTCAAAATGTCTTCATTGTTGAAACGCATCCAACCAAAGCTGAGAAACTCGTCAGTACAATTCAAATAAAACAAGTGAAAAAGTATCAGTCGGCTGTGCCAACAGCCTGTGTGGATTGAAATACTTTTTTTTCCAAAAAAAACTTACGTATTAAGGGGGGTTTCAAAACAATATGGATAGGACGAATGCGCAAAAAATTGCGGGGATATCGATAGATAGGGTTTTTATACCCTCAGCATATATGCTAATGAGGGTATATACACTTTCATACGCGCAAAATGTGCCTCATCGAAATAATGGTTTTAGACCCCAAGCATGTTTGGACGAAATGTGTTTCAGACAATTTGGAGTCGATTGAGCAATGTCCGTCCGTCTGTCTGTCTGGCTGGCTGGAGCGCACGATAACTCTCGAACGGATGAACCGATTCGGTTCCAATCTTGCCTTTCGTAATATTTTGCCCAAACTTAGTTTAAGTTCGAAGATGGGCTATATCGGTCCACTACTTCCGGTACCTCCCCCACAAAAGTTCGAAAATGTTCGGAAAATTTGTGCGCACGATAACTCTTGAAGGGAGTAACGGATTTGGTCCATACTTTGCCTATCGTAAATTGTGTACCAGACTTAGATGTTTCAATATAGACTCAATCGGCCCACTCCTTCGTGTACCTCCCACACAAAATTTCGGAAAAGTTCAGTTTAGGGCCATCTCTTGAATCGCTCTGCTTTTTGTTTTAGCAACTTGTATTCACTTTGTTTTTTCATAGTAGGCGGTGTTTTGACGGGGCGAGTTACTAGCCCAACGCCCAACCCAAGTTTTTAACGTTCTTATGGGTGAACGCGCGGCACATGTTAGCTCACTACCTTCAACGGATGTTAAAGGCAGCTCCCCAGGTGACACCACGGGGAGGTCAGTGTCCACTTGAGATGAAAGAGGGACCGTTGCTTGGTATCATTCATACCCTATGATATAATAGGTCGATCAACTCGATCCGTAACAGCCACCTTTGCGAAAATTGAAAAAGAGTCTGCCAAAGTGGGTCTGGCATTCAACGGCGATAAGACAAAGTTTATGGTATCAACACGCAAGACGTCCAGTTGTCTCGGACCAACTGTTGATGTTCAGCACTACAATTTTGAGGTAGTAAATGACTTTATTTACCTCGGCACAGCCATAAATAAAACGAACAACATCAGTTTTGAAATCAAAAGAAGAATAATATTGGCCAACAGATGCTACTTTGGTCTAAGTAAACAGTTTAAAAGTAAAACCACCTCTCGTCAAACAAAACTTACGCTCTAAAAGACACTGATACTACCCGTACTTATGTATGGATCTGAAGCATGGGTACTTGCGAAAGCAGATGAGGCAGACCTTGGTGTGTTTGAGAGAAAAATTCTTCGAAAGATTTATGGACCAATATGCGTTGACGGTGAATACCGACGTCGTATGAACCACTAACTATACCAGCCGACCGACATCGATATAGTAAAACGTATCAAACTACAACGATTGCGTTGGCTTGGCCATGTCAGCAGGATGGATAAAGATGCCCCAGCCAAAAAGGCATTTGAATACGAGCCACTCGACGGTATACGCCCCAAGGGAAGGCCAAAACTCCGATGGAAGGACCAAGTTGAAGAAGATATCACAGAACATGGCATCCAAAATTGGAGAAGTAAAGTAAAAGATCGGTGCGTTTGGAAATCTATTCTTAGTTCGGCTTATGGAACAAGACGTTCTGTTTAATACAAAAGCCATCTAACTTGTATTCACTGCCCTCCATACGACGGTAAAAGTTTCATTTGGGGCAAGTCCATACTTCCTGGGAAAATAGCCTAAAAGTTGCAAAAACCCCTATGACACCGTGTGAGGTGGTTGGAGCGCAAGATAACTCTAGAACGGATCTGCCGATTCGGTCCAAAATTTGGCCTTAGTAATATTTTGTCCAAACATAGTTTAAGTTTGAATATAAGCCATATCGGTCCACTCTTTCAGATACCTCCCCCATAAAATTTCAAAAATGTTCGGAAAAATTTTTCGTACGGTAACTTCTGAAGGGAGTGCCCGAATTGGTCCATACTTTACACATCCTAATATATCTACCAGATATAGATCAGGTTCAAACATGGATTATATTTGTCCACTTCATCCAGTACCTCCAAAACAAAATTTCGGATAAGTTCACTTTAAGACCTGCTATCGAATCAATTTGCTTTTTGTTGAAGCAACTTGCATTCGCTGCCTCAATTACGAAGGTAAAAGTTTTTTCAGGGGCAAATCCACACTTCTTGAGCAAACAGCCCGAAGGGTGTAAAAACCCCATATGGCACCATATGTAGTGGCTGGAGATCCACTTCCATAATGTTCAATGTCGATCCATTCCTTTAAGTATTTCCTCTGCAAAACCTTTGCTCTTTAATCCTAATCAACATTTTTGTCGTTTCATACGCCCCAAATTTGTAAAACCATCTAAATACATACATTTTTTGGAAAAAATTGTTTCAATACACACAGGTTGAGGGTATATCTCTGTCGGCCAAGCCGACTGATACTTCTTTACTTGTTGGGTATGTATAAATAACAGTGGGACTTAAAACAACAGACCAAAACAAAAAATACCATAATTCTTCCTATATAGCAAGATTACCTCCTGGGCGGGGTTTTGGAACGTTCGGACTATTATCGAGAGAAGTATGGATAATTAAGAAAATTGTAGGGTTGTAACCGAGACCATAAACTGGAACAAAGTTTGGAAGTCATTCTTTCGATATTTATCATGGCAACCACCCATTTTAGTTGATCATCATCGGACAAAATTTGAACTTCACTTAAGAGCAGATTTTGAACTTTTGTGAGTGAGGTAACGGAAGGAGTTTTCTGATATAGTCTATCATTGAACTTTAATTAAGTTCGAAAGAAATATTATGATGTGCAAGTTTGATAACAGTCACCTATCACTTTAGTTGGTCACCGCTGGATTTTTTTTCTACCTTCCGTAAAATTTTCATAACTATACTTGAACAGCTATTAAACTACACTAAAGCGGATATCTTGAATTTTTGTGAGGGACATAAAAACTTTTTTGGAGTTTGATCTATATTTCGGAGAATTTTTACCATCGATCTAATTGAATACTCAAATCGTAGGTTATCGAGTCCATCACCCATGCAATTTAGTGCCGCTAGGGGTTTTTTAGAGCTTATGAGCCATTATCTCAGGAAGAATGAAAGTGTCCCCGAAAAAAATGTACATTTGTAATAGGATCCGTAGGTACAAGCTACTGCATCGTCTTAAACTACAATTGTGCGAAAAACTCATTTATTACGTTATTGTGCTCATGGGCCTATTAGATGGTCCTGGGAGTTGTTTTTTAGTTATTTTTGGTCATTAACTCAGGAAGTATGAATTTACCAATGAAAAAGTGATATCGTAGTAATAAGCACCGCAGGCACAACCTTCTGCAATAAATTTAAAACCAATCCGAGACACGGCACTTTTGAGAAAAATTGGTAAATTCTGTGTGTGTGGTACACGAAGATGTGACCCGATATAGCAACATTAAAACTTGATCATTAAAATGTGAATTCGATCAAAATATTCCTTCCGAAGTAATCGTGCGTACCATTTTAGGAAAAATTTTGAACTTTTGGAGGAGGATTGGGCCGATATGCCCGTCTTCGTACCCGAATTATGTTTTAACAAAATACTACGTGACGCAAAGTTTGGACCAAATTGGTTGATCGCTTCGAAATTTATTGGGTAAATCTACTCAAAATTGTCAGAAACGGATATCGTCCAAATATACTTGGCGTCCAAAATCTTTAGTTCAATGACGTATATTAATTATCTTATCAAAGTGTATATCATCGTTAGCCTAAAGGCTTAGTATGAGGCCCTATATCAAAAAACTTTATACCAAACTGATGGTTTTGGTACGGTCACATCTTCCTGAAAACATGAGATGATCTGGCAACAAACAATTTTATAGAGACTTTTGATATCCAGCAGCGGCGAAGAAGAGGGCGAAGAGCCAAACGCAGGAAATGTTATGGATGATACGATAGCTTGCCAGCCGAACAGGTTAAAACAAAAGGTGACATGTGGATGTGTATTCATCAGCTACTTAATAGCATTTGGGAAGATCGATTAAACCCAATGATTAAGAGGTACCTATTCTAAGTTTTGTCTGCCTACAGGTCACAAGATCACATGTGTTTTAATTTTGAAACAGAGAAATATTAAACTGTACTCAAATTATTTGCGAATTCTAAGGGCATGGTCTAAACGGATTGCAATATACCACCCGCTATTGAAGGAGTCGAAATTAAACGGGAAATTGAAGACGTTCAGTAGTATAATAGAAGTCGACCTCAGAGTCACCATCAACAAAACCAGGTGCTACGTTGGAAAAAAATCGGTTACAATTTGATGGAAAGGTCAAGGGAGGAAAGTCACCTCGTTAACTGATCTTAACTGAAGTACCCACGAAAATTGAGGCCTTTCGAAGTCTATTGTTTCGTTAGCTCTGTATTATTTGTGCTCGTGAACACAAAGATATATTTTTTAAGAGGAAGTCAATACTCCCTGAGATAAGGATCCGAAAATTTCCAACACCCCTACAGCCACCAACAAAAATTGTGTATTTTTTATTTTGAAACAAATTGTAAAATATTTGCTATGAGCGGAAGTGGCCGAATGTGACTGGTCAATTCTTTTTAAAGCGATTATTTTGCAGCTATGATTTTGAATTGGGAAAGTACATTTGAGGTTTTCTATAACTAACGTTCATACAACAAATCAGTCAGTTATAGAAATGTTTAACTGCATTTTCAAATTAGGATATGTAATGATTCCCTAACCTGTAGCTGTCGATAGCAATTGCTTGCATACATAACAGACTCCTTAGATAGATACCGAAATAATTGTAAACTGTAACAAACCACTGGCAGTTGTTGTTATTGTTGAGCTCTAAAAACAAACGAGGTGAATGTTAAGTTCTTTGCAGAATGTGGAAAACCGGATAAAGTTCTTTGATCTGCAATGTGGACGAATAATTTTTACACTTCATAGACAAAAACTAAAATGTAGGTATATTTTTATTTTAACATCTTTTGCGTATATTTAATTTCCCATGTCTTTAAGAAATTTTAAATTAAAATATAAACAATTTTAAAATGTTATATTTATTTAATATTTCCTCTTACACAACTCTTGCCTAACTATAAAAAATCTATTTCCCAAACGTCATAACAAACTAACCACACCAAGGATCTAAAATGAAGTGGTGTATCTGTGTTAGTGTGTGTGTTTCAGCGGGCTTGTTTAAAAATGAATGCCATAATAAACATAACGGATCATAAATCTATAGCAGAAGTAATAGTAGGCTATAAACAGCTAGCTGGCCAGGCGGCGGTAGTCAACCAGCAAATACAATGGCAACCATAGGAAGACCATAGAACCAACTGAGAAATCTGAAAAAAGAGGACCACATATAGACAAAGTTTATGATTTTAAATGGCCATGCAAAAACAAAAAGAAGAAAAAACCCAACCCAAAACCAATGTCTAAACTGGTCCAAAAGTTCGTGTTGATTTAAAAGTACACCAAAAGAACAAAGTGGATATTTTTTTGCATTCTGGTTTCTCGGCTTCTTTTGCTGATTGCTGTTGTTGTTGTTGAAGACCAAGAGGATAAATGTTTGCCCAAAAACAAGCAGCAGCAATAACGGCAGCCCACCAAACCACCAAATCAAAGCCGGAGACCAATTGATGGCTGGTTAAGAAGCTGTTTTTTCATTTTTCCTTTTCCATCTAAAGAACATAACGGCTATCGCACCTGGCTCATTGACGTAATGGTAGCAAACTGTGGCCATTGCCATCAGCAGCAACAGTAATTGCTGTGCAATGTCAGTAGGATATAAAGAATATTTTTTGATATTTCTATAAAGTAGATTAAAGTGTAATGTTTGGAGTTTAGATGTTGTTGCTTTATTGGATTATGTTGTAGTCAGTTTCTTTTTGTGAGTAGGATGAAGTTTTATAAAGGGGGTTTAGTGGTTTCTTTATAAGGAGAAATAATTAAAAGTTGAGACTTTTGAGATAGAAGGCATTTATGGAAAGCCTTTAAAAGCAGATCACCTGTAGAATACTCATTGGAGTTCTTTTGAGAATAACAGAGACTTTCAGTCGTTCTCAATTGCTATGTGTAGAAGGACTTCTATAGTAGAGTTTTGGCCTATATAAATTCCTCTTGCTATGGTTTCTTTCTCCGCAAATATCTACATGAATCCGATGGTTTATAGAAAACCTATATATGACTTTTCATAATTGAGTATCTACAGAAGATCCTCTCAAAATCTATACATAAGATATCCAGAGAAGATACCTAAACGGTTAAAGAAACTGTTTTAATATTTCTCACTTGTTGTGGACAATCAAAGCCTTATCTATGTTCCTACCTTCTTTGAAAAGAAAAATACGTAGCCCATCTACACTTTAAATAAAATGTTCCAAATACGATTTCTATCTAATTTTTCATGAAAATGTGGTATTAACATAGCTTGTCTCAGGGAAAACAAACTTTATCTTCCTGGTTGGGTATTAAGTTATCAAAGAACACAGTATTGGGTTGTTTTTCCACATCGTTACTGCCGCAATATCAACACGATAGGTAATTGGACTATTTGATGGTGGGTAATGGTGTTTACATTGGCCAACAACAACAACAAAAATAGAGATGCAAAAAGCTTTGGATAGAATGCCTAAATGTTTAAACTAAACAATGATGGATGTGCAGAAGATGGTGGTGCATCCTTTGGACAAAGAAGTCTAACAACAAGAACAACACCCCATTGAGACAGACAGTTATAATTTCCAACCCAAAGCAATCTGATAGAGAGATAAAGCAACATTTGTGTTAGAAACTTGGAAAGCAAAAAAAAAAAAGCAACAACAACTAAAGCAACAGCAATAAACTAAACCTATACCCAACAAACAACCAGAAATAGGTGTCGGAAAATAAATTATTTGTAATTTAACAAATCTATCGGTAGCTTGGTTGCATGCTGCCACCAAACTCTCATTTCACGTAATGCAAACAGTGTGATAGGGGCATAGAACATGTCGATAACTTAAGAAGAATTCTAGTTGCACCAATGCATGTCGTCCAATGAGGCTATTGATAAATGAGATGTTTTGTCTACCAAACAAAACATAGACTAGTTTTTCTCCCCAGTCCACCATTAGTTTTACGCAGTATGGTTCGCTGTAATCGATAGCGAAAAAGTATTGATTAATTTCAAAGAACGCAAGAAAATAGCTGTTTGCCATATGGCTTAATTTTTGTGGTAGCGTGTAATGTTATATGCCTGGCAATGTCTAGAACCGGCTGGAAAAAGTGCAATTTGAGTGAAAGAAAAGAAATTATAGATTATAATAAATTACCTGCATTAATAATAATAACGAAAAGACAAAAAAGGATAGGGGAAATATCTTTGCGAGGAAAAACTCATGAGTACTTACTTTCAGTTGACTTATTCTAGAAAGTGCCATATGATAGATACAATTATAATGGCCACATTGCAACATAATTTATTTATATAATCGTATTAATATTATTTATTATATTTTATTATTTATACCCTCAGCCTTTAGGCTAAAGAGGGTATTTACACTTTGATACGACCAAAAATGTGCCTCATCGAAATAATGGTTTTAGACCCCAAGTATGTTTGTACGATATCCGTTTCAGACAATTTTGAGTTGATCTAGCAAAGTCCGTCCGTCTGTCTGTCTGGCAGGCTGGTGCGCACGATAACTCTCGAACAGATCAATCGATTCGGTTCAAATTTTGGGTATCGAAATATTTTGTCCAGATTCGATTTAAGTTCGAAAATGGGCCATATAGGTCCACTCCTTCAGGTACCTCCCCCACAAATGTTCAAAATAACCGATTTGGTCCATACTTTGCGCATCGTGGAATTTCTACCAAATTTATATGAGGTTCCAATATGGACTCAATCGGACCACTCCTTCGGGTACCTCCGACACAAAATTTCAGAAAGGTTCAGTTTAGGACCTGGTCTCGGATCGCTTTGATTTTTGTTTACGCAAGTTGTATTCGCTGTCCTCTATACGACGCTGTAAGTTTCATTAGGGGCAAGTCCATACTTCCTGAGAAAATAGCCTGATAGTTACAAAAAACCCTATGACACCGTGTCTAGTGGTTGGAGCGCAAGATAACTCTCGAACGGATCTGCCGATTCGGTCCAAAATTTGGCTTTCGTAATATTTTGTCCAAACTTAGTTCAATTTCAAAGATGGATTTTTTCGGTCCACTCCTTCCGGTACCTCCCCCACAAAAGTTCGAAAATTTTCGGAAAATTTGTGCGTACGATAACTCTTGAAGGGAGTAACCGATTTGGTCCATACTTTGCACATTATGAAATTTTTACCAGACTTAGATGAGGTTCCAATATGGACTCAATCGGTAAACTCCTTCAAGTACCTCCCACACAAAATTTTGGAAAAAAATCAGTTAAGGACCTGCTCTCGAATCGCCTTGGTTTTTGTTGTAGCATCTTGTATTCACTGTCCCCTATACGAAGGTTCAAGTTTCCTCAGGGGCAAGTCAATACTTCCTGTAAAAATAGGCTGAAAGTTGAAAAACAAACCCTAAGTCACCATGTGGAAGCGCAAGATAATTCTCGAACGGAAATGCCGATTCCGGCCAAAATTTGGCCTTCGTAATATTGTTTCCAAACTTACTTTAAGTTCGAAGATAAGCCATATCGGTCCATTCCTTCAGGTACCTACCCCACAAAATCTATTCGGAAAAATTGTGCGCACGATAACACTTGATGAGAGTGGCCGATTTGGTCCATACTTTACACATTCTCATAATATCTACCAGATATAGATCAGGTTCGAATATGGACTATATTTGTCCACTCCATCCCGTACCTCCCACACAAAATTTTGTATAAGTTCACTTTAAGACCTGCTATTGAATTACTTTGTTTTTTGTTGAAGCAACTTACTTTCGCTGCCCCAATTACGATGGTAAAAATTGTTTCAGGGGCAAGTCCATACTTCTTGAGAAAACAGCCCGAAGGGTGTAAAAACCCCATATGGCACCCCATGGTCTATGTCGGTCCATTCCTTTAAGTACCTTTTCCGCAAAATTTTTGAACTTTAGTCCTAATCAACATTTTGGTCGGTTCATACGACCAAAATTTTGAAACCCCCTAAATACATAAGTTTTTTGTGAAAAAAGTGTTTCAATTTGCACAGGCTGAGGGTATATCTCTGTCGGCAAAGCCGACTGATACTTTTTACTTGTTTTATTATATTTTGTGTTGCGCTCTTAAAGATTTGCAATATTGACGCAGGAAGAGGATGGGACATAGACGTTTGAGCGCCTGCAGTGATGTTGTCCAATATACTGTTCCGGCAACATATGTAATCTGTGCTCTACCGACTTGTATATAGCTTCCAATATTCTTTTTATCGGTTTCGTTGTATACTTTCAGGATGAACACAATGAAGCTAAGGTCTTGGGGTGTAGCAGTTACGATATTTTATGATAGCGAAAATTCTTCAACCTAACCATAACATAATATAGGCACAACCAATTTTTAAATTCTGGTCAAAATGTTTATATTATAACACCCAGTTTATGTATTTCGAAACGAAAATGTGTGCGCATGAAACACACCCAAACTTTAGTTTTGGAAATATTTTTTCCTTTGCTTTTCCTTCAAAACAAAAAACAAATTTGAAAAACACATTCAAATTTGGTAGTTTTTCTTGCGCATTCATTTTCTTATCGACATACATGAACAGGCCCTAAATCTAATACAAGTTTACTTGTTCCTATATTAAAGCATATTTTCTAGCCGTTTTCGAAATTTAGTAAATGTAAAGAGTTTAGTTGGTACGTATGAAGCTGAGCTAAGTGCTAAAATGTAGTAACATAAAATGTTCTCTCACATAATAAAAATTACTTAATGTCAAGAAGCAGAGCATGACAACATCCTTTTGGATAATTTGAGCTTCGCACTTATTCGGCCTGGATAGACCACAAAGAACAGGGGAGATGACAACTGCAAAGCAACAGCAAATAAACGGTTTCCTAACCTGTTGGTAATGTCACACTTTACCTTAACGGAAAAAAACCAACTTAAATGAACTTTATTATTATTTTGTTAAGACCAGAGGTGATGAGATTGTGGTTTTTGTTGAAATTGTTCTTTTGTTGCTTTTATTTTTCTTTGCAATTTTTTTTTCTTCTGGCAGAAAAAAAAAACTACTGACATCTCTCTAAAAATTTATCTTCATTAGGCATGAGTGGCAGTGTACAAGGTTTGTACTTAGAGGTTTTTCCAGGTAAAGGAACAATCATCATGATACTCTTAAGAAACATAATAATCACCTTCAAAAGAATGTTGATTATACTGACGACTATGAAGTACAGTAGAAAGTTAGTTAACTACCTTTTGGCCGTTTTAACACTATGTTGCTGCATTCAAGTGCAGGAAAGAGCCGCTGCATCATTAGTTGAAATAACAGTGTTTGAAAAGTACTTTTTATAAAAAAATGTTGAGGGGGAAATCATTAATGATTGGAAACAAGTTTGTTGCAAATGGGAGTTCGATGCGGTATTCTTAGGATTCTGTTTGCCTTTTGGTTTCTTTTCTTCTTCCTTGTACATTTCGCATGTTTTGATAACATCATCATAACTGAACAAAAATTTATGGGATCATATTGTGTGGTATTGGCAATAATAAGGTTTGTGTCTTAAGTCGTTTGATTTGTTACGTGTTATTATAGACCTTAGCACACATTTTCTCATATTGTATTTCAGTAGCCTGTTAAAAGAGAAAAAGGAAATGGATTGGAATAAACAAGGCCAATGACCGGACTAAATGTAATTATTTTTTGGGTCTCAGATATTATTTTATGAAATGTGTGGTGTTTATGAGTTTTTTTTGTGAATTTCTATATTAAAATTGTTGTTTCGAAAATCAGAATATGTACTGTTGTAATTGTTTTTGAACATGTCACGATATTTGTTTTGCATGTAACAAATATCTGCAAATACAAGTCTAGGGTAATAAATTGCATTTTTTTGTAAACAAATGCAAGACACAATGCTTAACATTTTAGTTAATGGTTTTCTAACACCATTAGCTATGATAAATGACAACATCGAGGTATTAAGACGGTTAACGCAACATTACATTTGGTGTTATATTTTAAACCGGGAGCATACAGACATTGAAAATGCCTGTAAATGTGTAAATATGATATATATCCTCGGCCTTTAAGCTAGTAGGTATGTGTGAACGAAATCGGTTTTGGTTAAGTTTGAGTCCACTTAGCCCTGCCTGAGTAGCTGGCTGAAACGCATTATTACTGAAGGGATCAACATTTTTGTCCCAACTTATGCACAACGTAATATTTTGTCAGAACTTATGTAGGTATATCAAGTTCGAATATGGGTCATTTCTCCAGAAAGTCGTAATCGATTTGGTCCCAAAATTTCATATTGTAATTTTTCTCCCAGACATAGCTCAGATTCGTGTACCCCCCACCAAAAATTTCAATTTTTTTCGTAGAAGTTTACTTTAAGAATGAGGAGAGCAGCAAAGGAGACCATGGAATATATTTTTAAGAATATCCAAAAAATATTTTTTTTAAATATGCACTAGGCCGGGGCGATTTGTATGGAAGAAAAAAAGTGTTATCGGGCGCCTGGAGTTTCTGATTCTTGGGATTGTACTGAGCAAAAAAGTCAACTAGACCATATGTCTACGGTGAAAATCAAGCCCCCGGATTTTGACTTGAAGTTTTTTTTTCAAGGATTTTTGGATATTTTGGCAAAGAACAACCAGACCACTGAGATTTTCGATTCAACATAAAGACAACAATTGTAGCCAAGACAATAATAAAGAACTCTCTAGTACATCGCAAAAGCTTTGGAACGCTCCTTCAGGCAGTTATGGCCTCGAGAAAGTGCACATTTTTCGGAAAATATCGATAAATGACACTGTGCTACAAAATGGGACTCAAATTCAGTGGGTGGAAAATCCCTTTTGGAGATGAAAGCCCTTGGTGAGTGTACTAAGAACCCAAAAGGAAATTTTCCCCATAGGTCAAGTTTCCGAGATTTTGCGTGATTAATGGTTTAATTTTGGACCCTTAATTTGCGAGAAAATAGCTTTATTTCTCTCTAAAGCGTTATTGTAGCTTCATTTTGACATTACGTGTCTTCAGTCAGATCGAATGGTGAATCTTTTTGTAGAATATTTCATCCCTCTAACCCCATTCCTTTTATGTCCTTTTCGTCCTTTATTTTTTGAACCTTAGTAAAAGTACCACAAGACGAGATTTTTCAGCATCTAAATATTCTACAAAAATGTTGTTCAGAAGATTTTAGGTACGGTTCTCATTGATGACCAATCGATGTTTCCCCGTTTTCATGGTCCTTTTTGACATTGACGCTTTAGAGAGAAATAAAGCTATTTTCTCACAAATTACGGGTCCAAAATTAAACCATTAATCACGCAAAATCTCGGAAACTTGACCTATGGGGAAAATTTCCTTTTGGGTTCTTAGTACACTCACCAAGGGCTTTCATCTCAAAAAGGGATTTTCCGCCCACTGAATTTGAGTCCCATTTTGTAGCACAGTGTCATTTATCGATATTTTCCGAAAAATGTGCACTTTCTCGAGGCCATAACTGCCTGAAGGAGCGTTCCAATGCTTTTGCGATGTACTGGAGAGTTCTTTATTATTGTCTTGGCTACAATTTTCGTCTGTATGTTGGATCGAAAATCTCAGTGGTTTGGTTGTTCTTTGCCAAAATATCCAAAAATCCTTGAATAAAAACTTCAAGTCAAAATCCGGGGGCTCGATTTTCACCGTAGACATATGGTCTAGTTGACTTTTTTGCTCAGTACAATCCCAAGAATCAGAATCTCCAGGCGCCCGTGATGGTGTTCAAATCGCCCCACTCTAATATGCACGCCTTGTGCAGAAATATACTTCAAGGCCCAGAGCGTAGCGAAATGTCCGTCAAAATGTTAAAAAACATTTTCCGTAAATCCAACAAATAGTTTTTATACAATCCAAAAACAATCTTTAAAAAATCAAAAAATATTTTTTCTAAAAAGTCCGTAAAGTATTTTTTAAATCCACTCTTAGTGGCGGAATATATTTTTTAATCCAAAATCATTTTTTAATATAAAAAATATCCATGGTTTGTGGTGAAATGTCCTCAAAAAATATGTTTTTTTAAAAATCAAAGCTTTGTGGAATGTCTCTCAAAATATATTTAAAAATCCCATTTTTTAATCCGCGCTGTGTGGTAGAATTTCCCTCAAAAATATTTAAAAAAAAATCCACGCTTTGTCTCCCAAAATATATTAAATACAAAATTTGTGTTTTTCTTTAAATTCACGCTTTGTGGTGGAATGTCAATTTACAAATATTTTTTAACAATTCAAAAAATATTTTTTAAATATTAAACAAATATTTTTCAAATATTAAAAAATGTTTTTTAATAACTCAAAACATAATTAATTTAAAATTCAAAAACATATTTTTTAAATATTCAAAAAGTATTTTTAAGTAGCTCAAAAATATTTTTTAAAAATTCCAAAATATTTTGTTTAAATAATACAAAATTAAAAAAATATTTTTCAAAGAAAATCTACGCTGAGACTCTCAAAAATATATTTTAAAAAATCCAAAAAATATTTGTTAACGAAAATCCGCGCTTTGCAGTAAAATGAACCTCAAAAATGTATTTAAAAAATATTTGTTAATGAAAATCCACGCTCTACAGTGAAACGACCATCAAAAATAAATTTTAAAATAAAAAAATAAAATTAAAAAATAAGTAAAGTAAAATAATTTTCATCAAAAATATATTTTGAAAACATCCCAAATGTATTTAAAAAATCTACGCTTTGTGGTAAAAAGTCATTCAAAAATTATTTTTTAAAAAATCCTAAAATTTATTTAAATAATCCAAAAAAATATTTTAGAAACGCCCAAAAATATTAAAATAATTTTAAAATAATTTTTAAAAAAAATCCACGCTTTGTGGTGAAATGTGCATGAAAAATAAGTTTTAAAAAATATTTAAACGTATCACACTTTGAAATGGCCACCAGAAAATATTTTTTTTTTTTTGAAAGTCCAAAAAAATATTTAGAAAATGTCCACGCTTTGTGCTGAAATGACTTTCAAAAATATTAAAAAAAAACAACAACAAAATGTTTTAAAGAAATCCATCCTTTGTGAAATGTTACTCAAATAATATTTTTTAAAAAATCCAAAAAGTATTAAAAAAATATTTAAATAAAACATTAAAAAAATGTCACACAAAAAAACTATTTTTTAAAAAATAAAAAAAATATATATATTACAAAAATCTACGCTTTGTGGTAAAATGTCCAACAGAAAATATTTTTTAAAAAATCCAAGAAATATTAAAAATACGCTTATGTGGTGAAATGACCCTTAAAAAATATTTTTTAAATAAATTCAAAAAATATTTTAAAAAAACTACCATTTGTGGTAAGAATGTTTAAAAATTGAAATGGCCACCAGAAATTTTTTTTTTTTCCAAAAAAATATTTGAAAAATGTCCACGCTTTGTGCTGTAATGACTTTCAAAATATTTAAAAAAAAAAACAACAACAAAAAGTTTTAAAGAAATCCATCCTTTGTGAAATGTTACTCAAAAAATATTTTTTAAAAAATCCAAAAAGTATTAAAAAAAATATTTAAAAAAATGTCACACAAAAAGTATTTTTTAAAAATCCAAAAAAATATTACAAAAATCTACGCTTTGTGGTAAAATGTCCAACAGAAAATATTCTTTTAAAAATCCAAGAAATATTAAAAATACTCGTTATGTGGTGAAAAGACCCTTAAAAAATATTTTTTTAAAAAAATTCAAAAAATATTTTAAAAAAATTACCATTTGCGGTAAGAATGTTTAAAAATGTATTTTTTGATTTTGGTTTGGCCTTAGGTCAGCAAATAAAAACAATAGGTTTTGTTTTTTATTTTATTTTTATTGTTCCAATATTTCGATCTTTTCCGAAGATCATCATCAGGGAATTTTTATTTTATTTTGCCTTTCCTAAACAACAGTCAATTATGCACATCCTATTTTGCAGTTGCAAAATACTCGTTTGGAAAATAGGATGTGCATAATTGACTGTTGTTAAGGAAAGGCAAAATAAAATAAAAATTCCCTGATGATGATCTTCGGAGAAGATCGAAATATTGGAACAATAAAAATAAAAAAACAAAACAAAACAAAACCTATTGTTTTTATTTTCTGACCTAAAGCCAAACCAAAATCAAGAAATAAATTCAGTCCAAAGATCAACAATAATTCTAACAAGATTTTTAAAAATATTTTTTTTTGAAAAATTACAAAAATATTTATTTTTTTTAAGAAAAACGAAAACCTCAACAATGGTATTTAAAAAAAATATATACATAAAGGTTGCTTTAAGATATTCAAAAAATATATAAAAATCCAAAACATGTTAAAAAAACCACGCCCAATAATATATAAAAAACACGCTATCTGGTGGAATATCTGTAAAGAGACACGACGGAACATCTGTCATATTTAGCGATGTTAGCCGATATCCTTAGATGCTAGTGCTATTTTTTATATAATTTTATTGTAATTTTTTATTATAATAAATATTTGAAATAAATAAATAAAATATTTAGCGATGATGTGAAGGCTATTGCTCAGGGGTGCGCCTGACGATTTAACAGTGCGGAGGTTTTCAAGACTCTTCCCCTTTGCTGTTTATTTCATTGCAACATTGTACAATTATCAACTTGTGCGAGTAATGAATCAGTCAACATACATCTATGCTCCTTGAGGACCGGATATGACCTAAACCCACAACTTTTAATTAATTCCTATTCTTACACGCTCCTTCGTCCAGGCGTTATAACCACTCAGACATTTGCTCTAAGACTCTCCCCTCGGATCCGATCAATTATCAGTGATATCGAATATATTTTTTGGGAGTTTTATTTTTCTTTTCCAGTCTCCACAACCTGCAATGCTTCCAGAGCCACTCAGCTATACCTCCTCCAAGGGGGGACTATCTGTTCTAGAGAGAGTTTTAATTCTCCGAAATATAATGTCTAGTAGTAATGGTGGTAGGATATAACTTAGTCAACCTTGTTCGTTGCTTGCCCTTTCTTACTTACTTGTTTGTTTGTAGTCTTATTCATATGTAAGTCAACATTACAGCAAATGTCCATCAAAAACATCACAGTTTGTCACTTTGGTCACCAGACAGTTTAAACTTACCGAGACTTTGGACTTTGCACAATTTGAGAACCAGCTAAACTATTGCACTTTCCACTAAATGACATGCAATTAAGTTTGCCTTTGAGACGATGTGTTTTTGTTGGCGCACTATGCATAATAATTGAAATTGATAGTCATTGCCGTTACTTGGAGTCTTAAGAACTAAAATACCCACTAATACAACAATGCGTATTCGAAACGTTCGTTGTTCGGTCATTATGGCATTATTTCTTTACACGACACTCACTAATAAAACATGCTAAACAAATTATTATTTAGTTAGTAATAGGAGTACTATTAGTTTAAGACTTGCTCAAATGGCCAAGTCATTTGAGTCAATAACTTTAGGCTCTCTGCAAAAGACTACAAATGACCGTTTTTTGAGCGAGGCCATTGGCATGCCAAAATTATTAATTTTACAATACCCAATACCGTTGAAGCAGCAGCACTTCAAAAATGCCTGAGACACTTGAGGCTGAAGCATGGCTAAACATATCCATGGTAAAGAGGTTCTGCTGGATGAAGCAAGTTTTATTCACCACACCACTTGAAAAATTAAACTCCAATACAATTGTGTACAGCAATTATTAAGTTTCTTGGCATATTAAATTGCTTGCAATTTGTATTAAAAGCTAAAGGAGAAAATGCTCAAACCAACTTAGCTATAAACGAAGAAACAAAAAAAGAACTTTTTAAGTGGGTTTTTGTATTTTTTTTTTTTTTTGAAAAGCTAGACGACATAAATGTTAAGTTGAACTCACGGTAGTGGCAACTGGAACTGCACCTGTATGGCATTGTCATAGCCCGCTATTGATAGCGGTTGTAGGAAAAAAACTCCACAATAACTACAACTATTTACTCTTTGCAGGGATCTTGGTATTGTTTGCCTTGGTTTGTCGTTGGTTTCGTTATTTTATGATTTCGGGGTTTATCCTCCCCCACCAACAAAAAGTCTTATGTAAAGATGTTGACTTTTACTTAGCCTTCTTTGGCTAGTTTGGCGTTGTTGTTTTTTTTCTCCTTTTTGAATAATATAAAGTAAATAATGCCTAGTGGCATTTAAGCCACCACTCTAAACTGACATTACAATGGTAGAGGTTTGTGTTAGGATTGTTTTTTTACAACTCCTGTATTTTTGGAGAAAAACTAACCAATGCTGTTCATTACAATCAATTTTTTCAGATTTTTTTTCTTGCTTGCTTCTCCTTTTTTTTGTGCTATGTATTATGAAAAACTCCATTGGTTATTAGTGTGTTGGTGGTGGTGGTAGAGGCGAACTTTGCCCTTATTTTATTAAGTAGCTGTTTATAGTGCCACAGTTTGTCTACACAGATATTGTGTTTGACTAGGGGTTTTAATAAATGAATGTTAAAAATTATTTAATATGATGTGCCATTTTTCATTGTTGTACTTTTTGACTTTTGGCAATGCATAATTATATATTTTCTCATACAACACATACTGCAATATGAGAGAGAATCAAACAAAATTTGTGTGTGTGAATCGCGGGAAATAATGTTTTCGAAATCATCGAAAAATTACCAAAACCACTTGTTTGTTTATTTCATGAGAAAATTTTAAAGACGTCATATAGCGAAACATAAAAAGTGGCGTATTTTAGTGCATCTTCGACTAACAATATTTGCAAAATCGAAAGACTTAAGAAACAAACATAATTGTAATACATAAAGGTTGTAAAAATTGAACATGTAATTATGTGGGACTTTTTAAACAAATCATGAAAATAAATGATTGGTCTTCTGTTTTCTTTCGTGGTTCAGAAAGGAGAACCAGTGAGTGTGTCCATGTTTCTGCATTTATTATTGTTCCGCATATTGAGATGCTCCATGTCTCCCTCCTCCTTTCTAATTAAGACTTGAGACCCGCCAGTGATGAAGAAGATTTCGTTTAGGGGTCACCCCTAATTGTAATACCCAATAAAAGCCTTTTTTCATAAATTGTTTCCAAGAAAACTACGAAACTTAGATTACACTGTGCAACAAGGTTTCTGTGCGGTGGAAAATTCCTTTTGGAGATGAAAGCCCTTAATGAGTATATTAAGAACCCAAAAGGAAATTTTCCCCATAGGTCAAGTTTCTGAGATATCGCGCGATGAATTTTTTGAATTTTCGCCTATGATGCTTGAGAAAATAGCTTTATATCTCTGTTTGCCGTTATTGTAGCTTCGTTTTGAGATTACATGTCTTCAGTCAAATCGAATGGCGAATCTTTTTGTAGAACATTTCATTCTTCTAACTCAATTCCTTTCATGTCCATTTCGTCCTTTCTTTCTTGAACCGTAGTAAAAGTACCACAAGATGAGATTTTACAGCATCCAAATATTCCACAAAAATATTGCTCAGAGAATTTTAGGTACGGTTCTCATTGACAACTAATCGATATTGTCACGTTTTCATTGTCCTTTTTGACATTTACCCGGTTTTTGTTCAGAAAAAAAAACCTATGTTTTGTTTTTCTGTATATTCGTTATGTGTTATGTATTGGTAGGTAGACATACCCATTGGTTATCGCTTATATTGACATCTGGGATGTATCTGAAATATTTACCATATATAGCTCCCGATATGCTGAACACGTTAATGACAAATTTTCCTGGAAAATAGATCAGGTTATCTAAACCCGGATTTTGTACCGATTTTCAGTAACCGATTAAGCTTATATGTATACGATTAGAAAGCAAATAAAATTGCCAATCAGGGAAAACAAATTTTTTGACAGCATCTTAGTCGTCCTATACTCTTCCTTCGGTGCTAAAACAAAAAACCAGTATTCTTGAAAAAGGAAAAATAAGGAAAAATATCACTGCGCGTAAATATGAAGATCAAAGCTTGGTGGGTGAAATAATCTTTTTGCCGATGAAAGTCGATGAAGTTAATATTATGAACCCGGAAGGACAGTTGTGCCATAGGTCAAACTTCTGAGTTATAGCGAAATGGAATTTATGTTACGGGTTTATTGTCGTGCTTTTAAACTTCATCAAGAATGTATGCATCACGCCATAACTCAGAAGTTTGACCTATGGCACAACTGTCCTTCCGGGTTCATAATATTAACTTCAACTACAATAACGGCAAACAGAAATATAAAGCTATTTTCTCAAGCATCATAGGCGAAAATTCAAAAAATTCATCGCGCGATATTTTAGAAATTTGACCTATGGGGAAAATTTCCTTTTGGGTTCCTAATATACTCAATAAGTGCTTTCATCTCCAAAAGGAATTTTCCACCGCACAGACCTTGAGTTCCAATTTGTGGCACTGTGTTATTAGGTAGATTTTTTCATCTGAAAGGCCACTTCCGAATCTACTTTCTGAATATTTCTGGTTGAAAATATGTCATTGTTTTGTGGCAAGTGGCTTATATTAAAGCGTTTTTCGGTGCCAACTCCAGCTCTAAAACTAATGAACCGAACGTCGTGCATTTTTGTGGGTTTATTTAAAACATAAAAATCTAGTCCTTCATCTATAATTTTTTTAAAAAACAAGTAAGAAAAGTCTATATTCGGACGGAGCCGACCATGGGATACCCTATACCACTATCCCTGGACAATCGATCTCCACGGAACTTCATTTCAATGATTGTGCAAATTTAATTATCAAATATCAGAGATGTAATGCATAATACTTATGACCAAAACCAAAAAGTTATCTAGCATGACAAAGACATTTTTGTAGCAGGAAAGGAAAATTTAGTTCACACAAACTAAAATGTAATGAACCCCACTTATGTAGTACTACTACTTCCGTTGTTTAACCGCTACGTTATTGAAATGTTTACCAATTTCACACAAAAGTTTCAGTCCATTTAACCCGCTAAGTATTATCTGATCTTCACGTTGGTTTGTACGCTTCTTCTTTATCATAAACTCAAACTTTGTTTAAAATTTTGCGGGTTATTATTTTGGCCTACAGAGCCGCTACAAAATTGGTTAAAATTTTGTTTTTGGTCCATTTCATCCCCTGAACATTTCACGATCATCAGCAAAAACTTATCATTTCTATTCTGGCCCGAACCCAAACTCCTTAAAAAATTCGTTACAATCGGTCCATATTTGCGGCCTTAAGCTTGTTTACAATTTTTAATGGACGGACACACATCGCTAAATCGCTTTATCTCGTCGAATTATGAATTTTGGCATACCAAATAAGGGGTCTAGGACGAATATTTCGTGGTGTTACATAAACTTTTGGAGAGACAATATGTAGCATGGGATAAAAATGTGGTTCTCTATACAGAACCCATTATATATTAGGCAGTAGGCCCGTTATCTAACAAACACTTTATTGCAATTTACATCAGAGGAAAGGTCAGTAGTTTTTTTTCCCATATGTAGGCTACTTTGCGAAATATAATATGTCCTCAAGGAATTAAAATGTCGACCAAAAATAAAATTTGTATATTTTTCATACAAAAGTAATGGTCCATTTCAAAAGCAAAAAAATATCAGATCATCATTCAAAATTGTAGGCATCTTTTTCGACCTAGACTCTTACCCGGTGCAAAATTTCGTGACTATTGATGTATAATTGCGACTTCTAGCGAGTTTATTATTAAACTACAAACAAATAACGGAATATATTAGGCTGTAACTCTGTTATCTGATCATGCACACCAACATCATTGGCATCAATTGAAAGGTCAAGCGTTTCGCTTTCAAGCATATCTCACTTGTCAGGAATGTCACTTCCAGGAATTAAGATATAAGCTGTATATTAAAAATTTTCACAATTTTCACACAAAAGTTTTGGTCCATTTAACCCTCTAAATATTATCCGATCACCATCTCAAATTGCAAGCTTCTCCTTTGTGATATACTCTTACCTTATTTAAAATTACGCGTTGATCGGACTATTATTGAGACCTATAGAGCCGCCAGAAAATTGGATAAATACAGTCGGACCTCGATTATCCGTGATGGTCGGGACCGGAAGCATTACGGATAATCGATTTTCCCGGATAATGGAGGCAATTCTGTTATGCAGTTTTTGAACATATTTTTAAGTAAAAATGGCATAATATTGTACAATAATATGAAAATCTGCAATTTTTATAAAATTTGTTACGGTAATCCACCAAATTTTAGAAGGACGCATAATATCATCATCATCAGATTCGTCTGAGTTGACTTTGTCCCATGGTTTTGTGATACCATAAATACACAAATTGTGTAATACGGCAGAATTTACAGTTTTCGTTTTTTTACCTTTTGTTTGCTTAATCAAATTAATTGGAAAGTGTGTTTTTACTCCCCGGTAATGAAGTTTATAACGAAAAAATAGAAGAAATGGAATAAGTCCAACATTTCTTTTCTATCACGGATAATGGAGGTTCCCGGATAATCGATTCACGGATAATCGAGGTTCAACTGTATTATGTTTTTGGTCAATTTCACCCGCTAAATATTTCACAATCATCACCAATAAGAATAGGGATCTATTCTGATCTGAACCCGACCTCCATACAAAATTTCGTGGCGATCGGTCCATAATTGCGGCCTGGGGCGTGTTAGCAATTTATAATGGACAGACGGACGGACAAACATCTCAAAATCGCTTTATCTCGTCGAGATATGAAGATTGGTATACCACATTGGGGGTCTCCGAAGAATATTTCGCGGTGTTGCATGAATTTTTACCAAAACAAACTTATAATACCCTTTTCCACATTGTGGTATAGGGTATAAGTATTCGATTTATGGAAGTGGTGGACAGAAAAAGTCAAAATTTAAAATGTTGGCTTAAAAAACTGACGTTGTTGAGTCATAAAATGGACAAAAAAAACAAGTAAAAAAGTATCAGTCGGCTTTACCGACAGAGATATACCCTCAGCCAGAGTGGATTGAAATCCTTTTTTCACAAAAAAAAAAAAAAAAAAAAATATTTAAGTATTAAGGGGCGTTTTCAAAATTTTGGATGTATGAACCGACAAAAGTATGGAGAGGATTAAAGCTCAAAAATTTGCGGGGATATCGCAAATTTTTGAGCTTTATCACACTGGTATACGAAAACCATAATATCGCTGTAAACAGGGCCACTAGGAAAACTTCGGTAAAAATATCCAAAGGATCCTCGAACAAACCCTTAACCACACAAAAATGTTAAACATTTGTGTGGGTGGTACCAAAAGGATAGGACAAATATGGCCCAAATTTGAACATAAACTATGTTTCGACAATATTTAGAGATCCAAAGTTTAGACCAAATCGGTTGCTACGTCTATGAGAAATCGCGCGTACCATTTTAGCGAATATTTTCGAACTTTTATGGAGGAGGTACCGGAAGCGGTGGACCTATAAGCACCACCTTCGAATTCGAAGAAACATTACAATATCCAAAGTGTGGACGAACGCAGTATTCGGTTCGAGCTTTCCAGCCACTACATATGGTGCCACAGAGGTTTTTTATAACTTTCGGGCGCTTTTCTCAAGAAGTATGGACTTGCCCCAAAAAAAAACTGTCGTAATTGTGGCAGCGAATGCAAGTTGCTTCAACGAAAATCAAAGTGATTTGAGAGCAGGTCTTAAAGTGAATTTATCCAAAATTTTGTGTGGGAGGTATTCGAAGGAGTGGACAAATATAGTCCATATTCGAACCTGATCTATATCTCCTAGATATTTTAGGATGTGTAAAGTATGGACCAAATCGGTCACTCCCATCAAGAATTATCGTTCGCACAATTTTTTTCGAACATTTTTGAACTTTTGTGGGCGAGGTGCCTGAAGGAGTGTACCGATATGGCTTATCTTCGAATTTAAACTATGTTTGGACAAAATATTACGAAGGACAAACTTTGGACCGAATCGGCAGATCCGTTCCGTTATCTTGCGCTCCAACCACTACACACGGTGTAATAGGCGTTTTTTGCATTATTCAGGCTATTTTCTCAGGAACTATGGACTTGCCCGTGATGAAATTTGAACCGTAATATGGGGCACAGTGAATACAAGTTGCTACAACAAAAATCAAAGCGATTCGAGAGCAGCTACTAAACTGAACTTTTCCGAAATTTTGTGTGGGAAGTACCCAAAGGAGTGGACCGATTGAGTCCGTATTGGAACCTCATCTAAGCCTGGTTACAATTTAACGATGTGCAAAGTATGGTCCCAATCGGTTACTCCCTTCAAGAGTTATCGTGCGTACAAACTTTCCGAACATTTTCGAATTTTTGTGGGGGAGGTACCGGCATGATTGGAACGATATAATCCATTTTCGATCTTAAACTAAGTTTGGAGAAAATGGGATGGACAAAACACACAGTTTTACACAAGTAATTTAAACAAAAATTAAAAAATGTTTAACAGGCGGAACGAGACGTGTACAAAAGTATATATGGGCTAAAATATGACACGGTCCGGCATCATTCTGTGAAAATGGAACTTTGTTTCAAGCTGTTCCCTAAAAGTTCTAGTCCACTAAATTTTTAATTTCACTAAAATTTGTTACCTGAGGAAAAATAAAATAGCTCACTTTGTTTAAAGGCTACGGTAACTTTTTGAATCAGTCTTTGACAACAATCCTACCTACATAACAGCAAACAGAGAAGTAGCTATGTCTTTCTACAGAAATTTGCAAAAATGTTATATTTTCCCAAAATGGGGGAAAATGTCGTATTTAGGAGCACGTCGCGCCCGATCCTTCTACTATTTGAACCTAATTTTTTGGTTTCCTTGGTTTAGAAATTGACAATCGGTGACGTTAAAGAAATTGCGGTTTTGGTCAGGAAAATTGATTGCTGAACCACAGTGTGTCGTAAAATATATTCCAAGCATACATATGTATATCAAGTTCTAAAAACGCCTATTTCGGATAAAACATTTGGGTACCTGCCTCAAAAAAATAATAACTTTTAGCTTAGGTGCAGTTTGAAGGTAGTTTTTTTTACCGAAGGTACTTCTTGTGGTCGTGTTATGGATAACTGTCGAAACGAGTGGCATATTGGTTCAACCTTTTCACATCGCCAAATTGCTTCCAGCGTACATCAAGTTCCTAGAAGATCCATATACCTAACTCAAAAAAGTTCAAAATTTTAGTAGCGTTGATGATAGGATTGTTTTGAAATTCTCATCGATTATTTATTTTTTTGTGTATCAGGAAATATATTCTTCCTCACATATATTGTTTATAAAATTTGTGAAATGACAAACAGGTCATGGATAAAAGTATTTCAAGGATAACCAGTATGAAGAAAGGATCCTTACATAGCAAACATCGATGGGTCAAGCTCAGAGCGTTATGACGTGAGCATGAACTTAAATTTTCCAAAAGTGTGCCACGAACTGATAAAATATTCAAATATCTTTATAATACATTTGACATAAGTATGTACAAGGTTGTCTACAAGTCACTTCTTCGAGTAACAACATACGAGTATTCAAGGAAAACAGAAAAAATCATAAACATTTTCCACTAGTCCCTCTTACAAGAAACAATATTTATTAGCATAATTTTTGATCGGCAACCTTCAGGTGTTATTCAATTTATTTCGAATGTCATTTGTTTTATGCTTATTTACGGGCTGTAGTAATTATGTTTTTCAGTTAATAAATAGCCAGACATAATAAATTATTTCAAGTCTTTGTATTATTTTTTTCTGAATAAAGTTTATGATACGGACAAGAATATTAGTGTCTTATTAGTAGCTACTTGAATTACAAGACGAGAAAAAAATCCGAAAAAAATAATTAAAAAACATGATGTCTTAGTTAAAAGTGGCCAAACAGTAGCCATAATAGCCAAATAATCAAAACACTTGTTTGCGCGAACATAAAGCAAAACAAAAATCGTTTTTAAAAAATAAATCCATTACAAGGCAACAATGTTAATAGTAACGATGAATGTCAGACAATTCCTTTAACAAATTTCAATTATTTTCCACTTTTTTCGCAATGGTTTGGCATTTTTCATAAAAAAATGAGAAAAAATAAATAAAATAAAACTCAGACGGATTTTTGGGTGTGTTTTGCTGCAATTGCTTGCCTGCAATGTAAACAAGTAAAGTAAATACCACAACTGTGCCATGCTAATGGAAAGAATGACCGACGACAACAACTAGAAAAACAGGTGTTGAATTTGTATGAAAAACCAAGCACATGAAAATGTTTTTATGTTTTGTCATAAATTCCTAATTAATTCGCCGCTCAAGCTAAAAAACTCCAATTCTGCTCGCAATTGTCCAGCAAATCAATAAAACAAACCTAAATTATTTTCATGTAACCTAATACATGCCAATCTCCTACCCTTCAACTAGTCTCAGTCTCGTTCAAATAATTTTTTTATAATTTCTTGGCATTTGTGCGCCTGTGAAATTTTAAAAGTCCATGCAAAATTCTACAGAAATAGAATTGAAGTTCAAAATTAACATATTGTTTGACTTGACCTCCTTTTTAAGAATCACGCCTTTTATGTAGCTATCATAACAGAACCTTATTTGTTTGTTTGTTTTGAGCATTATTATTTTTGTTTAGGTTTACTACTGCTGCTCCGACGGCTTCTAGTTATGTGGCCTGAATATGTGTATGACATGCCGGCAGCAGCAACGGGGTACAGTGGTTCAGAAATCGATTTTCTTGGCCAAAACCCCCATTTTTTTCGTTCGATTATTAATATCTATATGTGATTCGAAAGTAGTCATACTGAAACTAAGTAAATCAAAAAAATTAGCTAAAATATAGGAAGTTATGGGTGTGTTGGCGAGCTCTTAACTACGATAATTCTTTCCCCAATTTTGAAAAATACGAATTTTTTTTAAATTTCTGGAGAAAGAAAATTGCTAATTCTACGGAAACTATAACAGATATTAGGTTCGTTGTTTTCTCGTTAGGTAGGTAGGGTTGCCTTGCCTTTAATAAATTACCATAGCGTTTACATGAGGTGAGATATTTCATTTTTCCTCAGGTACTACATTTTAGTGAAATTCTAAATTTAGTGGTCTAGAATTTTTAGGAACAGCATGGAACTAAGTTCCTTTTTCACACAAGGATTCCTGAGAGTGTTGTTTTTCACTTTTGTATCCGTCCCGTTCTGTACGTTTAATACATTTTTAAATTTATTGAAATTTCTTGGTAAAAATGCGCGTTTTTCATACAGTTTGCATATTAATTACTCTCTTACTCTTTTTACTCAAATGGACATTTTTTAAAGATGTGAGATTTTATATGAGTTTTATGAATATCCAAGGACAAATTTTTTAATTGTTAAAAAAAAAAACACTGTAAACAAAACTAAAGCATATTCAAAATGCAATCAAAAAAACGCTTCACTAAAATCATCCATAACATTTTTAATAAAGTGCAGAAACATAGGATTAATACCGAATTTTATATTTAATACAACCAAAACCACATACGACATATTCAAAACAAACGAAAATATACCGCCAAATTTATTAGCTACGCTAGAGAAACACAACTACAACTTTCACATTAAAATTCTAAAATTACTCATACAGCATAAACATAAAGAAATCAACAAAAACAAAACTATTCTGTCAAAAACTAGTGAGCAACTTCAATATCTAATGGACGAAAGAGATTACACTAACTACATGGAGAGCGAAAAATCACTTCAGAATAGTTATAACAACAAAAATAAAACAAGACATATCAAAAAATATCAGAAACTAAAAGAAAAGCAACAAAAGGAACTCAACATTCAAAGTAACGATTGGTTTTTTAACTCCACAAACACAACAATACCAAACGATGTGCAATGGTTGCTGTCGATGGGGCCAAAATATGCATTGCCAACAACAAGAAAAACATTCCCCTTCCCTGCCAGCATTTGGAAGTGCGTTTCTCACTCCCTCGCCTAGGAAGTCACTCCGGAGACACGCCAAGGAAGATCGTTGGTGTATTACACAAACAATTTGTATAGCCTTATTGTGATTACCTTTTATCGCGTATGCCGACACTTTGGAGTGACTTCTGAGTGACTTCCATGGCGATTGTTTACATTTATTTAATGATTCAACACATTTGAACTAATATGGGACATTTTTCTATCTGATGACTATATGAAACGGTGGTGCAGTGGTAAGCATACTCGCTTTGCACTCTGAAGGTCCGGGTTCGCTTCCCAAGTCTGGCAACAAAACATCACATTTTTAAAATAACAAAATTAATGTAGGCGGAAATTCAAAATAATAATTTCTCTAAGAGAGCGTACTTCAAAAAAAAAAAAAAAATAAATAAATAAAAAAATAAATAAATAAATAAAAAATAAATAGAAAAAAAAATAAATTTTTTTTTTTAATTCCAAGAACTATCGCGGAAATGATCTTCCAGAAGTGTCGCTGGAGTGACTTCCAAGACGACACGCCGGCGTGGTTCATTTCTTCACAACGGAGGTCACTTCAGGGTGACTTCCGCGACTATCGCCGCGACTGTTTTCATCGCCCTGGGCGACACGCCTAAGTCACTTCCGAGATAGTTTTTGCTTGCAGGGTTACTGAATGTCATCGCCGAGAGCGAAGAATGCGTACAGACACTTGAAAACAAAGAGGATCAGGAAAATGCGAGAGTGAAATTAGTCTCTCTTATCGACGACCACTTACAACAGACGAAATTGAGTAAAAGAGATATGTTTATACTTGACACAGTGGGTAGAACGAAACAATTTTTAACAAGCAATAAAGACGTGTTGATATTGAATGCTGATAAAGGGGGAAAGACGGTTGCAATGAACAAGGATGACTATGAAGCAAAGATGAAAACAATATTATGGGATATGTGCACATATAGAAGACTAAAACTAGATCCGACATCGAAACTGCAAAGTAAAAACAACAAATTAATAGAAAAGCTTTTTAGCATGAACATAATTGACGTTTTTGAGAAAAATAAAATGACGACGAACACCGCTGTTGCGCCCCGAATTTATGGCCTCCCAAAAATCCATAAAGATGGAATACCACTGAGGCCCATATGCTCGTCAATCAATTCGCCAACATATGGACTCTCAAAATATATAGTAGAAATTTTAAAAAATCTGACGAAACCTTCTAAATATAACATCAAAGACGCTCTGGATTTAAAAGAGAGAATTAAGGATACCACTATCAATGATGACGAAATATTAATCTCATTTGACGTTGTGTCACTATTTCCCAGCGCGCCGATAAATCTGGCAATAAGGACAATAGCTGAAAAATGGAATGTAATCAACGAACACACAAAAATACCGAAGGACATTTTCTTAGAAATAGTGACTCTTTGTATAAAAGATTCAAGATATTTTATATATGATGACAAAATATACGAGCAGAAAAAAGGACTACCAATGGGATCGCCGGCGTCACCGATCATTGCGGACATCGTAATGGAGGAATTATTGGACGCTGTAATAGATAAAATGACGATTAAGCCAAAGTTAATAACGAAGTACGTAGATGATATTTTCTGCATAGTGAAAAAAGCAGAAATTGACAACACCCTCAAAAATCTTAATTCGTTTGACAAAAACATTCAATTCACACATGAACTGGAAGAAAACCAGAAACTACCGTACTTGGACGCAATTATAATTCGACGAGGAAACAAATTATCACTTGATTGGTATCAAAAGCCGACAGCAACAGGACGTCTAATAAATTTCTATTCTAAGCACCCACGACAAGTCAAAATAAACACCGCTACAAACTTTATTAATAGGATATTAAGCATAAGTGACGAAAGTTTCCACCTAGCAAATGAGCAAAAGATATACAACATTTTATCTAAAAACGATTTTCCACACAAAACCATTGAAGAATTGATAAAATATACGAAAGAAAAACAAAAGACTGAAAAAGAAGACAAAAAGGAAAAAAACATACAAATCGATAACGTATATACCGGGTTTTTCAGATAGGTTAAAAACCTCCAATATTTACAACAAGGACGACTACCAGCTAGCACTAAAAACGAACAACAACGTCAACAACCTATTCAGTAAAACAAAATCTAAGGTGAAAAAAGAAGACAAGTGCAACATAGTTTACCAAATCAAATGTAATGGAGACGGAACTAACATATGCCAGAAGGTATATGTTGGTACAACGAAAACAAAATTAAAAACTAGACTATCCGGACATAAGTCGGATCAAAAAACGGACAAACCTTTGGAACAAAAGACGGCCCTAGCAGCACATTGTATTTCAACTGGACATACGCCAAATTTAAAAGATGTAAATATATTGACACAGGAGAATAATTATAAAAGGCGATTTACCTTAGAAATGTTGCACATAATAAATACACCCAATAACGTCAGAATGAATTATAAATCCGATATTGACCACTGTGCACACATATATAGACATTTAGTACAAAAGCACTCAAGACAAAAAGAAAATACTTAGTTTTTTATTTAGTTCAGCTCAAACGGCAGAAGAAGCCAGTGGCTTTTCTCATTTAATGTAATTTTGTGTTAAAAATATTTGTTTTCCAATGTTAATTTGCGTTTTTAATTGTAGTTTATCCCTGAAGATGGTTGACGATGTCAACCGAAATATTGGAATAAAAAGCTTATAAACAAAAACCAACAAGTCTTTTCACTGACCTTAAGCCGAACAATAACTTCAAAAAAAAAAAAAAAATATTAAAAAAAATTAAAAAATTTAAAAACTCAAAAAAATGTTGTCACGGCTTGTTAGCGTTCAAAGCCAAAACTCATAACTTCAAAGGCAGCGCAAAAAAAGCGTTTGTCGTGAAGAAAATACATTTCAGCGGCCAAATATCCGCGTAAATGTATAAAACACATTTGCATTTGAAAAACGAAAAGTTCTAGGACAGAGAAGTCATTACATAGTCGATACGTCTGAAGATCTGCTTTACCACCAGTGAAACCAGGTAACGTAATTTGGTGACTATGTGGGTTCGAGTCCTTAGCTTTCCTTTTTCACTTGCAAATAATTTCCGATCATCAAGCTTAACTCTAAACGATAAAATTAATAAAAAATCATTAAAAATGATCTTCGCCCTAACAGGCAAAATTTCAAAAAATAAAAAATCCTTTTTTATTAATTTTTAATGATTTGTTTAAGTGTTTGTTTTTTTAATATTTGGAAAATTTGAAAAACAATATGAGTATTTTGATGCAAAATATAAAAAAAATAAAAATTTAACTTTGACGAATTTTATCGTTTTTAATGCTGATTATGTTATTTGTCGAACAAAAAAAATGTAATGAAAATATTTCTATCTGTTCAAAAGTTACAGAATTTTGACCTGGAACAAACGATTCTGAACCACTGTGCAACGGCGAGTGTGTTGTGTTTTATGCTCCCCCATACATATTGTGGTTGGCAAATTCTTTTATTTTCTTATTATTTCATTTAAAAGTTGCGTCGTCGTGTTGTGGTGTGCCGCCTCAAAGCCATACATACATACATCATACATGCTGTTGTTTTTGTTTTTTTTTTAGTTTTGGCGTGACATCTAACACGAGCCTCTCGTTAAAGATTCTGGCCACTACCCAAACCTAGCAATAACTGAAGATCATTAAGCCAGTTGGAATATAAAGGAATTTCGTATTTCTTTGAAACACGTTTCAGTTGTGTTTTCTTGAATGAATTTTATAAAAATTGTTGAATTTTAATTTTGCTAAATGATGATTGAAAAATGTTTGCGAAATATTAAAAATTTTTGGATACAGCCTTACAACAAAATAAATAAAATGGCCACGGTTTTTAAATATATTGTTTCAAAGTCACTAGTGCACTATTTACCTATTATGACATAAGCAAAACATAGAATAGATTTCCAATTTCGTTAAATTTCAGTAGAATGGACAGTAGAATAGGAGTTCTGTTCTGGATGGCACAAAGTCGTCGTTAAGGACCACATTAGGATACAGTCCCATTTGAGATTGGTACTACATTGGTGATACATATATCAGTTTTACAATGATATAATATTTAAGGTAATGAGTACTTAACAAACTTATGTGTAAGAAATAAAAAGCGTAAAGTTCGGAATATATTTGCAAAGCCAGTAGTTTTAGGTGCAGAAGTCTAACGTCTAATTTTACCTAATTCATTCTTTAAGCTGAAAAATACCTGAAGTCGTTATATGGAGTCATCCTAAAACGTGACCTATGTCTGCGATTTTGAACCCTAAATGCCAAATGACAAAGTTCGATGGCAGAGAAGCCACTCCGCAGTCCGTTTGTGCGATGAGGTGCTACTAACAGCGAAACATGTCACATAATGGTGGCAGTGCCGATTCGCATCTTCGGCTTTTCTTTTTCACTTTCAAAAAATAATCGGTCATTAAGCTCGACTCTAACGAGAAATTAATTAAAAATAATATAATTGGCAACATTTCAAAGAAATAAAAATCAGCTAGTCTGAGGTTTAAACCCACGTCCTTAAAAAAATATGAAAAAGTGTTATCACGTTCAGAGCCCAACTCAAAACTTCCGAAAGCTGCGTGGAAAGTCATACAGGTTGAATGAAAAATAAAAAAGCCATATTACAGTCAGCTGTGCTGACGGAGATATTCCCTTAGCCTCTGACCAAAAATGAAGCAAGAGTAATAAAGCCGTTTATAGAATATATTGATTTTGTATCACGAGTTTGCTTCAAAATAATCTGTGGAATCTGTGGGTACCGTAATGTGGGTCTAACCAAATCATTGACATGTACCAAGTATTTTTAGTAAACAAGCTTTTGATTGATAGGGGATTCGAAATATTAAATAACGTTAAAGTAAGTTTGGAAAGAATTTTTGAAAAAAAAAAACATTGAGATTTATCTTGCAGACTGAGCTTCTGGGCCATTATCTCAGGAATTATGGACTAACTATGGGAACAATTGTACTGTTGTAATTGGGACCGTGAGAACAACCATCTGCCAAAAAACTTCAAATAGATCCGAGACGATTCCTCAAACTGTACTTTTCCCAAATTTTGTGCAGGAGGTACTCGAAGGACGGGACCGATATACTCCATATTCCAACCAGATACATGACTGCATGAAATAATACGATGTGCAAAGTTTTGACCCATCAGAAACTCCCTGCGAGAGATATCTTGCGGATTTGCCATTTTGGTTGGTGCGTTCCATTATCTCAGGAAGTATGGACTTGCGCCCCAAAAAAAAGTATCGTTGTAAATGGGACCGCAACGACAAGCTGCTGAAAAAAATTCAAAACGATACGAAAAGAGTTTCTAAACTTCATTATTCCCGAAGGGAGGTAATGGAAGGAGTGGACCGACATAGTTCGAAACCGATCTATATTTGGAAGAAATAATTGGATGTGCAAAGTTTGGACTAAATCGATTGCTTCCTTCCATTTTACAGAAACATTTTGGACTTTTGTGGGGGAGCCACCAGATTTCGTCCAAACTTACTTAGGGTCTAAAACCTTTATTTCGATGAGGCACATTTTTGGTCAGCCTAAAGACCATTACTTCGAAGAGGCATATTTTTGGTCAGACTAAAGACCCATATAATGGTATTGTCAGATTTCAAGTATTTGGAAGTTATTATCTAAATTTATACGCTATAGATAATAACTTCCAAATACTTGAAATCTGACAATACCATTATATGGGGTCCGTTCTAAAATACGGACCATGGACCAACAAAAACCAAATTATAGCAAATTAGGTTTGCAGATGTAGCTAAAAACGTCAAGGTACCAGAAATCGGGCTGTACCATTATATACATGGGGGGCTCAAACGTGGAACTATACCACCCGTCTTCGAACTTGACCCAATACAAACAAAACACGCTTCAATGAAATATATATCGTTGTAATCAGAATCACCCGTTTAAATGACAATAAAGCAAAAATGTTGAACTTTTGTGAAGTAGGTAAGGCAATTAGTTGTCCGGTATAGACGGTCTGGTGACTCCATGTACGCTTAAAATGTGAAATGACGTTAGGAACAGGTTGAACTCATCTGCCACTCCTTTTGGCAGTTATTTTCCCCACCAGTTTAGTTAGTCACCTTTGGATTGTTGGTTTTGACTCTCTATGGTCAATTTAATAATTCGACCTTAGGGCTGGAAAATCCTACATCGATCTTGTCTCCAACTTACGACAAATTATGAAGAAGACTCAAGTGAGACTGATCGACAGTCTGTATACTTTCTAATGTGCTCAAACAACATGTGCACCAAAATGTATTTGTCGAAGAGCTAAGTCGATTGGGCTATGTAGACCCTCCGTATAAACCTACGCCAGCGAACATTAATGGCCGTTTATTACCGTACTCAGTAACGAGTATTCACAAGCGCAAATTTTGCGGTAAAGAAAATTGATTTCTGGGAAGAGAGCGGAGAGGAAAGAGCTCCTCGATGCTTTTTCTCATCGCTCTTACCCAAAAACTCAATTTTCTTTGCCGGTAACTTTGCGCATGTGACTACTGACTTTGAAAATTTTTAAGAAATAACCCATAACGAGGGTATATATTTGGCCGGGTCGATTTGTATGGATGGATGAACACCTTATTGGGCCCTTCGCGTTTCTGATTCCTAGAATTGTACTGAGCAAAAAAGTTCACTAAATCATATGTCTACGGTGAAAATCGAGCTCCCGATTTTGAAGTGAAGTGTTGAAGTGTTTTATCCACAATGCCAAAACTGCCTGAAGGAGTATCCTTTTGCGATGTACTAGAGATTTCTTAATTGTTTGTTTTCTTACGGTTTGGCTGTCATATGCCAAAATATCAAAAAAAAAAAAAAGTGGATAACAAAATTCAAAATCGGGAGGCTCGATTTTCACTGTAGACAAAGGGTCTAGTGGACTTTTTTGCTCAGTACAATTTTAGGAATCAGAAACTCCCTACCGTAGTATAAACACTTTCATACGGGTAAAATGTGCCTCATCGAAATAATGGTTTTAGACCCCAAGTATGTTTGGACGAAATCCGTTTCAGATAATTTGGAGTTGATGTAGCCATGACCGTCCGTCTGTATTTGTCGAGGAGCTAAGTCGATTGGGCTATGTAGACCCTCCGTATAAACCTACGCCAGCGAACATTAATGGCCGTTTATTACCGTACTCATTACTAAGTAACGAGGATTCACAAGCGCAAATTTTGCGGTAAAGAAAATTGATTTTTGGGAAGAGAGCGGACAGGAAATAGCTCCTCGATGCTTTTTCTCATCGCTCTTACCCAAAAACTCAATTTTCTTTGCCGGTAACTTTGCGCATGTGACTACTGACTTTGAAAATTTTTAAGAAATAACCCATTATTTTATACCCTCAGCATTTATGGTAACGAGGGTATATATTTGGCCGGGTCGATTTGTATGGAAGGAAGAACACCTTATTGGGCCCTTCGCGTTTCTGATTCCTAGAATTGTACTGAGCAAAAAAGTTCACTAGATCATATGTCTACGGTGAAAATCGAGCCTATCGATTTTGACTTGAGGTTTTTTTTTTATCCACAAGACCAAAACTACCTGAAGGCGTGTTCCAATGCTTTTGCAATGTACTAGAGAGTTCTTAGTTATTGCCTTAGCTACAATGTTTGTCTTAGTGTTGGATGGAAAGTCTCATGGTTTGGCTCTTATATGCTAAAATATCAAAAAAAAAAAAAACGTGGACAACAAAATTCAAAATCGGGTGGCTCGATTTTCACCGTAGACATATGGTCTAGTGGACTTTTTTGCTCAGTACAATTGCAGGAATCAGAAACGCCCCACCCTAGTATATTCACTTTCACACGGGCAAAATGTGCCTCATCGAAATAATGGTTTTAGACCCCAAGTATGTTTGGACGAAATACGTTTCAGACAATTTAGAGTTGATTTAGCCATGTCCGTCCGTCTGTCTGGCTAGCTGGAGCGCAAGATAAATCTCGAACGGATCTGCCGATTCGGTCCAAAATTTGGCCTTAGTAATAGTTTGTACAACCATAGTTTAAGTTCGAAGATAAGCCATAACGGTCCACTACTTCAGGTACCTCCACCACAAAAGTTTAAAAATGTTCGGAAAAATTGTGCGCACGATAACTCTTGAATGGAGTGATCGATTTGGTGTATACTTTACACATCCAACCGATTTGGTCCAAAATTTGGTCATATTTTGTCCAAACTTCAGTTTCAGTTCGAAGATGGGCAACACCAGTACACATCATCCGGTATTTCCCCCAATATTTAAAAAATCTCACTGAAATGGTTTGCACTATGTCTCTTGAACGGGTCAACCAATTTGGTCCAAACTTTGGATCTCCTAACATTTTGTCCAAATTTAGTTAAACTTCTAAAATGGCCCATATCGGCCCTCTCCTTAGAAAACCTCCCCCGCAAAAGATTTGTGTACAAGTCCAGTTTAGGGTCTGTTCGAAAATCCTTTGGGAATGTATACCGACGCTGTTCGATATGGTCCTGTTTACAGCGATATTATGTTTTTCGTGGACAAGACCATGCTTCCACGCATACTGCTCCAAAACTTATACGATGACCCACTGTAATGACTAGTGGCCGAGATATCTATCGAAAAGATATGACTCCCAAAATAAGATCCACTTCCATAATGGACTATGTCGGTCCATTCCTTTAAGTACCTTCTCTGCAACACTTTTGAACTTTAATCCTAATCCACATTTTTTCGGCAAGTTTAAATGTCCAAAAAGTGTTTCAACTCACATGGGGTGAGGGTGTACTTTTTTACTTGTTCAACCTACGGACAATGTAGAAGGTTGTTGTTGTAGCAGCATAGAAACCTACGTAGAAGCATAGGTTTGATGCCTGGTTGGCAGCCGCTGGACGAAACACTACGGTTTCTGGTCAATCCGGTACGAAAGAACCCGCTGCCGTGGGATTGAATGTAGAAGGTAAGTCGTTTATATTACTTTGTAGTGGGTATTTGACTCATGTAGCTCACAACCTGTTGATCGTACAATATAAACTCCGAGATAAAAACATGTAAATATTAATATTTCATAGGGGACAATAAAAAATACTTTTTAAATTTTTCTGCCGGAATGCATTTTTTTATCCTTATATTATAATTCATACCATATATGTACATTTATTATTGAAGATGTTTCAAATGTGAATTCAAACCGTTGAATTAAGGAATTTTTATATTATTACCTGTAAAAAAGAAAAAAAATATACACATTAATATAATAATCCAAAATAGGTAACTGTTTACAAAAAGCTATTTAAAAATCCAATATTTCATATAAAGATTTTAACTATAAATAACTTTCTCAAAATATCTTTGGACTTTGGCCAGGCTAGGCAAAGTGTCAAAGTGTAGATCTTAACACTGATAAGTGGAAAAACTAATGGAATTTTTTCCTTATTTTGTTATTCCCCAAAACAAAACAAACAATGACTAGTGTAAATAAATTGTCAAAACAAACTGAAATCGTGATTTTACAACAAATGACAACAACTTTGGAAAAGCAAAGCTATGGTAGGAGACATTGATGGTAAAAGGTGAAATTCAACAACACAACAACGGAAAAAGGTGGCAAAATGAAATTATCCAATATTTATGTATATGTTGTGAAAACAGCATCCCAGCTAACAATTTTTTCCGAGGGCTCTGATTTCCGATTTTTTTCCGATATTTTCTGAATATTTTTTAGATATTTGTCGATTACTCTAATATTTTTCTAGAAATTGTACCGATTTTCTAAAACTTTTTTTAAAGAATCTCTGCACATTTTCTGAAGAACCTTAAGAATCTCGTTCCGAATTCGTTCCGATTTCTAATCGATTTTCTAAGGGATCTTTTTGTTCGATTGTTGTCGAAAAACAAAGTGATTTTTTATAAAATTCGCATATACAGTTTTTGAATTGTTTTAATATAAATGCAACATGTAATAATTCAAGCTAGTGTTGATAGCTTTAACATACTCGTGCACATTCTTCTACTATTAATCACAAAATGATAACAAGAGGGAAAATCATTAGGACGTTTGAAATTAGAATCATCCATAAATAGGGAATTAAAAGAGAATTGTTTCTGAGTTGGGGATTTGTTTTGTGTTGTGTGTCAATATCAAAGGCGTCAGCGGCCAAGAATTTCATCAGATTTTTTCCAGAAAATCTAATCTTTTCTTCGAATTTTTCCAGAATTTCTTTCCGAATTCGGACCGATTTTCTTCAAAAAATCTAAATTTTCCACCGAATTTTCCAGAATTTTTTTCCGAATTCGGACCGAATTCGTTGCGAAACTCTAATATTTTGTTAGAATTTTCTTAGAAAATTCTTTCCGATTTCGGTGGACACGTCCATAAAACTTTTGTACCGAATTCGGAAAGAATTCGGCATCAGAATCGGCAACTTGTGCAGAGATTCTGACCGAATTCGCAAAGAATTCGGAAAAAAATGTTAGCTGGGATGACACCTGAAGACAATCGGACCAGCAAATACAGTTAGGCAATCGAAAATACCTACTAAACATACATACATACATATGTTTGTATGTGTGTGTATGTGGTGGAGTAAGGTGCCATCGATGTTGATAATAATGATGATGCTTATGGCGATGTCATTGCTGTTTATGTCCTCTCTCTCACTCCAAACGTGTGACACACTCCACTGACATAAAGTTAAAAATGTTCGACAGATATCTAAAACTTTTGAGTATGGGTTATATCTTCCTTAACGGTAGGATCAAGCAGCCAAGAGAAAACAAAATAAAGATGCAAAAGATGCCACAAAATGAAGATGAGTTTCACCCAATGACCTCCATTTCTTTTGCATCAGCGTGCAATTTATGAAAGTAACACAGTTTGGCGATTTATCCCTCTCCGGTCCTCCCTAAACAAAATGCACTTTTGCAATTGAATTGCAATTGTGCAAAAAGGATTTGGTGATATTTGGAAAATTGCAAACAATATTAATGCAAATACATGGTTAGGATTACCTTTTGTATTTTTCTGTTTTTTATTTTTTTTTTTGGGTTTTTTCTTCGCACTAACGTTTTTGTTTAACGAGAAATTGATTTATGCATTTTAAGCCGAACATGTCATGCTTTGCATAAATTTAAAGCTCTAAACGTTATTTTCTTGGCCTAAAATACAGCCGACTTGTTTTGATGTTCGTCTTGTGGCTCTTCTTCTTCTTCCGTTGTTTTATTGTTAGATAAACACGAAGATGCTGTTTATTTTGCTATGTGTGGGCCACAGACAATTGACCTACTCTTGCCTAGTTTATAGTTGTCTGTAGCTTCTTATTATTCAACTGCGTTCTTTTGTGTGAAATATAATTACATGGTTGTTAAAGTTCTTTTGCTTTTGGTTAAGTAGATAAGCGCGTGTAAGTTATGAAACAGCAAGAAAAAAGCAAAAGAGAATGGAATTTTTCCAAGAGATTTATTAGCGACCTTTTTATCCTTTTTTATTATGACTATGTTTAGATACAATTATTATATGTGCAAGAAGGGAGGTTGGAAGAGGTTCTTGGCATCTCCGTCATTAATACGTATTATAAAGAGGTATGACGTAGTAAACAGCCTATGACTGTACTAAAAAATCCCTAATTTCGAAAAGAAATATAATTTTTTAGGTGACAAAAGAAGTTTTGGAAGTTTGCAAAGTATTTCTTGGGGTTTGTGAATAGGTATTGTAAACACTGGGACTAACTATTCCACTGTCAGATCCAAACAAAGCAACAACACAAAAAATACAAAGTCCGCTTTATACGGTATTGCTAGAATACCAGTTGGACAGGGTTTGTGGAACATCCAGACAGTTATCGAGTATATAGAATAAAATTACAGCGCCAAAATAAAGACCATAGAAGCTACTAAAATTTTAAATCCCACTGCGCAATGTGGTTCAGGAATCGATTTTCCTAGCCAAATTCCCAATTTTGTTGTTGTTGTTGTAAAAGTGTTTATTATTGTGTGTTTGCGAGTTCGTTCTTCTGGCTCTGAATCTATCTCCAGTTTCAGGAAAGTGGCTGCTTCGATGGAATGTAACCACAGATCCACTTGAGTTAGATGAGTAGGTTTGGCAGGGCAGATGAAAAGGTGCAGTGTGTCGAGAGGGCCCATGCCGCATACTGGGCAGATGTTTTGCACGGTGCTGTCGATATTTGCCCAATAGGAATTTAAGCGACTGCAATATCCTGAGCGTAGTTAAGCCAAAACTACTCTGGTTTGTTGTGGCAGCTGACGCTCCTCAGCTGCGATAGATTGGGGATGTACACCGAGTACTTTATTCGCACTATGTTTGCTAATGGCTTTAGCAACTGCGTCCGTGTGAATGCTATTCAAAACTGCCTGATATGCCTGTTGATCTAGAGATTATCTCCTATATTGTTGGCCCTTCCTTCCTACTATGCCTGGGTGTATCGGGCCTAGCCAGCAGATGGTGATTGGGATGGATCTCACAGTAACACCAGAGCAAGCACTGCACTGCTGCACTGGAAGAATCTTTGCCTCCTCATGTAGATGTTCCACTGAATACTTGAGGAAGCACCTGTTGCTGTTCTCAGGGCGGCATTCTGACATGTTTTAATATCTTTCCAATGCGTATCAACTAAATTCGGGGACCAAACTGGCGCCGCATAGCTTCCCAGCAAACAAAGACCAAACTGGCGCTGCATAGCTTCACAGTAAACCAAATGTCGACACATCTGAACAATTTCGGAAGAAAAATCGTACAGATTTCGTTCCGATTTGTGTAGGATTTTTCGTAGGGGAATTCGTTAAGATTTCCTTCCGATTTCGGAGAGAATGTCGGATTCCCGAAATCGATCCGATTTCGCGCCGAAATTTTGTCAACCACTTCATACAACCTTCGTTAAGATATCGCTGCGATTTCGGATTCGACATCGGACGTAGTGTCCGAATTTTGTTCTGATGTCGTTACGATATCGGTACGATTGCTTTGCTGGGTTACCACAGTCCGACCTATCGCGTTATATGTGGCCAACAAGGTTTCTTTATCTGCACCCCAAGTGCTGCCGGCTAGGGACTTGAGGACCTTGTTTCTGCATTTCCGTTTGTCGCATATAGCTGCAGCATGCACGGACAACGTAAACGTAGTGTCAAATTTGACCCCTAGAATTTTGGGGCAGTCTGTGGTCGAAATTCTGCTACCATCGATCACGACATACAACTCTCTTCTATACTGCGCCGTCCGTGTGGTGAACAGAGTGGCCGTAGATTTAGTAGCGGATATCTGCGTATTCTTCGCATGGAAGAAGGTGGTAAGATCGGCTAAATATGAGTTCAGGCTCCCACAGATGGCATTAGGGTAGGTACATGACGCCTGGATCGTACAATCATCCGCATACGTTAAGATCTCAATGCCGTATGGTGGGGGCGGAATGTAGGAAAGGTAGAGGTTAAATAGTTCCGGAGATATCACCCCATCATGGGGATTTCTCTGTTTCACTCTACGGGGTTTGGACTTTTTGTTCCTGATTATCCAACGTTTCAGACTTGGCCGGAGGGTTGTCTGCCCAATGTCCTCAAACAGCGTAGAGTGCCTGACTGTAACAAAGGCTTTTGATAAGTCAAGCGCCACCATCACCGTTCTATCACACTGCCTTTCGTCACCTGAAATGCCCAAAGACATAACCCGCAACGTAACCCTTTGAAAAGAAATATAATTTCGAAAAGAAATATAATTTTTTAGGTGACAAAAGAAGTTTTGGAAGTTTGCAAAGTATTTCTTGGGGTTTGTGAATAGGTATTGTAAACACTGGGACTAACTATTCCACTGTCAGATCCAAACAAAGCAACAACACAAAAAATACAAAGTCCGCTTTATACGGTATTGCTAGAATACCAGTTGGACAGGGTTTGTGGAACATCCAGACAGTTATCGAGTATATAGAATAAAATTACAGCGCCAAAATAAAGACCATAGAAGCTACTAAAATTTTAAATCCCACTGCGCAATGTGGTTCAGGAATCGATTTTCCTAGCCAAATTCCCAATTTTGTTGTTGTTGTTGTAAAAGTGTTTATTATTGTGTGTTTGCGAGTTCGTTCTTCTGGCTCTGAATCTATCTCCAGTTTCAGGAAAGTGGCTGCTTCGATGGAATGTAACCACAGATCCACTTGAGTTAGATGAGTAGGTTTGGCAGGGCAGATGAAAAGGTGCAGTGTGTCGAGAGGGCCCATGCCGCATACTGGGCAGATGTTTTGCACGGTGCTGTCGATATTTGCCCAATAGGAATTTAAGCGACTGCAATATCCTGAGCGTAGTTAAGCCAAAACTACTCTGGTTTGTTGTGGCAGCTGACGCTCCTCAGCTGCGATAGATTGGGGATGTACACCGAGTACTTTATTCGCACTATGTTTGCTAATGGCTTTAGCAACTGCGTCCGTGTGAATGCTATTCAAAACTGCCTGATATGCCTGTTGATCTAGAGATTATCTCCTATATTGTTGGCCCTTCCTTCCTACTATGCCTGGGTGTATCGGGCCTAGCCAGCAGATGGTGATTGGGATGGATCTCACAGTAACACCAGAGCAAGCACTGCACTGCTGCACTGGAAGAATCTTTGCCTCCTCATGTAGATGTTCCACTGAATACTTGAGGAAGCACCTGTTGCTGTTCTCAGGGCGGCATTCTGACATGTTTTAATATCTTTCCAATGCGTATCAACTAAATTCGGGGACCAAACTGGCGCCGCATAGCTTCCCAGCAAACAAAGACCAAACTGGCGCTGCATAGCTTCACAGTAAACCAAATGTCGACACATCTGAACAATTTCGGAAGAAAAATCGTACAGATTTCGTTCCGATTTGTGTAGGATTTTTCGTAGGGGAATTCGTTAAGATTTCCTTCCGATTTCGGAGAGAATGTCGGATTCCCGAAATCGATCCGATTTCGCGCCGAAATTTTGTCAACCACTTCATACAACCTTCGTTAAGATATCGCTGCGATTTCGGATTCGACATCGGACGTAGTGTCCGAATTTTGTTCTGATGTCGTTACGATATCGGTACGATTGCTTTGCTGGGTTACCACAGTCCGACCTATCGCGTTATATGTGGCCAACAAGGTTTCTTTATCTGCACCCCAAGTGCTGCCGGCTAGGGACTTGAGGACCTTGTTTCTGCATTTCCGTTTGTCGCATATAGCTGCAGCATGCACGGACAACGTAAACGTAGTGTCAAATTTGACCCCTAGAATTTTGGGGCAGTCTGTGGTCGAAATTCTGCTACCATCGATCACGACATACAACTCTCTTCTATACTGCGCCGTCCGTGTGGTGAACAGAGTGGCCGTAGATTTAGTAGCGGATATCTGCGTATTCTTCGCATGGAAGAAGGTGGTAAGATCGGCTAAATATGAGTTCAGGCTCCCACAGATGGCATTAGGGTAGGTACATGACGCCTGGATCGTACAATCATCCGCATACGTTAAGATCTCAATGCCGTATGGTGGGGGCGGAATGTAGGAAAGGTAGAGGTTAAATAGTTCCGGAGATATCACCCCATCATGGGGATTTCTCTGTTTCACTCTACGGGGTTTGGACTTTTTGTTCCTGATTATCCAACGTTTCAGACTTGGCCGGAGGGTTGTCTGCCCAATGTCCTCAAACAGCGTAGAGTGCCTGACTGTAACAAAGGCTTTTGATAAGTCAAGCGCCACCATCACCGTTCTATCACACTGCCTTTCGTCACCTGAAATGCCCAAAGACATAACCCGCAACGTAACCCTTTGAGGGTTACGTCTTTGGGCATTTCAGGTGACGCTTTCCTGGTTAAGTCCCCGACAATATATGTGGAGATGGCGTGCAGCGTTGTTGTCGTGCTGTGCTGCTTATGGAATCCATGTTGATGAGGTGCAACTAGATAGCTATTTCTGAAGCTTGGGAGGACTAAGGCCTCGAGAGTCTTTGCTACAGACGACAAAAGCGAAATCGCTCTGTACGATTCAATCTCGCTGGCATCCTTGCCTGGCTTCAGAAGCGGCACCACCCTGTTCATTTTCCAGACTTCGGGAACAATGAGGGTGGCTAGGGGCAGCTTGAGAACTTAAGTGAGATACTCCACTCCCGGCTTATATGCTTCAGCATTACCATGGAGATTCCATCAGGGCCCAACGCTTTGGATGATTTACCGTGCCTGATGGCATTCGCAACAGTATCCATTGTAAACTGTGGTGGTTCATCTTCGGCCGGAAGAGATCTGATGCGACGTAGTACTATTCTTGTCACTCCGGGGGTGCTCGACAAACTGTCAATTGAAATAACTTGCGCACATTTTTGGGTCAATCAACGTAACGTCACCAAACGTGACTGAGGTCCTATCTTCCCTCCTTCCGGGGTTCGAGAGTGACTTAACCGTTACCCACAATTCACTTAAACCGGCCCCAATATTGCAACTCTTCAGATAAGCTAACCATTTGTTCCGCTTATGTTCGCCCACCAGCGTGTTAACTTCCAGTGACAGCTCTCTGACTCTGGGGTCACTGGTGTTGCCTCGACGAAGCTCATCACGCTTATTTGCTAGTCCCGTCGCCTCTGCTGGCAAGTTTAGTCTTTCTTCGGATCTTCTTTGGTCTTTCTTCGACCAGCAGGTATGTGGCGAGCGGCTGCAGCAGTGATGATGTCTCGGAACGTCCTTTCCGCTACCCGAACATCAGAAGGATTGGGCAGTTCTCTGAAGCGGTGATCGGTGAACTCTCTGAAACCCGGAAAATCAGTTTTCTTATGATTGACGAATGTGCGGCGTTCAGAGGTAATGAAATCGGTTGGTCTGCTAATGGAGACAATTATGGGGAGATGTTCTGATCCAAGGGAAATGACGGGTTGCAAGGTAATATCATTTGTCAGACCTGGTGACACGATGGTTATGTCTAGAAAACTGTGACACTCTCCTCGAATTCTGGTAGGAGCGTCCTCATTGACCGTGAAAAACGGGTTGCAAGGTAATATCATTTGTCAGACCTGGTGACACGATGGTTATGTCTAGAAAACTGTGACACTCTCCTCGAATTCTGGTAGGAGCGTCCTCATTGACCGTGAAAAACGTAGAGCTATCAATCTGCTCAGCCAGCGCTGTACCCTTCTGGTCGTTTCCGAGGGCCGAATGACACATCTCATGATGCTCATTAAAGTCCCCCAAGACCATACGATTATGACATTCCAAAAGCTTGCTTATGTTAGGCTTGTAATCTGAGATACAGCTATTTCTCGTCAGATTGTATACGTTCAGCAACTCTATCTCGGCAGTTCCACACATGACTGCTAACCCCATACATTCCATGTACGGGTCATTAGAGTCAGGCTCAAGCGAGATCACAATGCTGTAAGCTGCAGTTGTTGTTGAGCTTGATTTCCTGCAAGTCCGCAACCTTGATCTTCTTCCGATTCATAAATTCCACCATTTCTTCGATCTTACCTCGGAGTCCATTGCAATAAAATTGCAAAAAGGATGCATTTTCTGGGATTGGAACAACAACGGCTGGTGTTGTATGATGCGCGGGCGGTTGCTGTTGAGGGGACTGCGGGGGAGTTTCGTAATCTGACGATGACTCACTGGGGCTGGGTTCGCGCAGCAACATAGTCCTTGTCGTAGTCGTGGATAAGTCCAGAACAAACCCTTAGATGCATCCACTTTTGATATCTATTGCATCTCACCGAAGTTTGGATATGGTTGAAGATGCGGATTTGGCAAACCGAGCACAAATATATTTACCCTGGGTCTTCTTCCGTCCCGGCATGGATCAAAAGAATCCGGAGCAGGCATTTCGGGATATGCTGCTCCCAACACAGAAAAACGAAACAAATACAAACACGTGTACACTGAGGTGGCAGCCGCTGGCCGGAACATTGATGTTGTGTGATTCCGGGTCAATCCGGTACGAGAGAACCCGCTGTGGTGGGATTGCCAATTTTTTGTCGTCACCGATTGTTAATTTCTATATGGAATTCGATAGTAAACATATTGAAACTAAGGAAAAAATAGGTCAAAATATTGAAAGGTGTGGGCGTGGCGTGCTCAATATTTCGCAATTTTGGAAAATGCTTGATTTTTGCAAATTTCTGGAGAAAGAATAGGTATTTCTCGGGAACTATAACATATATTGTGTTCATTGTTTTTTTGTTAGGTAGGATTGTTGTGCGATCGGGCTATAGACTGTTATCCCGTGGACTGAAATCATTCATTCTCAACGTCATCATTGACCATTATTTTAAATTAAAAAAATATTTTGTACATTAAATATTTATAACTCAACAAATCTTTATAATATGACTCAAATGTTCAATACTCGACTCTACACATATTAAAATGCAACAAAATAATAGGGTGGTGGTTGGTGGTCAGCAACAACAAAAAAGAAAACCCCTTGCCAAATTATAAACATTATCTGCTTACAAGACATCGATCAAATAAGCACTTTAGTGGTTTGGTGGCAACAACAAAACGGAAAAATTGCAATCAAAATCAGTTAAGATTTTTGAACACAAACACACACACACACAAAATCATAATTTGTCGATCAAGGAAACCTGTTTTATGTTTAACATTTTAACTTTGTTATTCGTTATAGGTAATTTACAAAATAACATAAATTTAGTTTTTATGTTTTGTATTTCATTTTGTTTTTCGCAAAATGAAGGCTTTTCTTGCAGTTACTTGGCTACCACACAAAAATTGCTTGCAGGGATTTTCGTTTTGTGTCTTAAAGAACACCACGTTACAAAAAGGGGAAAGAGAATGGCCAATGAAACACTTTAACCAAATCATTATCAAGTCAGTGGCTTGTTATTTTGTGCGCATGAGAGGGGAGACGACTGTGGAATATGCTAAAATATGATTTCCTTTTTTCTACTTGTTCTTTGAACATTCGTTACATATTTTCAACGCTTATCAAAAGGCCATAAATTAAAACCGCCTAGAATGTTGGCAAAGTAAATTATATAGCCTAAACAAACAACATTGTACGAGTATGTGGCAGTAGGCAATTATTGTTTGAGAAAATAGGTTGCATTAAATTAAAATTGTTTTTATTTTTTTTTTTTTTTGCCACGAAATGAGAAGGAAGGAAACACAAATAACAACAAATGTGTTTCTATACTATTACAGCATTAAATAATGTGAGAAAATTCCCGCAAAGTGCAGGCATGCGTAGTTTTTATAATTGTTGTTTGCCATAGGTCACAGAAAAGACAACTGCATAATTGTGGTATGAGGTAAGCGGACTGCTGCAAGTAAATTTTGAGTTAAAAATAAATTTTAAATTAAACTAAATTTTAACCTATTCACAAACATTTCTTTTTACTATGGTCAGAAAAGCTATCTACGTGAGCATCTATAATGTATTTTTAATTAAAAATCCTTGACTCTAAAGCTGCCAAACTCTACTTCATTACTGTATTGCTTTTAAAGGATGCCCTAATAGTAAATATTGTCTTCGTGAAAAAATAGTTCACTATTATATATTTTATACAACGAAAATCTTTTCTCTTTTTGCTTCGAAATTAAACATAACAATTTTTCATTATTTTTTATAGCCGCACAGTGGTTCAAAATAGTTTTTTTCGTGGTCAAAACTCTGTAACTTTTGAACGGGTAGAGATATTTAAATAATTTTTTGTTCGACAGTTAACATTGAAAACATTGAAGTTCGGTCTAGCAGTTGCAGAGGAATGCAAGGTCAAACTTAGCATTTTTGAGTTTTTTTTTTCATATTTTGCATCAAAATATGAGTTGTTTTGATGTTTCAGTACATTATAAACCGTCAAACACAAATAAACAAACCATAAAAATATAAAAATATAAACAATTAAAAATTAACTTATTTTTTTTTTAATGTTACTAACAAATTTTAAATATTTGAAAATTTTGCCCCTTATGGCGAAGATCATTTTTAATATTAATTTAAATTTATTAATATTAAAAATGATCTTGGCCCAAATAAATAAAAATCAGCTTGAGCCAGGCTGGATTGGAACCCATTAAAAAAAGAGTTGTCACGGCGTTTAGCGTTCAGAGCCAAACTCATAACTTCCAAAGACTACGCTAAGCGTTTATCATGGAAGCAATACAATGAATGGACAAATATCCATCATAGTAAAAATCAAATTGCATTTCAAAGAGGAAAAGTTAGATGATAGCGAAGCCGTTCCACAGCCGATATGTCTGATGAGCCTCTACCAAAGGCGAAACATGTCACATAGTGGTGTTTGTGTGGTTTCGAATCTTCGGCGTTCCTTTTTCACTTGCAAAAATTCATCGGTGATAAAGCTCGACTCCAACGAGAAAATTATTTAAAATTTGTTCAAAAATAAAAAAACCATTTGTGTAAAAAACCTATAACTAATATGGGAAACGGTATGAAAACAAGTAAAAAGGTATCAGTCGGCATTGCCGACGGAGATATATCCACAGCCTGTTTGAATTGAAACACTTTTTTCCCAAAAAAACCGGATTAAAGCTCAAAGTTTTGAGGTGGAGGTACCTAAAGTAATGGACTGACATGGTCGATTTTGGAAGTGGGTCTTATTTTGGTAGCAATTCCTCTCGATATATGTATCTCACGGCCACCTATCATTTCAGTTGGTCCCCACATTATATTAGAGCTTTTGGACCATAACATCAGGAAACATGGATTTACCTACGGAAAATATAATAACGCTGTAAACAGGGCCACTTGGAGTACCTTCTGTAACAATTTCCAAAGGATCCTCGAACATACCCTTAACCACACAAAAATGTTGAACATTTGTGTGGGTGGTACTCCAAGGATTAGACCGATAGGGCCGGGCCCACTTTGGACAAAAACTAAGTTTGGAGAAAATATTTCGAGATCCATAGTTTGGACCAAATCGGTCTGTTTATGAGATATGGCGCGTACCACTTTCAAACTTTTGTGGGAGAGTACCGCAAGGAGTGGACCTATAACCCCCATCTTCGAATTTCATCTAATAATCGATAGTGTGAACCAGAGTTGTCGTGCGCACCAGCCACTACACATGCTGGCCGTAGAGGTTTTTTTCAGCTTTCGGGTCATTTTCTTAAGAAGTATAGACTAGCAAATTAAAAAACTTGTGCCATCGTAATAGGGGCTTTGAGCGCAATATGTTTGAAGAAAAATCAAAACAATTCGTGAGGAGGTTCTAAACTTCACTTTTCTGACATTTTGTACCCGAAGGAGTTGGTATACAATATTGTCCATATTCTAACCAGATCTGTCTCGTAGAAATGTTACGATGTGCAAAGTATGGATCAAATCGGTTACTTAATGTCTTCGAGAGTTATCGTGGGCACCATTTTAGCGAAAAGTTTTGAACTTTTGCGGGGGAGGTACCCGAAGGAGTGGACCGATATGGCCCATCTTAGAACTTGTTTTAATTTTGCGCAAAATATTAAGGCAGCCAAATTTTGGAACGAATCGGTTTATCCGTTAGGGAGTTATCGTGCGCTCCATCCACTACTCATGGTGCCATAGCGATTTTTTACAGTTTTCGGGCCATTTTCTCAGGAAGTATGTACTTGCCCCTGAAAAACTATACCGTCGTATTGGGGGCAGCGAATACAAGTTGTTATAACAAAAATCAAAAATATTTGAGAGGAGGACTTAAACAGAACTTTTTCGAAATTTTGTGTGGTGGGGATTTTAACCATATTCGAACTTGAACTGTATGTTTGGTAGAAATATTACGATGTGCAAAGCATGGACCAAATCGGTACGTCCTTTCGAGAGTTATCGTTCGCATAATTTTTGAGAAAAAATCTTAACTTTTGTGGGGGAGGTACCCGAGGGAGTGGACCGATATGACCCATCTTGGAACTTGAACTAAGTTGGACAAAACATCACAAAAGCCAAATTGTGGACCAAATCGGTTAAGCCGTTTGTGAGTTATCGTGCGCTCCAGCCAGCCAGCCAGCTAGACAGGCGGACGGACATTGCTTAATCGACTCCAAATTGTCTGAAACGCTGTACCAGAAAAAAAATAAAGCCCTCAGTGAACGGATAATGGAACATCGCCATGCTATATACATACCGTGAGATAGGGGCACACTTAGGTATTTCTTCCACCAACTAACATTTGAGATTGCAAGAAAACCTGGTCGCAAAAATGGAATGGATCCAGCAAAATTGGTCAATCGCTCAAAAAAGGATTGGTGCAAAGAAATTGTGAATAAAAACAATGGCTGTGCTTCAAATGTCATTTTTAATATCGTCACAGACCGTTTATTTTTAGTGGACTAGAACAGGAATCGACCGTTTGGGTCTTCAAAAACGAGTCAAATCCAACGAAAATTGTTCATGGAAGAAGACCGTCGAAGCAAATGGTCGCCTGTTTCTTCGGCAAAACTGACCGTGTGGCGCCTATACGGTTTCAGAATTGCAGGACGGTTAATTCTGAGTGTTAAACTACAATTTGTTTGCCTGAAGTCTCTTGAAAATTCGAAAAACGAACAAGAGAAGACGAATCGTTCATCATGACAATGCGAGCTCTCACACGTCGATTCAAACCAGCGCCTGTTGCACCGTACAATACGTGGAATTGGTAGGTCAAACGCCGTACAGCCCATCATTTGATTCCAGCACATTAAGAAGAAAGGCGTGGTTAACGATTTTCATCGTCAGAAGATGCTGTAAAAGCGTTCAAAACCCATGTTTTGGAGATGCCTCAATCAAGTCACTGCAAACAACCCACAGCATGGTCGAATGTCAAACTGTCCTGAGTACGCTTAGGCTAAAAACTGTCAAACTTTCCGAAAAATTTCAAAAGACGCGTGGTGACACTGCGTGTTGCTTAGACCAAAAAGTTTTCTGGTGCACCTCGTATACCCTCCTTAGCATAAATGCTTAAGGTATAAAAACAAACATGTTTACCCATGTAATTTCAACAAATGTAAAAAGTGTTAAACGGACGGGTACTAAATTGTACATGGTTGAAAGAGGACACTCTTAGGCATCATTCTGCGAAAACGAAACTTTGTTCTATTCTAGTCCCTAAAAGTTCTAGTCCTCTAATTTGGAATTTCACTAAAATTTACTACCTGAGGAAAACTAAAATAGCTCACTTCGTGTAAACGCTACGGTAAATTATTGAAACAATGAATACACTATATGTTATAGCTTCCGAGAAATAGCTATTTCTGTCTCCAGAAATTTGCAAAAATGACATATTTTCCAAGATGGGAAAATTGCTGTATTTAGAAGCACATCACGCCCACACCTTCCAATATATTGATTAGGGTTATGACTTTTTTACAACCTCATATGCCTGTATCATAGAGTGATGAATTTCTACATAAGATTACATAAAATCTTAATTGTAGGGTGATTCGGTGAAAAAAAACCTCACGCATAAAATAATTTTAAAATTTTAATTTATCAGAATTATGGGCAAATTTTTGAAGTCACTGTAGGCAGAAAATAAACTTTTGAGCCAGAGGAGATAATCAAACTGACATAATTTTTTTTTTCACTAATTTTTTTTAATTTTCAGAATCACAAAAATGTCGTAAACGCTTCTTTCACAGATAGAATTTTTTTAACAAAAATTTTTTCGAGGTGGTTTGTGCTTGACCTTTTTCCATATTTGAATGGAATAAACGTTATTTTAATTATTAGTAGGCTTAAGTAAATTCATTCATGCAACATGAAATAATTTTCGCATTTTTCATTTCATGCATTTTCAAAAAAATATTTTTGTTAAAATCGGGTTGTAACTTTTTTAATATTTCAATGGAATAAGCGTTATTTTAGTTATTAATAGCACAGATGAATGAGGTTTTATTCATCTGTGCTCCAGGAAATCATTTTTGAGTAAAAATCTCGAAAATCGAGCTGTGCGTGAACTTTTAAATCGATTGTGCGTGAACTTTTTTGATCTATTTATTGGTTTTCTTAGTTTCAATATGTTTATTATCAAACCTCATATGGAAATTGACAAAAAATTGCGTTTTCACCAGGAAAATAGATTTCTGAACCAATGTGCGCCGACAAAAACGAAACTAGTTTTTTTGCAAGCTTTTTGTTTTGTTATAAATTCTCATTACTTTAATAAATTTATTATTTCACGAAGTGATCTCAGACACGCAGCTATTTCATTTTTTTCACAACATTTCCCAAGCAACACTTATTTCATGCCGCTAAAACTTGACATGCCCACAACTACTTTTATACGAAACTGTAGAGATATTTATAATAAGAAAAGAAAAAAATGGAAAACAAGTAGGTAACAGAGAATAAAACAAGATTTATGAAAATTTTCGCAAATTTCTTTTCTGGTTAACCACAAATTTCCCTTTGCAAAGTTGTTTTTGTTATATCGCCAAGCGGCAATGATGAACAACATCTTCCCGCCATTCATTCTCTTTGAAACATTCACATCTATTCTCAACATTCGAAATGGAAAACCAGCCATGAAATTACTTCCACACTATTAAAACATAATCAGCAGTAAAACATCAATGGGAAAAACACAGGCAAACCAACAAAAGCTCATAGATGCCACATTCCAGACAACAGCAGACAACTAACTAAGAATGAAGTAAAAAAAAAACAACACACAACTTTGTTGTGGGGCAAACATAAAATGCAGAGCCCACAGAGGCTGTTGTTGAAAGGATTCCCACTTAATACTACTAACCCAGGTTGGTTTGTTTGATTACAAACAGTTAGCTATTTTGTTAAGTTTTTTCTCTCCATCTTCTTTTCTACTGCATTTAGTTATCCCCCTATACCATCTTTATGGCTAGTAGAAGGTGTGAATTTTTGGTGTGCTAAATTTATGAAGATTCATAATTTTTTTTCTATAAAAGTAACTACGACACCTTCTTCGTGAAATAAACGTCATAGAAAAACTCCTGAGAACACTTAGTCATGAAGTTGCTTAACTATATTTTTCTTTTATAGTTATTTTTTCCTTGTATTTCATTTAGAAATTGTTGCATGTTTTATATTAAAGAACTCCCCCCCTATATGCCAGATTTTTTTCCTTGTCTTTTATCACGAAGCAACCAACCTTATTGCCGAAGACTCAGGCAAAGATAATGTTATGAAAATATGGCTGTGATGTGTCTGGTGGGTATGGTGTTAAAAGTGATGGGGTTTCTGTGATAATTAGTGTTTTCAATCTTGATGGCTATTTATGGTAGTTTTTTTAACAAAAATCACTGTTAAATAATTCGTTTAAAAATATTGGGTTGAAACAAAAGACTTAAGACACAAGCGGTAGTGTGTATTTATGCGAACATAAACTAAGAGAGTAGCTATAGAATCTGATTAAATCAATGTTGTTAAATTTCATTAATATTATTAGCAATTGTCAATATGCCCTATAAAATTCCACTAGGTTTTCAGAGCTCCTACTACTCAGTAGTATGTAACATTAGTGGCAGTAGAATGAGCACATCCCAAATTTTAAAAATAAGGAGCATTTGCACATTTTCGTTGGTGACAAAAAACGTTTAGGAGGTAAATTTTAGGCGACTGTGGGGTAGGTATTAGCAGGGTCTAATTATAAAAAAATAAAATAAATAAATAAATAAATAAATAAATAAATAAATAAAATAAAATAAAATAAAATAAAATAAAATAAAATAAAATAAAATAAAATAAAATAAAATAAAATAAAATAAAATAAAATAAAATAAAATAAAATAAAATAAAATAAAATAAAATAAAATAAAATAAAATAAAATAAAATAAAATAAAATAAAATAAAATAAAATAAAATAAAATAAAATAAAATAAAATAAAATAAAATAAAATAAAATAAAATAAAATAAAATAAAATAAAATAAAATAAAATAAAATAAAATAAAATAAAATAAAATAAAATAAAATAAAATAAAATAAAATAAAATAAAATAAAATAAAATAAAATAAAATAAAATAAAATAAAATAAAATAAAATAAAATAAAATAAAATAAAATAAAATAAAATAAAATAAAATAAAATAAAATAAAATAAAATAAAATAAAATAAAATAAAATAAAATAAAATAAAATAAAATAAAATAAAATAAAATAAAATAAAATAAAATAAAATAAAATAAAATAAAATAAAATAAAATAAAATAAAATAAAATATAATAAAATAAAATAAAATAAAATAAAATAAAATAAAATAAAATAAAATAAAATAAATAAAATAAAATAAAATAAAATAGATTAAAATATAATATAATAAAATAAAATAAAATAAAATAAAATAAAATAAAAAAATAAATTAAAATAAAAAAATAAAATAAATAAATAAATACTTCTTCTTATATTACCAGAATACCACTTCAGCAGCGCTTTTGGAGCATTCGGTCCATTGTCGAAAGAAATATGTAGAATAAAATTGTAGCCTTCTAACAAAGCCCACAGAATTTTCAACTTTGGTGAGGGAGGTACTCAAATTTGTTGTCCGATATGCTTGGAAGTACAGACCAAATCGGATTCGTTAGTTACTCTGTCCATCAATCATTGCACTTGGGGCGGTAAGGTTTTTTTTTATAAATTTTTGGGCTGTTATCACAGAAAGGGTAGACTTGCCCTTCCAAAAAATTGTACCGTCAATAGGCGCCGCGATGACAACCTACTGCAAACAATACGGACCCAATCGGTCCACTCCTTCGTGTACCTCCCACACAAAATTTCGGAAAAGTTCAGTTTAGGACCTGCTCTAGAATCACTTTGATTTTTTTTTTTTTTTTTTTTTTTTTTTTTTTTTTGAAATTTTGCCTGTTAGGGCGAAGATCATTTTTTTTTTTTTAATGATTTTATTAATTTTCTCGTTTAGAGTTAAGCTTAATGATCTGAAATTATTTGCAAGTGAAAAAGGAAAGCCATGGACTCGAACCCACATAGTCACCAAATTACGTTACCTGTTTTCATTGGTGGTAAAGCAAATCTTCGTATCGACTATGTAATGGCTTCTCTGTCCTAGAACTTATCGTTTTTCAAATGCAAATGTGTTTTTATACATTAACGGATATTTGGCCGTTGAAATGTATTTTCTTCACGACAACCGCTTTTTGCGATGCCTTTGAAGTTATGAGTTTTGGCTTTGAACGCTAACACGCCGTGACAACATTTTTTTGATATGTTTTCAAGGACGTGGGTTCAAATCCCAGCCGGGCTCAGCCTATTTTTTATTTTTTGAAATTTTGCCTGTTAGGGCGAAGATCATTTTTTTTTTTAATGATTTTATTAATTTTCTCGTTTAGAGTTAAGCTTAATGATCTGAAATTATTTGCAAGTGAAAAAGGAAAGCCATGGACTCGAACCCACATAGTCACCAAATTACGTTACCTGGTTTCATTGGTTTCATTTTTGTTGTATCAACTCCTATTCACTGTCCTCTATACGACGGTACAGTCCGTACATCCTGAGAAAATATCCTGAAAGGTATAAAAACCCCACGATACCGTGTGTAGTGGCTGGAGCGCAAGATAACTCTCTTCGGTCCAAAATTTGGTCTTCGTAATATTTTGTCCAAACTTAGTTTAATATCGAAGATAAGGCATATCAGTCCACTCCTTTTAGGTCCCTCACATGAGGTCATAAATTTTCGAAAATTGTGTGCATGATATCCCTTGATGGTAGTGACCGATTTGGTCGATACTTTACACATCCCAATATACATATCTACCAAATATATATCAGGTTCGAATATGGACTATATTCGTCTACTCCTACGGGTACCTCCCAAACAAAAGTTCACTTTAAGACCTGCTCTGGATTCGCTTTGATTTTTGTTGAACCAACTTTCATTCGCTGCCTCAATTACGACGGTAGAAGTTTTTTCAGGGGCAAGTCCATTCTTCTTGAGAAAACATCCTGAAAGGTGTAAAAACCCTCTATGACACCATATCGCTCATTTACTCAAAGAGTGACACATCTCAAAAAATCGAGTTTCGAGAAAAACGCGTTTTAAGTTGGCGATTGAAATTTGACTTCTCTACTTGAAAAGATTATTACACAAAAACTAAAATAACAATTTGGACCATATTTTGCAAACAGCTAGCCAGATATCAGCGCTAAATTTCTGTGCAAGATCAAGCACAATTTGAAGAGTTTTAGTGCTTCATAAACTCTGCTGAAATATGCGAAACACGGAGTAAATGAGCTGTAACTCGTTGAATTTTTGAGATATCAGCATGAAAATTTGACACAACATAAAGTAGAAGTCGTAGAAATAGCAGAAATTGCTAACTCAGAAAACGCGTTTTTTGAGTTATGCCACTCTTTGAGTAAATGAGCGATATGTAGTGACTGGAGAGCACGACAACTCTTGAAGCTAATACTGAGTTGGCCCACACTTTGCATATCGTAATATTTCTTCGAATATTAGATGAAATTGAAATTCGAAGGTAGTGCTTGTTCAAAAAATTCGAAAAAAACCCTAAAATGGTACTCGCGATATATCATAAAGAGAGCAACCCGGTTGAGGGTCTGTTCGAGGATCCCTTGAAAATTTTTACTTAGAGGTCCTGTTTAGAGCGATATTATGTTTTTCGTAGGCAAGTACATGCTTCCTGATATAATGGTCCAAAACCTCTCAATTATATTGTGACCAACTGAAACGACAAGTGATCGCGACTTCTATCGAGGGGAATGACACCCAAAATAAGACTTTGAAGTGGACTATGTCGGTCCATTCGTTTAGATACCTTCCCCGCAAAACTTTTGAGCTTCTAATCAAATCCATATTTTTGTCGGTTCATTCGCCCAAAATTTTGAAGCCCCCTTAAATATATGCGTTTTTTGGGAAAAAGGTGTTTCAATTCACACAAGCTGAGGGTACATCTCTGTTGGCCAAGCCGACTGATCCTTTTTTACTTGTTTTTGTTAGATAGTTAAAATTGTAGTCTCTTTAAGAAACGTAACGTAAATTTCCGTAGCGTTTACATACACCGTAACCTTTACACAGTGAGCTATTTTATTTTTCCTCAGGTACTACATTTTAATGAAATTCCAAATTTAGTGGAGTAGAACTTTTGGGGAATAATATGGAACAATGTGTGGTATTCACAGAACGATATGTGAGAGTGCCCTCTTTCCGCCCATATATATTTTTTACCCGCCCCGTTCGGTCCGTTTAACACTTTTGTGAATTTATTGAAATTACATGGGTAAAAATGTGTGTGTTTTCCCTCCGGGTCGTCTTAAAATACTTGTTTTACATCGTCTATGACGATTCCCTTTTGTGGGTCCTCTAAAAAGATTTCTTTCAGATAGTCTATAAACATTATCATTGTCAGGAGGTCGTGAAGGGACTTCGTTTGACATTTAGCTTATCTATACTGAAATCTTTAGCATTAAAAACTTTCTCTAGATCTGTCTATTACGGAACCATAAAGTTATGCTACCTTTTCATACAGATTTTTCTCTTTTCTTCCATAAAGCCGATTATAAACATCTTCTTCTGGATGTCTACTAGGAGTCCTCGTTATAACCTTTAAAGACCTTCCTGACTGGACCTAATTTGAATAGACCTCGAAAATAGTTTTTTTGTTCGAATTAACCCATTGCCCCAAGTTTGTCCTCTATTTTCCAAACTATAAAACCCAAGAATTTATTTTTATTAAAACGTTTCATTGTTAACCAAATGAGAAAATGCAAGATGCACTGGTCATAACCTTTTTAACTAGTTTATTGCCACCCATTTGTTGTCATTTAAATGTTAACCTAATGAGTTTTGAATTTACGACACAAACTTGATCTTAAAGTATTGAAAATATGTAGTGAACAAAATGCAAACAAAGCAAAAGAAGATGCTAACCTCAAAACCAGTTAAATGGTTTTTAGCATAAATTTTCTATTTTATATGTTACAAATGTCAAACGACTACTACGACCACGACAATAAAGATGATGATGACGACGATGGTGCTGGCGAAGCTGCTTCTTGCGCATTGTATTGCAAAATTTAAAGAAGATTTCCACCAAAGCCAAACCTAAATAAAATGCTGTTTTGTTTTTCCCAAATCGTTTACTTAAATATCGACAATATATAGTCGTAATAAAGTAACGACTGCAGCGATGAAGAACTGAAGAGGAAGAAAAAAACAAACATTAACATGTTTCACAGACTCTGCTGTGAAGAAGCAAGAATGAAGAGCCTCTTAGGTCGGCTTAAGTTAGTTAAGACTGATGATGGTGGTTGGTGGTGCTTAAATTGGGTTGAATTTTTAAATGGCACAAGTGCCGGTTGCGGCTTCTCTGCAGTGATTGCTTTTTTGCATGGCATTGTCTTGTTATTGTTGCTATTTCTTTGTCTGTTTGTCGTTTGCAACTAAATGTCGCAGTGTCGCTGCAATCATGTTTGCCCGTTGGCGGTCACTTGCTTTTGGTTGCCACCAAACAAAACTTCCACTCACTACCAACAACATCAGCAAATGCCACCTCTGTTTCATCGGCTTCGTTGAATATTTACCGGCCCATGAACGACGCAAAGAAAGAAAAAAACGATCATTAAAAATGTTTTAACATTCAAATAGTTTATGTGTCGGCATGAATACTTCTCCCCATTTTTTCGCTCCGGCAAAGTTGTTGACTTTTTGTTTGCCTTAATGATGTTGCCGCCAGTATTTAGATTGAATGGGAGTCTGTGAGATGTCTGCATGTCTGTCTTTTCTTTAAACAAAAATTCATTTATTAATAATTATCGTTTTTAAGTGTAAGTTTGGTTGATGGCCTCGAATGTGTGTTTTGAGGTGTCTTCTGGCTGTCTTTAAGTTGTTTTTTTTTTGTCTTTGCATCTTTGTTTCATTTTTGCTTGCCACCACCAGAACCTCAGAGAATAATGATCAGTGAAAGTTTTGCAAAAACCCAACCAACACCAAAACCCACTAATCGTGTGCGAAAAAATGAGCCTTAAGCACAGATTTTACTTTTTATTTTACAATGCACAGGAATGAAGAAATGGAATGGCGAATAAAGAAAAACTGGGAAAAAGAAGTTGAAAATCAAGTTAAAAGCTAAGACGTTAATGAAAGTAATTTTGTCACTACATATTTCTTTTATTGTGTCCCACATTGCCGGCGAGCAAATATTGAACGTGAGACTATGTCATAATGGCTATGCTTTTAAGGTTTATGATGGAAATATCCGCTTGAAAAGCAATATCCTGAGAAAATTTAAGCGTAAGCAAATTTTAATTAAAATTGGTTAAAAACGAGGTGCTTATAATACAGAATATTAAATTGTTGCATTCATTAAGCTAATATGGGTCAATAGCGGTATTTACTAATTACATTGTTTGCTGAACGGTTATGAAAGTTGAAAAAATAAAATATTCAGATATATTTTACAACTCTCATATTTGGGCCTGATTTTCCATTCTTGTTGTGATACAAATATTTGTTTACAGTTGCTCTTGTCAAGTGACAACTGTGAACCAACACATAAATATTGAAAATAGCCTTTCATGAGGAACGAAAGAAGTTTTCGAAGCCTCCAGTGTACATTTTTAGACGTTTGGGGGATAGGTACCATAAACAGTGGACCTAATTTTCCACTAAGAGAACCAATAAATACAATATACACCAAAAGAGAGAAATATGGATCGAGCGTTGTAACAAAGACCACAAGGACCTCTAAAAACTTTAGTGCGAGAGGTGTATGAAGGAGCTGCCCTAAATGCTGACACATTTTTTGGATCTATATCTCAAGAAAAGTAAACTCCCAATTAAAAAATATGATGTTTTAGTTACAGTAAAAACAACTACACCCAAAAAATTACCACACGATCCGAGTGGATTAAATCGTAAAATTGTTGAACGAAATGGACCGACATAATCTATCTTGGAACTGTAACTAATTTTGGGAATCATTCCTTTCGACACTTATGGTATCATTTAGTTATTATGGCAGGGAACAAGGACTCGCCCATGATAAAATATATCTTTGTAATCTGAATCATAAGGACTACATACGATGGTAATTTCAGAATAACCCTCGAACAACCTCTAAACTGCACATAAGTTTCTACGAGTACGTTTTGTGAGATAGGTACTGAAGTAGAAGGAGTTGTCCGTTTACTTTTTGAAATTAATTTATGTTTGAGAGATATATTTAGATTATTTCGTGTCCACCGGTCAATTTAGTTGGTTACCTTAGGATTTGTTAGAGCTTTTGTATCATTATGCCAGGAAGCATGGATTAGACCTTGAACAACAGACACATAATATCGCTGAAAACTGGATCAAAAGGAGAACCTTCGATGACAATTTCAAAACGATTCTCGAACCGCCCTTAAAATGTGGAGAGGTATCCGAGGGAATGAAAAGATATTTCGTGTTGTTAAGTTTAAACTTAATGGGTTGATCCGTTTGATCGCACAGTCAATAGTAGACTAGACTTTTGGAAATTTTGCGGTTAATAATCGATTAATCGACTAACCGAAATCGATTTTACGTATCCCTACTATGGAAAGGAATGATTGACATTGCTACAATCATCGCATTGTAATGCTTCTGTCGCACTTAAGTAAAGAACAAATATCGACTATATCGATCCAACTCGTTCGATTACATCCCACCCAGATTTACAAAATTTTCAAAACTGTGCGATATAGGGATAGTTTTGAAATTTTTACAGCAGGTAGACATCGCGGCTTTTATTGGGGGTATGTACATACTGAGATAATTATCCTAAAGAAAGTCAAAACTTTGCACATTGTAATCGTTCTTCCACAATTACATCATCTTCGAAGATAGAGTATATCGCTCCACTTCTTCTGGTTCTTTCCCCACAAAAATTGAGACACTTAGGGACTTGAGACCCGTTTAGCAGGAATGATATGGAAAAACAACACTTATTGGGTTTGCTTTTTTTCATCATGTCACTGGCTGAGGGTATATTTCTGACGGCAAAGCCGACATATACCTTTTATTGTACCCTTATCATTCATGATAACGAGGGTATTTACACTATAATACGGGCAAAATGTGCCTCATCGAAATAATGGTTTTATACCTCAAGTATGTTTGGACGAAATCCGTTTCAGACAATTTCAAGTCGATTTAGCAATGTCCGTACGTCAGTCTGGCTGGAGCGCACGATAACTCTCAAACGGACTATCCGATTTGGTCTAAAATTTGATTTTCGTAATAATTTGTTCACACATAGTTTAAGTTGGAAGATGGGCCATACCACAACTGTTCGAATTTTTTCGCAAAAATTATGCTCACGATAACTCTTGAAGGGACTAATCGATATGGTCCATATTTTTACATCGTAATATTTCTACCAGACGTAGATAAAGTTTGAATATGGACTATATCAGTTCACTCCTTCCGGTACCTCCAACACAAATTTTCGGAAGAGTGCAGTTTAAGACCTCCTCTCGAATCCTTCTGATTTTTGTTGTAACAACTTGTGTTCGCTGCCCCCCATTACGATGGTGCAATTTTTTTCAGGCCCACACTTCTTGAGAAAATGACCCGCTATGGCACTATGTGCTGTGGATGGAGCGCGCGGTAATACTCGAACGTATAAACCGATTCGATCCCAAATTTGGCAATCGTAATATTTTGATCAAAACTAAATCAAGATCTAAAATGGACTTTACCGGTCCACTCATTTGGAACCTCCCCCACAAAAGTTCAAAACATTTTGCTAAAATAGTGCGCACTATAACTCTCGAAGGCAGTAACCGATTTGGTCCATACTTTGGGCATCTTAATATTTCAACGATATACAGATCAGGTTAGAATATGGACTATATATGTCAACTCTTTCGGATACCTCCAACTCCAAATTTCGCAAAAGGGCAGGTTAGGACCTTCTCCCGAATCGTTTTGCAACAGGTTGCACGTAAGGCCACTATTACGATGGTACAAGTTTTTTTAGTGGCAAGTCCATACTTCTTGAGAAAATTACCGGAAAACTGTTAAAAAACCCTCGGCCAGCATGTGTAGTGGCTGGTGCGCACGACAACTCCCGAACCGCATATTTCGTTGGTAAACACTTTGCATATCGTAATATTTTTATATTAAATATTTGAAGCATTGTGACGTTTTTTTTATTGGCATAGCGTTTGCAATTTTGTTTTTTCAAAATAGTCTGGCTTAATCCCATTGTTGTTGTTTTAATATTTTAAAACAACTATTTTATTAGTGGAAAAGATTTGGCATTGTTCGCCAAGGGGTAAGGCAGGGAATACTATAGTTTCGATCCACGCCACTGGATCTCATCAGTTCCCTTGTTTCTTGTTTGTGGATATTCTCCACCGAAGTTATTTTTCAATAACTTCTTCAACAAGAAACTTTTTATACCCAAACATCAATCGTCAGCTCGAAGTATAAAGGTAAGCAAAGAAAAAAGTTCGATGAGAAGTTTTTCCTTGGCAACCTCATACAACTCCGACGAAAGTGTCTGCGAAAACAATTCAAACCTCTTCCACTTGTGTGTCGTCGAATTTCGACAATTGCACACACCAAAATTTGGTTGGTCTGCTTTACAGCAAAAACAACACACGTCGTGCCAGTGTCTTCAATTTGAAGCATTGTGGCAACAATGGGATTAAGCCAGACTATTTTGAAAAAACAACATTTATATTAAATATATATAAATAAATGTTAAAATTCGAAAATATTCGCTAAAATGATAAGCGCAATATCTCATAAGCGGAGCAAACGGTTTTATCCAAACTTTAGATGTCGAAATATTTTCTCCATACTTAGTTTATGTTCACACAAATTACACTGTGCAACATTTTTAAGGTAATCTTGTGCAAACAATTTGAACTGAGGATTTCTTGAAAGTACAGACCCAAATGACAAAAACCCTAGTTGGGTTTTGTTGTGTCAGATCCAGCTTGGATTTTATGGCCCCATCTAAACATGGTTAAATATTGACTTTTTAAAGCAATTTGGGGTTATATCTCTGAAACCAATGCGAATCTTCTTCGGACCTCTGAGGCAAATTTGTTGATAAGGACAAGAATAAAATATTTGGAGAAATGGTGAACTCGAAAAACAACATTTATTGCCTCAAATTTTATAAAATATCGAAAATTTCCATAATTTGTATACATTTCGCACCATATCTCCAAACCCGTTAATTTTTTCTTCATGTTTTCTTTCGGAAAAATATTCGCTGGAATGTAGTACACAACTCTTCAGAACATGTCATTGTTGTAAAATGCCTCTATCACGTTGTTTTCAATATATTTCTCAACGACCATTTAATAAAGAAGTCAATAATGTGGTGAAATCCGAAATGCGAGAATAAACTGTTGGTGTGAACTGTGTTTGAAATACGTATTGTAAAAGATATGATACAAAATACCGCTGAAACAACATGAAGTAAGCATTTTGGAGTTTCAGAATGTTCTGAAGAATTGCTAAAAACTTTATTTGGAATATTTTTGCAAAAGGTTACTTGGTTCAACTCCCAATAGTTTAGCTGATACTGGCCAGAATTTAAGAAATTATGTAAAATTTTCTATATTTTATCGATTTTGATGCCTTAGATGAAGGTTTTCTTATGTTGTCTGTTTAAATATAAGTTCTATAAGACAGCATGGCCAAATTTCTAATCTTTTCTGAGATAATGGTCAGATATATGCGAGAAATTGCAGTTTTAGCCCGGTTTAGATGAGGCCATAAAATCCGATCTGGACCTGACAGGACAAACCCTTAGTAGGGTTTTTGTAGTCTCAATATATACTTTCAAAAAATGTTTACTAGAAGTTGTTTGCATTTTCAGTGTTGCACAGTGTTATCAATATTTTTGTTAAACTGCGGTTAAAGGTATGTTCGAAAATCCTTTATGTTTTTCTTAGGTAAGTTCATGTTTCCTGACATAATGGTCCTATCGAGAGGAATGACTCCCAAAATAAGACACACTTCCACAATAAACTATGTCGGTCCATTCCTTTAGGTACCTCCCCCGCAACGCTTTCGAGATTTTATCCCATATCTTTGTGGGCAAGTTCATACGCCCAATATTCTGTAGACCCCCTAAATGCATAGGTTTTTTTGGGAAACAGGTTTTTCAATTCACACAGGCTGATGGTATGCCTCTGTCGCCAAAGCCGACTGATATTTTTTTACTTGTTTTAATTAAAGTATGGGTTGCATTTATTATCCTATCCGAGTGAAAATTGTGGATGCCAATTTTTTCCATCCATATATATTTTTGGCCTATTTCAGGCATTTGATGTACCAAACACGAAATATATGCCCAATTTTAATGAAGTTTTGTATGTGTGATGGTATCTGATCTAGAGATAAATTTGCCAAATTATATCGAAATTGGTTCATATTAGAATAAAACTGTGATATATATTTTTGCCCGATTTAATCTATTTGACGATTTCATTTTGACGAAATTTGACACAATGTGGACAGAAAATTATTTTCCCACTTTATTTTGAAAACTTTTCTCGTCTGGATATAGCTCCCGTACATAGTTTCGCCCAATCATAAAATTGAACGAAAATTTTGATGAAATTTTGAAAATAAATAATTTGGTCTAAAAATGTGCTAAATTGTATTGAAATCGTGGTGATGTAGGGTATCATATAGGCTACTCTGCCGTTGTTACCTGATTTTAAAGATGTTTATAGAACCCCATAAATTTTTAAGAAAAGCAGTTACAACCTCTAGCTGCTGCTAATAGCACCTTTCTTATATTAAGATTTTAAAACGCCAAGAACTTTAAAGTTCGACCTATTTCCTTCTAATTCCCATGGCACAATTGTAAGGGAAATGAGTTTGCCTGCAAGAATTTATTAGTCGGATATTCTTGATTTGTTGTATCCGGTTTTTAAATTAGAAAATTAATTTATTTTATAACCAATTTGAAGACATTCAAAAACGTGTGAGAAAAACAACTTTTGCAAAATAAATGTCTCAATTTCTACACTATATTTTTTTGCCTAACAAAAACATTTGAATATGTTGAATTCTAAGAAAAACATTCTATTTTGTTGGTTTCTTTTAATGAAGCAAAGCTGCCCATTATCAAACAAAGACGTTACCTAATAGCAGGGACATTGAACTCTCTCGCCTAGATCAATCTTGTGTCGTAAATTAGCCATGCTAATTTTTATACAAAAAATAAAATCTATTTAAAATTTGCATAAAATTAATTTATTGTAAACAATATCCAAAAACCAAAATATTCACGTCATCCTGGTCATCATCATCAGAACACGTTTTCTCGTTTTTACACATTCACCACGAAAACAACACCTAATTTAAAGTGATTATAATTAATTAGTTATTTAATCTAAGCGGCCTGGTAAAGATTTTATCCAATACATCTCGCTCATTAAAACGCCTACTTTTTAGCATATTGTTTTCAGGTGAAGATAGGCAAAACAAAAAACCAGTTAACATTTTCAGCAAAAGATGATGATGAAGAAATGTTTTTTTACCATAACATTGATGAGATGTTTGGCTATATAACCTGGTTTAAGAGACATAAAACAGCAAGCAGATAATTTTATAGCCATTGGCCATTACAAATATTGGTTTTATTTTTACATAAGATAACAAATTAAGTTTTGTAATTTGTTTTTCTGTTTTTTTTTTTTTCAAGATAACATAACAAATTTCCATTTTGAATATGTCACCAATTTTAACCAAAACACATTTTCAATGTGCAATTGGACCACCAAATTAAGGTCACTTGTTAAAGTTTTTTTCGTAAAACGCTAAATGTTTTTGGAATTTGAATTTTTCAATTTCATTTGTTTTCGATCGGCAATAACTCAAACATTTCAATTATTGTCATATCAATTATAAACAACAATGACAGCCGACAACCATATTTCCATTTTGATTGAAAATGTCAGTTGACCTTAATCTGTTTGTAATTGTGAACGTTCCTTTTAGCATTTTCGTTCGGCTCTGCAGTTAAAACAAAACACAATCGTGTCATTTCTTAAAGACAGTTTTCGTGAGGTTTTGACAAAATATGACCAAATTAAGTCAGAATCAAAATTCCGCCCTCACATATCAACGAACCAAAATAAGAAAAAATAACGCCACACATTTGTTGGATAACCTTCAATTGTGGCCTATTGTTGCTACTGCATTTGTTTGGTTTGTCTCTTTCGGTTGCTGCTGTAAATTGACACTATTTCTCCAAATTTTGTTACCAAATTGGTTCAATTTCAATTTACCGTTTTTGGCCTGAGACTCTGAACAAAGACAAGAACTTGATACCAACCGACGAAAAAAAATGTTTTCAAACACAATTGAAAAAGTTTGAAGTTTGTTTGTGTTTTTCATCGATTTACATAATTCTCGATTAATAGAGTCGACGGCTATCGCCTCTAGATGTCTACACCTACTCCTTTTGTTGTTGTCGTTTTCGTTAAACTTGTTATGTTGTATTTTATCGATCGATGATTGTGTCTTAGGTCCGAATTGTACAGCAAAATAATGTCAAATAAATTAAGGCAAACAAATACAAGCAAATTACAAAATGTATGTATGTTTTGTTTTAGCATTTACCAGCCGCCATTGTGTGCTGAACTGTGGTGTTGTAACACGGTGAAGGTGTGACTAGAGGTGTTGTTATTGCTGTTGTTACATACAATGCTTTATGAGAGAATAGCAGAAATAAACTTAATATAGCTGTAATGGAAAAATGATATGAAATTATATTTGGGATTATTACAAATTTACCAAGCAGCAAAAATGAAAGTAAAAACACTACATACACCACAGGTTCCCATGAATAAAAAGAGCATATTGGTTGGTGTTTGGGTTAATCATTTTTCTGTGAACTATTGGAAAATCATAATAATTATGTGAAACGAATTAAAAAATAGGCTATGGAAAATACATTTTGGAAATCAAGTGGATTAAGACATTTTCCTACATAGGTGGCCCCTAACTGAATAATTATTAAGTAATATATTTTCAAATGCGCTGAAATACCACATTTCATATTTAATACCTTGTATATGTGTTTTAAGGGAGCCACGGTGATACCCAGCAACATTTTATGGAAGTGATTCTATAAAGTCGTGAAAGATCCGATCTTTTCATCAGCATCTGAACCCATTCAAAGGAAGTCGTGAAGGATCCGATCTTTTCATCAGAATTTGAGCCCATTCAAAGGAAGTCGTGAATGATCCGATCTTTTCATCAGCATTTGAACCCATTCCATCGATCGAATAGAGGTTAATTTTGTGTTTTTATTTATACACATGTATATTTTCTTTTATTCATCTAAATACGTTTAAAGCTTTAAAAGATTTATTATGCTAGGAAATCCCAATCATTGAGCTTAAATTAGAGACGGACTGCACTCTTAGGTATTATAAAAGTTTCCTTGCCTGGTCTAGAGAACCCTGCTCTACAGAACCTTAAAAGCAAGTCAATTTGTTGATACATACCTACAAATAATACAAAAGAGCATACATTTCCAAAATGTTGTAAAATAAAATTCACGAAATAGTAGTAATTTGCAGTTGGAGTCCATGTCGAAATCTGTACTGGCGATGGGAAGTAAAAACCTTTTGTAAGATGAATCAAAATCAGCTGCGGAGGAAGTAAACTCTGTTGCGAGCAGCGGTGGTGCTTAAACAGCAACAGCTGCACGGCCAAGTATGTCACTAAAGTTCTCAACTTGTCGCTAGCCCCCACATCGGTCCCGAAGTCTGGAAAATGGACCAGCTACTGAAGCCTGGCAAGGATGCCATCAACGGCGAATCGTGCAGACCGATTTTGCTTTTGTCGCCAGTAGCAAAGACCTTTGGGGCGCTGCAGGCCATCTTCACACATATTAGTCGAGGACTCAATCAGAGCAAGCCGTGCGATAGAACAGTGATAGTGGCGATTGATTTATAAAAACCCTTTGATACTGCACTCCACGCTGTTTGAAGTCATCGAGAAGACTACGATTCTGCCAAGTTTGAAACGGTGGTTAATAAATTATATGTGTGAACGCCAGTCGTACGTAGAATTTAGGTTCAGGAAGTCCAAGCCCCGTAGAGTGAAACCGGGAGTTGTCAAAGGTAAGGTAATATTGCCGGAACGGTTTAACCTAAAGCTCTCCTGAATTCCGACTGCTGCAGACGACATTGATATCGTAACGTATGCGGATGATTGTACGATCTTGGAGTCATGTGCCTTCCCTGATGACATTTGCGAAAGGCTGAACTCCTTTTTGTCTGATCTTACCACCTTTTTTCACTCGAGGAATATAGAAATATCAGTCAATAAATATACGGCCACGCTGTTCACCACCTGGGTGGCAGAGTTGAGAACAATAGAGTTGAATGTGTTGGTCGATGGTAGCAGAATGCAGACCACAGACCCAGGCAGGCAAGGCGTTCTTCATGATCTAGAAAGAGACGTCCAACGTTACAAGAGATAACCCCTAGATCGACAAGCGTATCAAGCAGGTTTAAGTAGCATTCACATGAATGCAGTCGAACATGCAATAAACAACTATCGTGTGAATGCGGTCCTCGGATAGCATCCTTCATCTATCGCAGCTAAGGAGCGTCAACACAAAGCAGAGTAGGTTTGGCTCAATACGCTCAGCCGTCTAAATTCCTATAGGGCAAGGATTGATGACACCGCTCAAAACATCTGCCCAGCATGCGTCACAGGCCCGCACGACACACTGCATCTTTTCAACTGCCCTAACAAACTTAAGTATATAGCTTTGTGGTTACAAACAATCAAAAAAGCCACATTCTTACAACAGAGAGACCCAGAGTCAGATTAAGCAGAACAAGTAAGAACGGCGTTAAGTTCGGCCGGGCCGAACTTGTTATACCCTCCACCACAAGTTGTATTGAAGTAAAATGGAATAATTAGTTTCATTTCGTGTATGAATAAGACTAAATACTAAATTTCAGCAATTTCGGTAAAACAATGTGAGGCACCATTCTGTGGGGGCTATTTCAAAACGTCGATCTATACCGACAAATTTCTGACGGAAAGTTGTTAGGCTCAAAGAAGACTAAATACCAAATTTCCTATATTTCGGTAAGAGAATGTGGCTAAAACTTAAAAAATACCGAAAATCAAGAAGTACGCTTCTATGGGGATATAGGAAGACGTGGACCTATACTGATAATACTCTTCTGGAATATTTTATAACTCTTGGAAGACGAAATAACGAATTTCAGCCATTTCGGTTGGATATTGACGTCACAATCTTCAGTATTACGAAAATCGGGAGGTACCGTTCTATGGGGGCTATATTGAAACGTGGACCTATACTGACGAATTTTAGTCAGAAATGGGATAATATGAGAGCCTGGACCTGTACAGACATATTTCTGGCGAACAGTTTTATATCACATTGAAGACTAAATACCAAATTTCAGCCATTTTGGAGGAATATTAAAGACACAACCTTCAAAATACGAAAAATCGGGAGGTACCTTTCCATGGGGGCCATATGAAGGCGTGGACCTATACCGACAAATTTAAAGGAGAATATTGAGGCCACAACGTTCAAAACACCGAAAATCGGGAGGTACCGTTCTATGGGGGCTATATGAAGGCATGGACCGATACCGACAAAGTTCTGGGAGAAAGTTTTATACCATCAACGTAGACTAAGTACCAAATTTCAGCCATTTCATTGGAATAATGAAGAAATTCATAATGGTTATTTAATGAAACTTTTCATTTATTCAATGAAACCCTACGTTGGTTCAAAATCACTGAAACCTTTTTCTTTCAGTGTATAGAAAACAAAAATGACGGTGAGATCCATGGCAGAACTACCAGGTAGTGGTATCAAACCAGCTGATCGAATGTGAAAATTCAAATCCCTTTATAAAAAAAATTATTTTTGTTGTAATTTCTGCAACAATATAAAGAAAGTTTTGACATAACATATTCAAAATTTTACGATGCCACTACCTTGGTAATTGTGCCATGGTGAGATCTAAAACTAATATTTCAAAATATTTATACGTTTCTTTTTGTATTTTGAGAGACGGATACGGCTTGAAAACACGCACTAAAGGTCCAATTGTAATTCGACTTCATGGAATTTTATGTTTGTTTGCAATATTTAGAGGATTAATTGGTCCAAAAAAATTCACTTTCACTTTAGATAAATGCAGACAAACTTTTGCCCGGAGTCGAGTTATTTTATTCGACTCCGACTCCAGAAAAATTGCTCGACTCGTAGAGTCAGACACAGACTTCGGCTCCAAAATCCTGGTTATAAGACAGGTTCACTATGGTTCAGAAATCCGTTTTCCTAGCCAAAACCCCAATTTTTTGTCGTCACCTATTGTTAATTTCTATATGGAATTCGAAAGTAAATATCTTCAAACTAAGGAAACCAAAAACTTAGGTCAAAATATTAGAAGATGTGGACGTGGTGTGCTCCTAAAGACGACCATTTTTTCCTAATTTCGGAAAATACGAAATTTTTTCAAAATTCTGGGGAAAGATTTCGCTATTTCTCGGAAACTATAACAGATATTGTGTTAATTTTTTTAGGTAGGTAGGATTGTTAGGATGCCACCGTGCTGCAATGGTATACACACCTGCCTTGCACGCTGAAGATCGTTGGTTCGATTCCCCGGCCAAGCAACATCAAACAATTTTCAACGGTGGCAAAATACCCCTCAGCAATGTAGGCGACATTTCCTGAGTATTTCAGCCATGTAAAACTTCTCTACAAGTGGTGTCTTCAGACACGCCGTTCGGACTCGGCGATAAACTGTAGGTCCCATATATTGAGCTAATATGAATCAGGGTGCACTCATTGATATGAGAAAAGTCTCCTTTGTCCCATCTCGGATGTTTGTGGAACAATTATATATTATATAGGATTGTTGCCTTTACGAACCGTTTCAATAAATTACCATAGCTTTTACACGAAGTGAGTTATTTTATTTTTCCTAAGGTACTAAACTTTAGTGAAATTCCAAATTTAGTAAACTAGAACTTCTAGGGAACAGCATGGAACAAAGTGTTGTTTTCGCAGAATGATGCCTGAGAATGCCCTCTTTCAGCCCATATATATTTTTGTACCAGTCTTGCTCCGTCCGTTTAACACTGTTTTATACCCATAATATGGAGGGTTCAATTAAATTTGTCATTCCGTTTGTAGCACATCGAAGTATTCGTCGGAGCCCATTCTAAGTCGGTATAACCATGTCCGTCTGTTAAAATCAAGATACAGCTCGCAATTTTTAAGATAGAGCTTTTTAATTTGGTATATAAGTTTCTATTACTCCTAGGATGATTGGTATTGCAAATGGGCTATATCGGTCCACGTTTTGGTAAAACCCCCATATAACGGTACCTCCCGATTTTCCATATTTTGAAGGTTTTAGCCCCATTATCACATCGAAATGGCTGAAATTTTGTATTTAGTCTTCGTTGGGGCTATAAAACATTTAACCTGAAATTTGTCAGAATAGGTATTCATCTTCGCATAGTCCCCATAGAAAGGTAGCACCCAATTTTTTGTATATTGAGGTTGTGACTTCATTATCCAACCTAAATGACTGAAATTATGTCTTCGTTCGGGGTATAACACTTTATAGCTGAAATATGTCCGCACAGGTCCCCTATTGAACGGTACCTGCCGAACTTTGGTATTTTGAAGGGTGTGTCCTCAATATCCCACCAAAATGGATGAACTGAGGTGTTAAGTTTTTGTTGGGGGTAAGAACATTCCATCTCAAATTTGTCGGTAGAGGTCTACCCCTTCATAAAGCCCCCAGAGAAGGGCAACTCATGATTTTCGGTATTTTGAAGAGTGTTGCCTCAATACCCCACCGAAATAGCGGATATTTGGTGTATAGTCTTCTTTCCACTTGAAATTTGTCACTATTGGCATACATCTTCATATAGCCCCCATAGACCTTTCCCCAAACTTTCAGTACTTTGAACGTTTTAGCCATATAATTCAACCGGTATAACTGAAGTTTGGTATTTACAAAACATTCTCTACAAGATTGACCTTTATGATTTGTTTTGAAATATATAAGTTCAGATCACATTTTTAACATTTTTGTTCAGGTTCGCACGGCAAGTTTTATCCTAATGGGACTAGAGAAAATACGATAGCTGATTGGCTTTGGTATTTTTTTCGTAGGTTGTACCATTTTTGAAATATAGAAGTTAAAATTGGGACATTGCTGTCATGACTATGTTTTATAAAGAGGCGATTGTCCCAATTTAAAATTCTATATATCATGGGAAAACTTAGAAAAACTTAGAAAAATGTCATAAAGGTCAATCTTTTAGAGAATTTTCACAGCTACCACATTTTCTCTAATCCCATTTCGATAGATCGCTCGGACGATTGCTTATTTATTTTTCTTATCTATGAACATTGTAGTTTCAGAATCCTCTAAAACGTCCCAGGTGCAAGCATCTTCCATTTAAAGATGGTTCAGGCGTACCGTGTGGATTGCTTTGTAATTTCCAAACTTGTTCAAAATTTAAAATTTCAATTTTGGCCTTAAATTCCATAGCAATCGTCTTAAATTTCTCCTCACAAAAAATCAAAAATCAATCACAATCAAAACTTCTTTCTCATTTTACCCTAATTACCGGATATTTATATGTTAACATTGCATTTTATCTTTAACATAATAACAGAGATGGGAGTCATTTTTTTTAAGTTTCTACAAGACCAACAAATGTGCAGTAGTTGTTGTAAATAACAGTTGATTCTTCATTTAGAACATTTCTGAAAACTACTTTTTGTAAACCAAAAAAGAAAAATTACATTTAAAATCCAATTACTCTGCAGAAATATACTGCAAACATTTTTCTTATGAAGTGCAAGCAACAGCATTATGTATTCTGAAGCTGGGATTTTAAACTAAAATAATTTATGGGAAATGTTAAGATGAGTTGACATTTATGCCTTTAGCTGGGTTGAGTTGAGTTCTACCATGACTTAACATTTGGTATTGAGATAATTCTGAAAAACATACAGAAAATTTGCACACACCAACACTCATTTCATTACTAGGAATTCTCTAAAAATAGTCGTCGTCGTCGTTTGTAAATTACTAACCACAGTTAAGGGGAAAGGGGGGAAGGAAGGCAAACAAACACAATTTACGGCTAGAATGCTTAATTGGTATGTAAAAAGATGTAAAATCTCAGATTGAATTTCTGATGTTTTCTTCTTCTCTTTTTTTGGCATGGAATGTTGGCTGCTGTATTTTTACATTTCCTTTAATGTTCACACAGAGAACATTTTAACGACAACGAGAAAATTCTTAGAATTTATAAGAATGATGTGTATGTGTGTGTGCGATGTGTGTCTGTGGACTTTATGGTGGGGACAAGTAGTAATGCTTACTAATTGCTAACAGTAAATTTAAATTTTTTATTGTCTATAACAAATTTTTTTAAATGAAACTACTGAGGTAATGAATGGCATTAGCTTGTGGTGCTGGAGGAATGTCAACATTTATATTATTATTATGTATTATTATTATTATTGTATATTATAAAATTAGCGATATAAATCTTTGTTTTATGCTTTAATTAAATAATTAACTATATAGAATTGTGTGTAGTTGGTGGGTCTGCTGCATAACAATTAGTTTTTATTGGCTGTAATAACAAATGGCGGCATTTGTTAATTATTAAGTGTTTAAATAAATAATTATAAGCTGTGGAAGCACACCCATGTTTTGATTTGTTTCTTTTTTCTGTTCTTGGGTGGAATGTCTTAAACGATTTACACGCTTCACAGAACGCACCTTAATTTTTGTGTAGATGGTATATTAAATAATCGATAAAATCAAAGAATAGTTTAGATTGGCAACTGTGAATGAATTCCAATTGACTTGATGTTGCTTCAGGTTATTTTATGTAACTTACAACAAATAATTTTTAAATGTGATTTTCAAACGTACCTGAAAATAAAGATGAGAATATACGATTATTTGTATGTTCTAAACGTGTTTTTTAAGAAGGAAATTCAGTTGTGGATGAAGTTTTTGAGGTGACACTTTAGCTTTGGCATGACATTGTCCCTAATTCTCCGTCAGAAATTTGTATTTATTTTATTACATTTGAAGTGATATTTGTTAATTTAATTTCCGTAATTTTATTGTTTGAATGGTATTCGAGTTGAGTTGCGTCTCCACTACTAAAACTAATCCCTTGATACAAACTAGAAAGCCTTGTGCTCACGATAAATATCGAAGGGAACAGCTGACGTTGAAAGATACTACTGTCAAACTTACATCCAGTTCGAATATGGACCATATCTGACCACTCTTGGGGTACCTCTCTCATAAAATTTAAAAAATTGTCAACATTTGCATTTTAAGGGCTGTTCGAATATTGATTTAGAATTTTTAACATAGGTAGTCCTGATTACTGATGACATAACTTTTTTAGTGGAAAAATCATTGCTTCTTGAGATAATGGCCCAAATCTGTAGTAATTATTGTCTTGATTAAAACGATATATATTTTGTGGGCAAGTCCATATTCCTATAGATAGGGACCCCGAAATGTCTTTCTATACCCCAGACGACTACGTGGGATATTTATTGTGGCTCAAAAGTATGTAACATATTGAAATAATGGCCATATACCGATCTTTATACATACCAAAACACTTATGTGGGAAGGAATAGTAAGATCTGGCATTTGCCGATCGCAAGCCTGGATGAGAAGGGAGGTGGGTTTAGGCAATGGTTGGTAACCCTTCCTTGTATAAAGGCTTACTGGAATGAAAAACAAAGGAAGGGATAATATGATAACGAAGGTATATTCGCTTTGATACGACCAAAAAATGTGCCTCATTGAATGAACGGTTTTAGACCCCAAGTATGTTTGGACGAAATTCGTTTCAGACAATTTGGAGTAGATTTAGCCATGTCTGTCCGTCTGTCTGTCAGGTGCGCACGATAACTCTCGAACGTTCAACCGATTCGAACCAAATTTTGCACTTTTAAATATTTTGCACAACTTAGTTTAAGTTCTAAAATGGGCCCTATCGATCCACTCCTTCGGGTACATCCCACACAGAAGGTCAAAATGTTTGTGTAAAATAGTGTGAACGATAACTCTCTAAGGGAGCAATCGATTTGGTCCAAACTTTACACATCGTATAGTTTCTTGCAGATATAGATCGGATTTAAATATGGAATATATCGGCCCACTCCTTCTGGTACTTCCCACACAGAATTCCCAAGAAGTGAAGTTCAAGAGCTCCTCTCGGATTGTTTTGAAATTTTTCTACAGGTTGTCCTTGCGGCTCCCTTTACGGCGGTAACATTTTTTTCGCTCGCAAGTCCATACTTCCGGAGATAATGGTCTGAACTCTCCAAGAAACCATGATCGCACGAAATAAAATGGAAAATCCGTAATATAAATCTCGCAGGGAATAAAAGTGCGTGAAATTGCTAATATCCTGGGCATCTCAAATGATCGAGTCCATTTAATTTAGCATAAAGAACTACAGACGAAAAAGCTTTCTGCAAGATGGGTGCCGCATTTGTTAACAGTCGATCAAAAACGCATAAGAATGAACATTTCTCAAGCTTGTTTGGATCGTTTTAAGCGTTTTAAGCGAAATGGATTTTAAGCGTCGTTTCATAACTGTTGATGAGACATGGATCCACCACTATACTCCAGAGACAAAAGAACAATCCAAACAATGGACTGAAGCTGGAGGAAGTGCCCCAAAGAAGGCAAAAACAATTCAATCGGCTGGTAAGGTTATGGCAACGGTTTTTTGGGACTTCAAAGGTATTTTATTGATTGACTATCTGCAAAAGGATAAAACAATAAATTCAGAGTACTATTGCAACCTTTTGGATCAATTAAATGTACAAATTCGAGAAAAACGTCCTGGCTTACAAAACAAAAAAAATAATTTTTCATCAAGACAACGCACCAGCGCACGAGAGTGTTTTAACAATGGCTAAAATCAACGAATTAAAGTATGAGTTGCTTGACCACCCACTTTATTCTTCTGATTTAGCTCCCAGTGACATTTACTTGTTCCCAAATCTAAAAAAATTTCTTGCTGGCAAGCGTTTTACCTCAAATGAAGATGCAATTACAGTTGTAAACCACTATTTTGAAGACCTTGAGGAAAACTATTTTAATCAAGGGATAGAATTGCTAGAAAAGCGTTGGAGTAAGTGTATTGAAGTTTCAGAAAATTATATTAGAAAATAAAAATATTTTTGAAAAACTAACTATTCTCTTTCATTGATAGGCTAAGAAGTTTCCGAACCGCCCTCGTATAGCCCTCACAAAGCGATACCGCAGCATTTTAACTGCTTTGGCTACATTTTCTGGCCGAATTAGACCAAAATAGCTATAATTTGGCGATTAGGGTTCCTAGTGTTTAAGTAATTTCTCCACCTAAAGTTGTGGGCATAAGAAAAAATAGTGTTGTTCTGGAACCAATCTCCGAACTTAACATGGTTTTCCATAGAAAATCTTAATTCGCTTTGCGTCGTTTTACTTTGAGTCGTGTGTTTTTGGAACGTATCTACGACACAAAGCGAGGTCTTGTTGTAGTTCCTAAAATTTGGAGTTGATTTATCCACGTCCGTCCGTCTGTCTGGCTGGCTGAAGCGCACGATAACTTTCGAACGGATTAACCGGTTCGGTCCAAAATTTGGCGTTCGTGATATTTTGTCCAACCTTAACTTTACAAATACGATAACTTTACAAATCTTTATATATCTTCCAGTTTTAAATCAGGTTTGAATATGGACTATATTTGTTCACTCCTTTGGGTATCTCTCACACAAAATTTCGGATAAGTTCACTTTAAGACCTGCTCTCGAATCATTTTAATTGTTTTTTTTGAAACAATTTGCATTCTCTGCCTCCATTACGACGGTAAACGTTTTTTCAGGGCCAAGTACAATACTTCCTGAGAAAACAGCCCGGAAGTTGTTAAAAAACCTATGGCAACCGATTTGGTCTGAAATTTGGCATTCGTCATATTTTGTGCAAACTTACTATCATTCGAAGATGGGCAATACCGGTCCACAACTACTGGTACTTCCCCCCAATATTTAAGAAAATGTCACTAAAATTTAACGGGGCAAATAATTTGTTCAAACTTTGGATCTGCAAAAATTTTGTCCTAATTTAGCTCATCATCTAAAATGGCCCACATCGGTAGGCTCCACAAAAATTCAACATTTGTATCTAAGCGCAGTTTAGAAGTCTGTTAGAAGATCCTTTGGAAATGTATACCGATGCTGTTTGTTGTGGTCCTGTTTAGGTTAGGTTAGGTTGAAAAGAGGGGCGAGTAATCGCCACATGCCCTGGTGGACATACACATAAGCCATGAAGTAGGTCTGTTGTGCGCTCTAGACTAGGTTTTTGAAGCAGAGGACTCCACTGTATTTTATTTATGGAACTCTGTTCCCTTAATAAAATCCCGTAATTGTTTCAGGTCGCCTGCAATTACCTGATTAAGATCTAGTATTGTGTCGTTCCCTAAAAACTGGGATGCTGTTTGTTGTGGTCCAGTTTTGGTTAGGTTAGGTTGAAAAGAGGGGCGAGTAATCGCCACATGCCCTGGTGGACATACACATAATCCATGCACATAGACTAGGTTTTTGAAGAAGGGGACTCCACTGTATTTTATTTAAATATCTCTGTTCCCTTATCAAAATCCCGTAATTGCTTCAATTCGCCTACAATTACCTGATTTAGATCTGTAGTGGGATTCTCTAACTCATTTTTTGAGTTACCGACAAATGTCGGTAAGATTAAAATGCTTATAATTTCGGTAATTAACGATGTTTGTCGGTAAGTTAGCGACGAATAAATATTAGTCGTAAATTTTAGGGATAGCAAGAGTGTTGTCAACTTTAATTTGAATTTTTCATTCATAATTTTGCGTTTTAATTTTATCGATTTTTGTGGGTAACTCAAACAATGAGTTAGAGAATCCCACTACTGGTATTGTGTCGTTCCCTAAAAACTGGGATCTGATGTTTGCGAAAGCGGGGCATTGGCAGAGAAAATGCTCCAATGTTTCGGCATCTTCTCCGCATGCCCTGCATACGCTGTTGTCTGCACAATTAATTTTGTGCAGATGAGCTTGTAAACCCAGTTGACCTGTAAGGACACCTATAAGTCTACTCAACTCTGCCTTACCTAGCAGTAATAGATTTTTAGTTTTTTCCTCATTTGGGTATCCCCATAGTATTTTTGCGGTTTTCCCTAAGTGGGCATTTTTTCTCAAGTTTTTAACTCTAGCCGAGACGCGTTTAGTGGCTTTGCGTTCTCTAAGTTTACTGTTGCTAATTCTCTTCCACTTTTTGCCAGAGAATTTGCTAATTCATTACCTCTATTCCCCGCATGCCACGGAACCCATATTATACGCACCGAGCTATGTTGAGAATAGCGGTTGATCGAATTTATACAATCCAGGACTGTTTGTGATTTTACTGCCTTGGATGTTATTGCTTTGATTGCAGTTTTACTGTCCGTAAAGAGGTTTACTGTAGTTGGTCTCGTGTTGGCATTAAGCCAGTTCAGACACTCTGTAATCGCTCGGATCTCCGCTTGATGTGATCCGTATTGTGATCCGGCAAACGAAGAGATATTTCGGTCTCTGGTTCTTCAATAAAAATACCCAGTCCCGTTCTCCCACCTAGTATGGAGCCGTCTGTATAACAACCGTTTCCAGTCGGCATTTGTGTTAGAGTTCCGCCGATCCACCAGTCTCTGTCTGGAATTAATGCCTCGCATGAGTCAGCTACAATTGTTTCAGGTATACGGTCCGATACAATGTTATCCGTTGTTACCCGTATAATGTTTTGATGGTATGTTACGTGGTCCTTACTGATCCACCCGTCCATCGCTGTAAGTCGGATAGCTGCGAGAGCCGCTTCATACCTTATCTGGATTTCTATTGGGTATATATAAAGAAAAGTTTTTAATACCCTCGTTGTTGTTGTCCTCATTGCGCCGCTTACACTTACACAGCACATTCGTTGGACTTTCTGTAGTATTTTAATATTACACTTTTTACCCATAGCTGTCCACCAGACTACTGAAGCGTATGTTAGAATAGGTCTAACTACACTTTTGAATGTGTGGTCCTGTTTACAGCGATATTATATTTTCCGTGGACAAGTCCATGATTCCTGACATTCTGGTCCAAAATTAATCTATCGAAATGATATGACTCCCAAAATAAGATCCAATTACAAAATGGCCTTTGTCGGTTCATTCCTTCAAGTACCTCCTCCGAAACTCTTTTGAACTATAATCCTAATCCACATTTTTGTCGGCAAGTTCAAATGTCCAAAAAAGGCAACATAATTCTGAAAAGATCCTGAATACATTCGATCTGTCCGTATATGAATGTTTCAATTCACATAGGCTGCGGGTACATCTCTGTCGGCAAAGCCGACTGATAATTTTTTACTTGTTTTGTTACCAAACAACTCGCGTGCCGACGGTGAGTTTTGAACACACAACACTAAGATTTGTTGTCGGGCACAAGCACTGTGTCACCAAACTCATTACTTGGTAAGTAGTTTTAACTTTTTCTTCTTAATGCATCGGAAAGCAGATTGTAAATATGAAAAATTTATTTATCCGCTCAAAATTACAGAGTTTTGAGCAGGAAAAAGGCGATTTTGAACCACTGTGAATCGTATGAACCACGTGCTGTATCGGCTATACAGCGACACCAGCGCCGAGATACCACCGTTGTGTTGCTAGAAGCCTAAGGTTTTGATGGAGTAAATAAGCGGAAGGCGAGATCGAAAAACACACAATTCCAAATGTTAAAAAAAAGAAGAATGGAAATCTTTTATTAGTTCGGCTTATAGGACAAATATTCTGTAGAGTACCAACTAAGTAGGTAAAAGAAAGATTTCCCTAAAGGGACTTTTGCAATATAGTGCCGTTATAAACATTAGAAAACCACTATTAAACCAATTACGATACTTTAGGACATTACGATCGAAATTGTTTCGAGATTAGTTTGATATTGCTGCTAATTTCATGTATCTTTGCAAGATGACATTAACGGCATTTAAAATAAAGGAAAATGTTTGCCTGTAAACTTTGAAGTTTAAAGTAGAGTAAGGCTCCTAACTATAAACTTGAATAACTTCCTACTATCAATATGTTTACAGTGATTGGTGTATTTTATTGCATTGCATGTTTCAGGCAATTACGTTTTTGTTCATGCTGTTTTACAGGTATTACTTCATGCTTAACACTGAATCCCACTGACTAAAGCACAAAATTTGACCTAGAAAAGCCAACCGAAAAACAAAAAATAACAAAATCCATGCTAACCAATTAATAATCGAGTTTGCATTCTCTTACAACCAATTCCTCAATTTGTGGGTAATTGTCAGGATATACAGCTTGAATGGTGGAAAAAAAAATTCTTACCTCATTGCATGCAATTTTGCAACATTATCATGGTGCAACAAAGTGCAACTTGAACAACTAGAATGTGACATCTGCAATTGCCACATTCACTGACTCTTTGGTGATTTTTGTTGTTGTTGTGTTTTTTTTTTTGTTATAATAAGAACAAGAAACAAAAGGTATGAGGCCAAGCTAACAAACAAAACAACATTTGTAATAAACAACAATCATTAAAATCTTGTTAGAGAAAGAAACATTTTGACTGGTTGGTTCTCCATTGCTGAAGCAGTAGTCATGCTACGTAGGCAAACACAACAGGATTTTTATCTCTGAACAAAAAAAAAAAAGAAAATAGAAAGAAACGGATTTTCCTAACAATCAAGCAAACGACAACAACAACAACAATAGCCGGAAAACTGGGAGAAAGAAACCATGGCACTTGGAGCATTTTGTCGGCTAAACTGACCCACTTTCAATGTGAATGTGAATGCGAATAAGTTAAGCCACTGAACATTGTGTGGATTGGTTGCGGAATACAATCCCGTTGCTGTTTGCACTGGCATCCTCCATGAAATAAAACAAATTTACTTTGTATTCCTTGAATTTGTTAAGAGAGAGAAAAAAACAGAGTTCCCCTCTTAACACAAAAAGTAGGCTCTATTCCTCTAAGGCTTTCCCCCTTTGGTGTTGCGTTTATTTTAGAAAGTTGAATATGTCTCTGCTGTTAGGCCAGAAGGAGGTTTAGGTGGAATTTGCTTTTAAAATGGAAATAAATTACAATGAAAATAAAACAAACATATTTTAGGCAACCATCTAGTCTGCTAGTTAGTTTTAGCTTTTCCAACGCTTTGACAGGGATACGATAAGGAGGATAATTGTCAGTTGGTGGGTGAAGGAAGGGTATGTGTGTGTGTGTCTCTCTCTGAAATAAAAATGTATTTGATTTTTGTGAATGATAAGACCCATAAAACTACTTTAGAGGATGAGATAACAATTTAAACATCACGATTTCTTTTTTTTGTTAGAGGTTTTGGGATTCTTTTTTTGCTTTTGTGATTGTGGGTTGGCATGGAAATGCATCTTTTAAATGACTTTTTCTTTGCTATATTTGGGCAGAAGAGCTAGCCATCAGTGTGGAAAAATGAAGAAATTTTTCCTGATAAAAGAAGTTTTCTGGTTTTATGTTTATTTCTGTGTGATACGAGGGGTACTAGAAAAGTTTCTGGCCTAAACAACACGTAGTTTTGCCAGACACCATTTGACATTTTTGGAAACTTTGACAGTCTTTAGCCTAAAAATACTCAGGACAGTTTGATATACGATCATGTGTTGTTTAACAAGTAAACAAATATCAGTCGGTTTTGCCGACACAGATGTACTCTCAGCCTTCGTGAATTTAAACATTCGTCTAGGGACAGATCAAATGTATTTAGGATATTTTCAGAATTTTTGGCCCTTTTTGCCTGCAAAATGTGGATTAGGATTAAAGTTCATAAATGTTGCGGAGGAGGTACTTATAGGAATGGACCGACATTTGGACAAAATATTAGGAGATCCAAAGTTTGGACCAAATTGGTTGCCCTGTTCAAGAGATATCATGCATACAAACATTTTTTTAAATATTGGGGAGGAAGTACCGGATGTTGTGGGCCGGCATTGCCCATCTTCAAACTGAAACTAAGTTTGGACAAAATATGACGAGGGCCAGATAGTGTGCTCGGGATATGGAAGAACATTTTTCCAAACTACTGGTATCCAATGCTAAGGAAGACAACGAAGATACCACAGATCCAATCACAGAAGGTGGTATTGAATGCGTACCGCCCGGCCAAGATAAGGTAAAGACAGCAAAAAACCGGCTGAAGAATAATAAGGCTGCAGGAGCCGGCGGCTTACCAGCCGAGCTGTTCAAATCCGGAGGCTACACACTGATAAGGTATATGCATCAGCTAGTTAGCACCATCTGGTAGGAGGAACGCGTACCCGACGATTGGAACGTGAGCACAAGAAGGGAGATAAGACTGTGTGCTCCAATTACAGGGGCATATGCCTGCTCCTTATTGCATATAAGATATTATCTGGCATGTTATGTGAGCGACTAAAGCCTCTGGTCAATGAAATAATTCGAACCTATCAGTGAGGCTTTAGACCGGGCAAATATCCACCATTGACCCTATATTTAGCTTGAGACAAATCCTGGAAAAGACCCGAGAAATGCAGATCGACACCTTCCATCTTTTTGTCGATTATAAAGCGGTAAAGGAAGTAACTGACACCTTTGCAAAAGTCGAAAGGGAATCTGCTAAAGACGGTTTGGCAGTAAACGGCGATAAAATCAAGTTGAGGGTATCGACGCGTAATATGTCCATAGATCTCGCACCATCTGTGATTGTTGGTACCTACAATTTTGTGGTAGTAAAGGACTTCGTCTACCTCGGCACAGCCATAAACGCAAAAGACAACATCAGTTGGGAAATACGAAGAAGAATAGTGTTGGTCAATAGATGCTGGGCTGAGTAAGTAGGATAAAGCCACATCACGTCAAACAAAAGTAACTCTTTACAAAGCATGTGTACTTGCGCAAGCAGATAAGGCAGTGCTTGGTGTGTTCGAGAAAAAAATTCTTCAAAAGATCTACGGGCCAATCTGCGTCGACGGCGAATATCGACAGCAGCAAACAGGGAGGATTGGAGATATTTTCTTAGTTCGGCTTATGGAACAAATGTTCTGTAAAAAGCCAGCTAAATAAGTCAAGTATGTAAGTAAGTAAGACAAGGGTCAAATTTTGAGCCATCCGGTTGATCAGTTCGAGAGGTATTGTGCTCTCCAGACACAACATATGGTGCCATAGGAGTTTTTTACACCTTTCGGGATGTTTTCTCAAGAATTATGGACTTGCCCCTGAAAAAACTTTTACGGTAGTAATTGAGGCAGCGAATGCAAGTTGCTTCAACAAAAATCACAGCGATTCGAGAGCAGGTCTTAAAGTGAACTTATCCGAAACATTTTGTGGGAGGTACCCGAAGAAGTGGACAAATATAGTCCATATTCGAACCTGATTTATATCTAGTAGATATATTAGGATGTATAAAGTAAATACCAAATCGGTCAATTCCTTCAAGGGTTATCGTAAGCACAATTTTTCCGAACATTTTTGAATTTTTATGGGGGTGGGACCTGAAGGAGTGGACCGATATGGCTTATCTTCGAATTTAAACTAAGTTTGGACAAAATATTACGTGGGCAAATTTTGAACCAAATCGGCAGATCCGTTCGAGAGTTATGTTGCTCTCCAACTACTACACAAGGTGGCATAGGGGTTTTTTCATCTTTCAGACTATCTTCTCAGGAGGTTCGGACTTATCCCTGATGAAACTTGTACCGTCGTATGGGGTACTATTCCGAAATTGTGTGTGGGAGGAACCCAAAGGAGTAAACCGACTGAGTCCATATTGGAACCAAATCTAAGTATGGTAGAAATTTCACGATGTGCAAAGTATGGACCACATCGGTTACTCCCTTCAATAGTTATCCCTTCAATAGTTCCAACATTTTCGAACTTTTGTGGGGGTGGTACCGGAAGGAGTGGGCCTATATAACCCATCTTTAAACTTAAACTAAGTTTGGACAAAATATTGCGAATGCCGAATTTTGGACCCAATCGGTTGATCCGTTAGAGAGTTTTCGTGCGTTCCAGCCAGCCAGACAGACAGAGGGACGGACATGACTAATCAACTCCAAATTGTATGAAACAGATTTCGTCCAAACATACTTGGGGTCTAAAACCATTATTTCGATGAGAACATTTTGCCCATAGCATAAATGCTGAGGGTATAAAAAATCACTTTGCAAAACAATTGTGGAATTTACCTGTGAACATTTTCATCCGATAAATTTTCACAACTTTCGAAGTGGATTATGACGGCAAGAGGGCATCGATCAAATTAAATCTTTGTATGCCTATAAAGGACCATCATTTAGCACTGTGAAAAACTGGTTTCTTGGCCGATAATCGCTAAAAATCGAAGGTCGTGAGGGTCGTCCAAAAACGGGCGTTGTGCCAGAACATATTAAGCCGTGCGTGAGCGGATAATGCAAGATCGTTATGTTAAATACCGTGAAATAGAGGCATCCTTGGACAATTCTTCCACCAACTAACATTTGATATTGCAAGAACACCTAGCCGCAAAAATGGTGTTTTCTCGTTAGATCCAGCAAAATTGGACAATCGCTCAAAAAAGGCTCTTCTCGATTGAGGCAAAGAAATTGTGAAAAAATACGATCGCGGTGTTTCAAACGACGTTTTTAAGATCGTCACAGACGACGAATCCTAGATCTATGCGTATTAGTCCTAAACAAAACAATAATCGACCCTGAGGGTTTTCGATGGCGACCCAAATCCAACGAATTCATGGAAGAAGCAATTCGAAGCAAATGGTCGCCTGTTTCTTCGGTTAAACTGACCATGTGACTACAATACGGCTTGAGGAATGTATGACATTTAATTGTAAGTGGTACACTAGAATTTGTTTGCCTGAAGTCTCCTGAGAAATTCGAAAAAGAAACAAGAAACTCAGACCAATTAACCTCAAAATAAGCGTTCGAGAAATGGTTTTAGACCATATATTTAGGCAGAAGATCCTGCCAGGAATGTGGAAAAAATGAAGAAATTTGTCTGATAAAAGATGTTGTCTGGCTTTGTGTTTATTACTGTGTGATTTGGGTGCCACCGTGGTGCAATGGTATGCACGCCCGCCTTGCACGCAGAAGGTCGGCGGTTCGATTCCCCAGCCAAGCAACATCAAACATTTTTCAACGGTGGCAAAATACCCCTCAGTAATGTTGGCGACATTTCCTGAGTATTTCAGCCTTGAAAAACTTCTCCACAAGTGGTGTCTTAAGACACGCCGTTCGGACTCGGCGATAAACAGTAGGTCCCATATCATTGAGCTAAATATGAATCGGGGTGCACTCATTGATATGAGAGAAGTCTCCTTTGTCCCGTATGGGATGTTGTGGAACAATGTTTTGTGATTTTTTATAGAGAACTCAGACCCCTTTATCTCAAAAATAAGCGACTGCAAAATAATGGTTTTAGATCCCATATATGTTAAGAGGAAATCCTTTCCGTGGGTGAAAATATACAGAATTGAGCATCAGAATCTGAGAAGGAAATTCTTTCTACAGTCTTTCTTCTCATCCTAAATGTTAAATTCATTTATTATACACGGTGAAGTAATAAATTCAAAACAACAAACATTCAGGAAGCAATTCAAAATTTACACAAATATCATTTGTCAAGCTATCGAGATTTTGAAAAAAGAAATGTTATAAAAAATTATGGTGATGCGTCTTTCAAACATGTAAAGTGTTTTATGATAACGATTATTTTATGTCATAAAATACGATTGAGTGTGACATTGTATTGCTAGCTCGCTTGTTTGTTTGCATATGGCATTGTGGCCTATGGGAGACAACGACGGCGACATCTGCTATGTGAAATTTTTATCAAGATGAAGATGGTCAGCTGTGGCCAGCAGCTGGATTCAGCTACAAGCGCTCACAACAATAGCCAATTCACTTGGCTAATTTATTTGTAATATGATATTGAATATTTGATTAAATTAAAGCGGAAAGACCATTCACAAAGACGTGGTTTTTGTTTTGAAGTGTTTTGCGGCCTATAATAAATTTATTTGATGGATCTTCAACTTTCAAATGTAAATTCAAAGTTTTTTAAGAGCTATTTTAGTTTATGTGTATTAGGAAATAAAAAAGTTTTAATAGGCAATTTATTTTTAACACAGATATGGCATGTTGCGTAGGCCTTTGGAGAAGAATTACTTTGTTTTTATTACACTTAGGCAACATTTTAGAGAGTGGAATTATTGATTTAGTGGGCTCGTTAAATGTTGATATTCCATGCTAATTTCGTAGTCAATTATTGTTAATTGTATAGAAATTTAGTTTGAAGTTGTTATTTCTTACGTATTTTATTGTAAAAAAGATCGCATTATGATATTGAGTGGCATAAAATAGGCCGTAGGTTTCAAAATCTGCTGTTTGAAATATTTATGAGCCACGAGTGGCGAATCTGCACAGCAAAACAGTAAGGAAAGGATCAAAGTCGAGCGGGGCCTACTATATGATACCCAACACCACCACGATCTCAATATAATTTGGCAAACATTTTTCTAGACCAAATTGCGTCACATTTTCCAAATTTCATCTAAATGCATGTCCAAGATTGTGTTCGGGGCACCAAATTCCTCAAATAGGGCGTATATATGTATATATGGAAGCTATATCGAAATCTGAACAATAGCGTTCTCCCTAAAAAATTTTCTTTTTCAATTTTTAACCGAATCGGACAATAATTGCTACCTGTACGTTGCGAACGGACGGATAGAGGTGCATAAATCGACTCGGAAACTGATTCTATGTATATCCCTAAAAGAAACTATGAGTCTATATCGATTCCTTTTGCATGTTACTTACAAATGCACATACACATAATACCCCTTACGAAATTGATCTAACTCTGTATATTAACTACGATGGAAAGCTCCAATCACATATTAACTTTGTTAGTATTTTAAGTTGCAAAATAAAATATGGCCACGATTGTAAATCGATTCTCATTCTGCTTTACGCCAAGTGTTCAGTTAGCTGACACCTTAGTTAGTAAATAATCCGCATGACGTATAAGTGTTGTCAGCACTCATACGACACGTAGTACAAAAAATTTTGGTAGATGACGTAATTGCATATATTTCACAGAGATTTGATTTATTTGAATTGCGCAATGGAAAACATGATCACAGTTCAGAGAATCTGAAGGGATGTCTTTTGTTAAATTTTCATATTTAATATCAACACTGACTAGAGCAAGTCATGAGAATTAATGATAATACTACAGCTAAAATTGCATCAAATTAGCAGCAGTGGCAGAAAGACCAATCCCCTGATTTTATTTTAATTTTAAGTAAGAAAGAACAAGTAAAAAGTGTCAGTCGGCTTTGCCGACAGAGATATACCCTCAGCCAATGTGAAGTGAAACCTTCATCTATGGACAGATCGAATGTATTTTGGGTCTCTTCAGAATTTTGTGGCTCTTTTTGAATATTTGAACTTGCCAAAAAAATGTGGATTAGGAATTAACTGCACAGTTAGGGAGGACAAATATGGTTCATTTTAGAAGTTAAACTAAAATTTGACAAAATAGTAGGAGATACAAAGTTTGGACCAAATCGGTTGCCCCATTCAAGTGATATCGTCCTAGCATTTTAGTGACAATTTTTAAATATTGGGGAGAAGTACCGGAAGTTGTGGACCGGTATTGCCCCATTAAACTTAGTTTAGATAAAATATGGCGAATACCAATGTTGGACCAAATCGGTAGAACAGTTCGAGAGTTATCGTGGCCGCCACATATGGTGACGTAGGGGTTTTTAAACCTGAAAAAACTTTAACCGTCCTAATGGAAGTAGCGAATGCAAATCGCTTCAACAAAAATCAAAGTGATTCGAGAGCAGGTTTAAAGTGAACTTATTCGAATTTTTGTGTGTGAGGTACCAGAAGGATTAGACAAATAAAGTCTATATTCGAACCTGATCTATTTCTGATAGATATATTAGGATGTGTTAAAGAGTTATCGTGCGCACAATTTTTACGAACATTTTTGAACTCTTGTGAGGGAGGTACCTGACGAGTGGACCGATATGGTTTATCTTCGAACTTAAACTATGTTTGGACAAAATATTACGAAGGCCAAATTTTGGATCGAATTGGCAGATCCGTTCGAGATTTATTTTGCGCTCCAACCACTACACATGGTGTCATAAGTTTTTTTGCAACTTTCAGGCTATTTTCTCAGGAAGTATATACTTGCCCTTGATAAAAGTTGTACCGTTGTATGGGCGACAGTGAATACAAGTTGTTACAACAAAAATCAAAGCGATTCGAGAGCAGGTCCTAAACTGAACTATTCCAAAATTTTGTGTTGGAGGTACCCGAAGGAGTGGACCGATTGAGACCATATTGGAACCTCATCTAAGTCTGGTAGAAATTTCACGATGTATGGGCCAATTTGGTTACTCCCTTCAAGAGTTATCATGCACACAAATTTTCTAAACATTTTTCAAACTTTTGTGGGGGAGGTACCGGAAGGAGTGGACCGATATAACCCATCTTCGAACTTGAACTGAGTTTGAGCAAAATATTACGAAAGCCAAATTTTGGACCGAATCGGTTGATCCATTCGATAGTTATCGTGCGCACCAGCCAGACAGACAACTCCAAATTGTCTGAAACACATTTCGTCCAAACATACTTGGGGTCTAAAACCATTATTTCGATGAGGCACATTTTGCCCGTATGAAAGTGTATATACTAGGCCGGGGCGATTTGAAAACCATAATGGACTCTTCGTGTTTCTGATTCCTGGGATTGAACTGAGCAAAAAAGTCTACTGGACCATATGCCTACGATAAAATCGAGCCTCCCGATTTTGACTTTAAATTTTTTATCTACGTTTTTTTGACATCTTGGCATATAACGTCCAAACCATTGAGATTTTAAAAGGAAGAATGATCAAAAGAAATTCGTTGTGGAAAAAATAAGATATGCCCGTTTAAATCCGTTGTGGAAAAATAAGATATGCCCGTTTAAATTTGGAAATATAAGAAACCCAGATTTTCACTACTTTTACCGATATAAAAAATAAAACGAAGTGACCCAAACGAATTAAGGGCATTTTCGTTCTCCATGAATCCCAACACGATGGAAATTTTGCATCAGAACGCTTGAATATTTTTCTGGACATTTTCCGAAAAGTTTGCACCTTCTCAAGACTAAACCTGCCTGAAAAAGCGTTCCAATGCTTTTGCGATGTATTAGAGAGTTCTTAATTACTGTCTTGGCTACAATTTTTGTCTTTGTGTTGGCTCGAAAATCTCAATGGTTTGGCTGTTATATGCCAATATGTCAACAAAAAAACGTAGATAAAAAACTTAAAGTCAAAATCGGGAGGCTCGATTTTATCGTAGACATATGGTCCAGTAGACTTTTTTGCTCAGTTCAATCCCTTCCACACAAATCGACCCGGCCTAGTATATACCCTCGTTAGCATAAATGTTGAGGGTATAAAAATATAACTTTGTAGATGGGGTGCCTGCTGTAAAAATATTTAAATGGATCGGAGAAAAGTTCTTAAACTGTATTTAATAGAAAATCTTCAAATTAGTTACACCTCTTGAGAATTATCGTATCGAGCACCACCCAACCAGACAGACGGACGCACGGACATGATACATCGATTCCAAATCTGGGGTTTTAAAACCATTGATATGATTAATATTTAACATTGCTAAAACCCCTCTATAAAAAGAGGATTGTTATAGACATTTTCTGTAAAATTGAATATTCTTTGCAATCTTGCATATTGGTTTTAAAGGCTGAATTGCGTAAAAGCATTGATCGCATTAATTTTTTACAATAAATGCGGAGCTAAGACTGCGACTCATAGATTTCATGCGAAATAAGTATGAACCTATCTTTTGCTTCCTAAATACACCGTATTTCCTGCAGTAGAACTATGTAACCCTTTTTTTTAGTCACCGACAAAAATTAAAATACAAAATTATGAATGAACAGTTCAAATAAAAGTAGACATCACTGGTTTTTTACTACGAAAATTAGAAATATTTTAGTACTACCGATTTTTTCGGTCAGGAAAAAATGAGTTAGAGAATCCCACTACAGATCAATTTAAAAATCCCCAAAGTTGAATACTCTATCGTTGAAAAGCAAATCTCTAATCTCTAAAATCACACATCGCATCGGTTATTTCATTGATTGATACGTATTCCAACGAAAGTGGCTAAACTTATTGAACAATTGTGAGAAGTATACCTTTTCCAATAAACATTAGATATGGTATTAGATAATTATGATATTTCACAAAATAAAGAGTAAATTACAAACACAAGAGCGTGGATGATGTGCTACATGATAGCATGAGATACATACACACGAGTACCCCCAACGATTTGTGATCATAAGTATGACATTTGATGACAAGCACTTTATAAACTCAAAATTCATGTGAACAATGTTGTGGCAAAATTTGCATACTTTCACTTTTTTTAATAATTTTTACTATCGAATATGGTTTGATTATACCATGACATTATCAGCTAAAAACAAAATCCCAGGTATGGATCATTAAATAATTATAAACTTTTTGTTTAGGTATAAAAAATATATATCTACCTCAACAAATCAAAAACCGTAAACATCAAGTGCCCAATATGGAGATAATGTCTTATTTAAGAAAATTTATCTACGGCGATTGCATGTTTGCCAACAATAAATTCTCTGTGATTTAGTAACGTTTTTGGGGATAACATTTGAAACAAAAAATTAAATGCAAATCATAAATTGAAATTATTTTTTATTTATTTGGTTAAACACACCACTTTGTTTCAATATGCTATATTGCGACTTTATGCTTAAAGACAATTTGAAATAGAGAAAATCGAAAATACTGCAGTCTAAGCTTTGGGCTGTTTGCATTGAAGTTTAACCACCAATGACTTCGTTTTGTATCTAAATCATTGACAATTGTTTGTAATCACTGTGATTTTCTTCAAACTCGAAACCAAACAGTTCAGTGAAGAAAATATTAACGGAGTTGCTTTTGTTTGTTTGTTTGTTTTGCACTATCTACATTATGCTAAGCAGACTTGAGGCATGTGGAAATGTCGCTGTGTGTGTGTGAATATGGATTTGTATTCACATCTATTCGATGTTGTTTCTTGGTGGAGATTTTTGTTTGCATTAGTTACAGCGAAGTTGAAGTTGATATTTTTGCAAATAAAGTCATTATATCTTAGAGTTTATGTTTGTTTGCATTTGAGGCTTGGTTTTAATGACTTTGTGTGAGTGTTGAATTTTGTCTCCACTTTCCACTTTAATGAAATTATTATTTACAATCTTTTTTTCTTGCAAGTCTAACTTGACTTTATTTATGTATGCCATTCAGCCTTTTGGGTGTAAATTGTCATATGGATGTTCATAAATTGTTAGATTTTATGCCTCTAATGCATGGTCTTTTGGTGTAACTAACTAAATTTTCTTCGCACAGTAGTTTGAACAAGAAGTTGAATTTAAACGTTTAAATTGTGGCTAATTTAAATATGCTTTTCTAAATAAGATTTAAAGGGATGCAGAATAAGAAGTAATAGAAATAACCCCTAAGAGATATAGAATTAATGTTAGCTTCCCCGAACATACTTTTTGACCAGAACAAATATATCTGAATACCTATGTTTGATTTTTTTCTTTTTATTTGTTTGTGTCTCTTCTGATGTGTTTGGACTAGAGGTTCATTCTATATATATATATGGTTTTGAGAGTCCTATACTACGCCCACATTCAAGAAAAAAAATACGGCATTGTCATATTTTCGGATAATATCCCTACTACAAGTCTCAACTTGGAAAAGTTTCCAAGAAATATTCCAACAAAGACCGTTTATATCCCTGTTTAAAATAACTTTTTGATTTAGTAATACCCCTCTTGATCTTCCAAAAGTGTCTAATAATACGTTTATTTATAACTGGATTTAACAAACCCACTAGGTTTTTAATGTCAATTCCATTTTTTATATTTCAAATAAATCCTCATAAAGAAAGTTAACCCTGCAAAAAGCTATAATATAAACATGGCCTAAGATCCTATAAAAGTATTTTGTAATTTGGCTCAAGTCTCTTTATTTAACAATACCTGCAGTGTAAATTCAAGTACTATGATGTTCATAACTCCATCATAGTTGACCACATGTATCATAAATGCTCGAAAATTGGTCTGGAAGGATGCATCTTTGACGACAAATAACGTAGAAAATTGTAATTCAAATTAACCACAAATTGGTTAGATATGCCCGACTTGTACGCTGCTGTTGCGCCGACGTGGCCCAAATTTATAAATTTTCGCGAGACTTCGTTCCGAACGTATCATACGATGGCGAATGAGAACCTTATCTAGAGAGAATTTAGCTCACCATGATGTATGGTCTTGAAGCGAATTTACTGCCGACGGTTATGCCTAAGTTGCTGAGAGAAAAGCGCTAGTATGGCACAGAAAAAACAACAAGAAAACACATAAAAGTAATTGCGTCGAATCAATGCCAGGATAAGCTGTAAACGCTGCGGGCAAAATCGTAATTTCGAGCAAAAATGTGAAAGAGTACCCGTCCGTTTTTGTTCGATTTGTGGACGATGAGAGGTCACAAATTGGACTAGTATCGGAAGCGGGTGAACTTAAATCCCCATTAGAAACCCATATGCGTATCGTGCTGTTTAGATTAGTAGCTAGCTATTAGTAGCAATGATAACTGCATTGGGGGTGGTTCATGTGGATACTAATGTAGATACAAAGGCTTCAAGATATTTCATCAGCAAGGAGTTTGTACGTAAAATCGAAAGGGCAAGTACGAGGTATGCCCATAGATTTATTGTGATATTAACTGATGGCACACAGAAATACAGGTTTTGATCGGAAACAAGTGCTCGAGAGAGATTCCTGATTATGCCATAGACGACGGATTATGTTATACTCGGTTAAGATTGTCATCAGACTCATCAGATTTAAACTGTAAGTTTGATATGCCGAGCATTAAAAACAATTATGCTTAAAGGATTCTACACGTAGGGCGACTCAACAGATCCAAGAAAGATGTGATAGGGGATCATAGTTCCCAGGAATAACGATACAATCCAGTGTATTTGGTGCAAAGACATAAACCTCGGTTGCCGGCCGCCCTCTTTGATGAAGTTGTACCGAGGGCATGTAAGCAACCCACATCTAGACGAAAAAGGTCAAAGACCTGCAGGAGGAGGAGGAGGTTTTGAGGTTTTCAAGTTGGTTAGACATCATAGCGCCAGATCATCGCAGGCGCTATAACCTATGGACGATCCTGGAAGCAAAATATAGGAAAGCCACGGAAAGGTTTGCCGCCAATTTAGCACCTAAATATGGTCGACCATGTAAAGTCTTGAGTTTAATATCACCCGTGATCGTGTAGCGTCCCCGACCCAAAATCTAACACTGTTGACAGCGCACATCTAAGCGAACGCAAATGCTTCAAAGAGCAGAAACCGCGAATTCACATTAGCTCCCTAACACGTCAGGTGTCCCTGGACCGTCCATGCCGTGAGATGGCAATGCTTGGTATGCGATCAGTTGGGTAGCACAAAGGAGAGCAGATCCTCTTCCAGAAATAAGAGCCGTCTTCCAAGAACTACAAAGACCAACATAATCTTGGCCAGGAAGCAGTATCAGCCGATTACCCCCCAACACCCAACAGGAGGTGATACATTTGGTGACGGAGGATGAGATAATAGAGGTCATATAATAAGGTGATACTTCGGTGCAAATTGAGCTCATCGCCCTCGGCACCAGATCTGCAGTTACCGCAACGGATCCTAGCTTGCGGATCCCACTCGGGCCACATCACTGGAGACGCCCCCAAGAAGGACAGGAATCCTCCTTAGCAGCCTGGTGTCGATAAGGCATCACGTCGCTGCCTTCCTGGAATTGGGACGTGGTAGGCCCATGGAACGGCAGACCATGTACTTCACCGCCAACTCACCTGCGCTGTCGGCACCTCCGTCACGGAACTCTGCCATGTTCGTATTGGCATCGTTGCTAGGCATCGGGGAGAATGAACGAGGAGATACGGGCAGGACCTCCGAGATGTTCATGGAAGAAGAAGAAAGTCCGGTATTTACTTGCGGGGAAAAACAGACTGAAGGAGTGAAACGGCAGCTAGAGTAACGAGTTGCCGCAGAGCAACTCTGGCACCAGATAGACGGGTGAAAACGTTAGTTATGGTGGTAGAACAGTGGTTCTGCGTCGAAATATCCCTAGTGGGAGCTACATTCTTCCAACCCCGTTGGGGCAAGGCTGGTGTGAGGACGAAAACTGTTCCTCAGATAATTAATTATTACATTTTATTTCAATATAATACGTTTTTACTACATCGGATTTGACTTTTGCCGAGACACCCTACAATGCTGGAAATTGAGTCGAATAACTTTTTTAATTTTCAATAAAGGATCACAGACCTAGAATTTCACGGATATCCGGATATGTTAAAAAAAAAACAAAGCGAGCTCCAATTAAAGTCAATATTTCTGATGACTCCGAGAATTCCTTACATTTAATAGCTTAAAACGAGCAAGGTTCGGCTAAAGGTGAAGAAGACCCGCTAAAACAAGATTGAATCGATTTCGTGCCTTTAGAAACCATATCTAGAATCTTCTGGGCGACACTTTTACAGAGGTTTTCGAAACTGAAAAACCATAATAATCCCCATTTGATTTCACTGAAGTAATGCCACCTCAAAAAGAAGTTAAAAGAACAGAGAACAAAAAGAGAACAAAAATAAGCTAAGAGAACAGAGAACAAAGATATAACGTTAATATCTGATGGCTTAGGGTGACGTAGGGGATGGAAAATATCAAGGAACGGTCCTGACCGGTTTTAACATGGCAAAGACCAGGATTTATCTTGGTCCTTCTTTCATCTCAAGTGGACACTGACCTCCCCGTGGTTTCACCTAGGGAACTGTCTTTAACACCCGTTAAAGGTAGTGAGCTAACATGTGCCGCGCGTTTACCCATAAGAACGTTAAAAACTTGGGTGTGGGCGTCGGGTTAGTAACCCTCCCCTAGAAAAAACAGCCTACTATTAAAAAAACGAAAGAAAAGAAAAACAAACCCCTCTAAAGTTGACGAACCCCGCAAACGTTTTAAGGACCATGATCTGTGAATCTGCACCTGGAATGTTCGCACTCTTCATAGAGAAGGTGCAGTCTTCGCATTGGCAGACGTACTTGAAAAGTACAAGGCCGATATTACTGCCATACAGGAAATACAATGGATTGGGAAAGGCGTCACAACAACACCTAAAGGTGACGCACTGTATTATAGCTGCCATGACGTAAAGCATGAGTTTGGTTGCGGATTCGTAGTTAGTCGGAGACTAAAACATCTGGTATCCAGCTTCACCCCAGTGAATGAAATACTTGCTGCAATTCGAATAAAAGCTTCAAAAAACATGGTAGTTAGCAGTACCAGATTTAAGCATCTCAATATTCATAAAGGCACCTGGCTGTCTCCAGATCAAAGAACAAGTAATCAAATTGACCATGTTGTGATAGATGGAAGACATTCATCGAGCGTGTTGGATGTACGATCGTTCCGAGGCGCAAACATTGATTCGGACCACTACCTTGTTGCAGCAAAGATACGTACCCGTCTAAACGTTGCAAATAAAGCTCGAACAGACACAACGCGGAAGTTGGACATCGATAGGCTGCAAACACAACAGATAGCCACAGCATATTCCACTCAACTAGCCCAATTGCTTAATCAAAGCACTCCTCGTCCCGATAACATAACAAAACAATGGCAAAATATTGTCCACTCCATGCAAACAGCCGCAAAATCCATACTTGGATTCCAGAGACCTCCACCAAGGGATCCATGGTATGACCAGGAGTGTCGTGCTGCTACCGATGAGAAAAATGCGGCATATAGGGCTACTTTACAATCAGTAGCAACGCGTAGCGCACGAGAGAGATATCGGGAGAAAAGGAGAGAAGAAAAACGTCTTTTCCGCAAGAAAAATAGAGAAATGGAAAAGCGGGAGTGTGAAAAAATCGAGATGTATAGGAGCCAGAATGAAGTTCGAAAATTGTACCAAAGAGTGAAACATCAAACAGATGGCTTTGGTACAGGCACATCCTTCTGTAGAGACCAGCAAGGTAATCTGGTAACAGATAGAGATAGCGTGCTCAGGATATGGAAGGAACATTTCTCCAATCTGCTGGTATCCAATAGTAGCGAAGACGATGATACCGCAGATCCAATCCCATAAAATGGTATAGAATGTTTACCGCCTGGCCAAGATGAGGTAAAAACAGCAATCAACCGGCTGAAGAATAATAAAGCAGCAGGAGCCGATGGCTTACCAGCCGAGCTGTTTAAAACCGGAGGCGACGCGCTGATATCGTGTATGCATCATCTAGTTAGCACTATCTGGCAGGAAGAACGCGTACCTGACGATTATCATCCTGTGTCCCGTCCACAAGAAAGGAGATAAGACTGTATGCTCCAACTATAGGGGCATAAGTCTTCTCCCTATTGCCTTTAATATAGTGTCAGGGATATTGTGCGAACGACTAAAGCCAATGGTCAACGAAATAATTGGACCATACCAACGTGGCTTTAGACCTGGCAAGTCCACCATTGACCAGATATTTACCCTGCGGCAAATCCTAGAGAAGACCCAAGAGATGCAGATCGACACATAGCACCTTCTTGTCGATTATAAAGCAGCGTTCGACAGTCCCGTCCGATCAAACGTATTCCATGCAATGTCTGAATTTGGTATCCCCGCAAAGCTCATCCGGCTTTGTAAGATGACTTTAACTGATACTAGGTCCTCAGTTAAAATTGGAAGGAACCTCTCCGAACAGTTCAGTACCAAAAGAAGTTTCAGACAAGGAGACAGCCTTTCGTGTGACCTATTCAACATTTTGCTGGAAAAGCTAATACGAGATGCAAATGTCAAAAGAAATGACACAATTTACACCAATAGCCACATGTTACTTGCTTATGCTGATGACATAGACATCATGGGACGATCAGTAAAGGAAGTAACTGATACCTTTAGGAAGGTCGAAACAGGATCTGCGAAAGTGGGTCTGGCGGTAAACGGCGAAAAGACCAAATTGATGGTGTCGGCGCGCAAAGCGTCCAACTGTGGAAGTTGGTACCTATAATTTTGAGGTAGTTAAAGACTTCGTCTGCCTCGGTACTGCCATAAACACAACAAAGAACATCAGTTGTGAAATAAGAAGAAGAACTGTATTGCCCAACAGATGCTACTATGGTTTAAGTACGCAGTTTAAAAACAAAGCCACAAATCGTGAAACAAAAATAACGACATCGTATGAACCACGACCTATAGCAGCTATACAAAGACATGAATATAGTTAAACGTATCGAGTTACAACGATTGCGTTGGCTAGGCTATATCATAAGAATGAAACGATGATGAACCCGCTAAAAAGGTGTATGAATACATCCCACATGGCGGTGCACGCAGGATTGGTAGGCCTAAGCTTCGATGGAGCATACAAGTGGGTGAAGAAATTAAAAGGTGCGGTATTCCAGCCAGCTAAGTAAGTAAGTAAGACTTTCGTGAAATATGTTCATCCGGGTTTTCAACATAGTCATCCCCTAAAGGAATTTTCTACAAGTCGGATATCCGGATATGTTTTCAAAAAGCAATGATAAAAACACGATCAGCAAAGCGAGTTCCAATTAAAGTCATTAAGATGAGTTGAATTTTGCAAAAATGCGTGTGACGACCATATGTATTAGACAATTGAAATATAACGGTAATACGAACATTTATCAACCAATTTTCCTTAAAATTCATATTTAACGGTTTGAGAGTGTAGAAAATTAGTCTGTATAAATTTTTCGAAAATAAGTCCACATTTAGTCCTAGCCCCCATAAAACGGTGACGACCGATTTTGGGGATTTTAGCGACATTTTATAACCGATTCGGCTGTAATTTGGAATTTCGACTTACTGGGAAGTGAGAATCCTTCATACCAAAAATTATTAAAATATGTCAATGTTTTGGCTTAGACCCCATACATTGGGACCACCCTGTTCAACTAATTTCCACCATTTATGGTAATTTTGGGAAAAAAATTAAGAAGTACTGTTTTTGCACATTTAATATAAATAAAAATCAATTTCAAAACAGAAAATTTGGTTTTGAGACCATAGTGTTAGTATATAAATAAAAATACCACTCATGGTTCGCATAGGTATAACTAATTGAAAATAATTTTACTTGGGTCCTTGAAATAAGTGAAATCTCTAGCTCAACATGAAAACATGTTTCTGAAAATGACCGCGTATGTGTTAATGCCATGGGAATTGAAGATGTCTGCCTTCCATGTTGACAAACTATGATTTTAGCAGCTCAACATTTTACCCTCCACACGTTTATTGCAATAACTTTTATTGACTTTTTTATTTCACTTTTTGTTTCTTGCAATGTAATGTCCGTTTTAATGGACGATGGAGGTAAATTAAACTGATTTATTGAATAAAATTACATGTTTCACAAAATGTAAAGTAATACTTGTAAATTGTTTTACCACTTACCTGGTTAGTTTATTTGTTTCAGCTTTTGTGGATGGACGAGTATCTGCAGTTTTCAAAATTTTTAGTAGACTACAGCAAAAAATGGCAAATGGACAGTTTTTTCTGTTGCTTTTCAAGCTAATTTTCAATTATAATGCCATGTAATCACAGCAGCAACGTGGCGTGGTAGAGGAAAGACCTAAAAAGGGCTAAAATTTTAAGTTTTGTATAATGTTTGGCTGATACGTGTAAAGATGTAACGTATGCGATAAGCCCAATGTGGCGGTGGCAAGGATGTTGTTGTTGCTGTTGTTGTTGTTGAAAGACACAATATTGATGATGATAGGTTTGTGTTGAGCTGCAATCCAATGACGTTGTTGATGTCTAGCTGCCACAAATGATGATTGTTGCCAAAGTTAAATGCGTTGTGGTGTTTTGGTGATCGAACGTTAACACAGTATTGGCGTTATCGACAATTGTGTGGTTGTTATTGCTGTTGGCTGGCGGCGACCGGCGTGTGTGTGTGCTTGTGTGTTAACTGCCAGCCAAATATGGTCTTAATGTAATGCGTGTTTACAATAACAATTTAATACACATAACAATTGCAATGGCAACGATGACGACGTACAATAGGAAAATAAAAAACGCCAACATATAACCGGGCATAAACCAGGATGATGACGTCGCGAACACGAACACGACGGCGGCTTTATAAAGATCGAACGAACGACCGAGCGAACGAATTGGAAAATCGTATCAAAAAGCTAAAATAAAAATCACTGCGACTTGGTGGCGTCTTTACTTATCAACGCAACACATTGCCAGTGATTATTTTCTCTTAGCCAAATGCAATGAATGGATTGTTGGTTTATTGCTTGGCCAGGTTCTTTGGAAAATGTAGCAGCAGCAATTTTGTTTACTATTCTTGCAGTTAAAAACGCTTTTCACAGCACATTAACACATTTTCGCATAATAACGAAGATCTCATCGAAGACGATGTATGGTTTTTTATTATAAATTGTTGGAATCTTTTTGTGGCCCTTTTTAATTTATGTTTTATTATTTTTTTTTGATTTCTTGCTCAGCGGGTTTAAAATGCCTTTTGAAATATTGGGTGGTTGTCGTTTACCTTTACCACCTTGTTGTTCACATTTCGTGGTGGCTTGTTTTATTTTTGACTTGTTATTATTTTTCCTGCTTTTTGTTGTTTTCAGTTGTCAGTTTCACTTTTGTTTCATAGTTGACTTGGTATTGATGATGTTGGCGTTGATGCTGGCAAAGGTGTTTTAAACCTGAAAAGACACACATGGTGGGAATATATGATTAATATATGATAACTTGCAGATAATTGAAGTTAATATAAGACAAATTATAGGTATGTTTGTAAATATGTAAGTATATGTAGTTTTGAAAATGAGGACAGACAGCATTACAAAATCATACATGTGCAATAATTTATCTTGAAAATAATTTCACATGGTACACCTTTTATTTTCCTTGCCTAGGTCTTCTAAATACAGAGAATCTTTTTAGGTGTTGAGATATTTTTGTCTTCTATAAGAAGACCTCTTTAAGAAGAGGTTTTGTTCTTCTATAGTATGACCTTTTAACAATCTATAAGAAAACCTTTTAAGTTTTTTGCAGATGAACTCTTGGTCTTTTTTAAGAAGAACTTTTGTTATTCTATAAGAAGATGTTTTGGTCTTCTATTAGAAGATCTTTTGATTTTCTATAAGACGATCTTTTGGTGTTCTATAAGACCTTTTTCTTCTCTAAGAAGACCACTTTGGCTTCGACTTCTTTGGCTTCTAAAGGAAAACCTTTGGTTTTTCTATAAGAAAAACTTCTCTATGAAGATTTTTGGGCTTACCTTTCAGTCTTCTATTAAAAGAACTCATAGTTGAATATACGACGACTTCTTGGTCTTCTATAAGAAGACCTTTTGATCTTCTATAAGACCTTTTGGTTATCTTTAAGAAGGGGTTTTAGTGTTCTATAAGGAAACCGTTTGGTCTTCTATAAGGAGACCGTTTCCTCTTCCATAAGAACACGTTTTGGACTTCTCTAAGAAGACTTTTGATGGTCTCAAAGAAAACTTTTGGTCTCCTCTAGGAAGACTTCTGGTCTTAAATCATGTAAAAGGAGATCTTTTGTTTGTCTATGGTCTACTATAAGAGGACGCTTTGGCCTTCTTTGGGTCTTCTATAAGAAGACTTTTGGTATTTTATATGAAGACCTTTTGGTCTTCCATAAGAAGACGTTTATGTCTTCTGTATGAAGAAAATATTTAGGTCTTCTCTAAGAGGGGTTTTGGTATTAACTTTTGGTCATCTTAAAGAAGACCTGGTCTCCTATAAGATGAGGTTTTGGTCTTCTAACAGAAAAACTTTGGTTTTTCTGAAGAAATTTTGGTCTTCTCTATGAAATTTTTTTGTCTAACCTATTGGTTTACTATAAGAAGCAAACGTTTAGGTCTTCTGTAAGAGTTTTTGGTCTTCTATATGAAGACCGTTTGGTATTTTCAAAGAAGATTTTGTACTTCTTAAAGAAAATCGTTTGGTCTACTTTAAGAAGAACTTTTGTCTTACCTTTTGGTCGTCTATGAGGAGATTTTCTTTTTAGACCCCAAGTATGTTTGCACGAAATCCGTTTCAGACAATTTGGAGTTTATTTAGCCATGTCCGTCCGTCTGTCTGTCCATCTGGCCGGAGCGCACGATAACACTAGAACGGATTTACCGATTTGGTCCAAAATGGCTTTCGTAATATTTTGTCCAAACTTAGTTTAAGTTCCAAAATGGGTCTTGTAGGCCCAGTCCTTTCGATACATCCCCCACAAAAGTTCGGAAATGTTCGGAAAATTTTGTGCGCACGATAACTCTTGAAGAGAGTAACCGATTTGGTCCGTACCTTGCAAATGGTGAAATTTTTACCAGACTTAGTTGAGGTTCCAACATGGACTCAATCGGTCCAGTCCTTCGAGTACCCCCACACACAATTTCGGAACAATTCAGTTTAAAACCTGCTCTCGAATCGCTTTGATTTTTGTTGTAACAACTTTTATCACCGCACCGCATACGACGGTGCATGTTTCATCTAGGGCAAGTCCATACTTCCTGAGAAAATAGCCTGAAAGTTTAAAAAACCGATAGCACCGTGGGTAGTGGTTGGTAGATAATTCTCGGCCTTTGTAATATTTTGTCCAAGCTTTGTTTAAGTTCGAAGATAAGCCATATTGGTCCACTTATTCAGGTACCTCCCCCACAAAAGTTCAAAAATGTTATGAAAAATTGGTCCATACTTTACACATGCTAATATATCTACCAGATATAAATCGGGTTTGAGTATAGATTATATTTGTCCACTCCTTCCGGTACCTCTCACACAAAATTTCGGATAAGTTCATTTTAAGACCTGCCCTCTAAACACTTTGATTTCTGTTGAAGCAACTTGCATTCGCTGTGTCACTTACGACGGTAAAAGTGTTTCCAGCGACAAGTCAATACTTCAGGATAAAAAATCCTGAAACCTGCTCTCGAATCGCTTTGATTTTTGTTGTAACAACTTTTATCACCGCACCGCATACGACGGTGCATGTTTCATCTAGGGCAAGTCCATACTTCCTGAGAAAATAGCCTGAAAGTTTAAAAAACCGATAGCACCGTGGGTAGTGGTTGGTAGATAATTCTCGGCCTTTGTAATATTTTGTCCAAGCTTTGTTTAAGTTCGAAGATAAGCCATATTGGTCCACTTATTCAGGTACCTCCCCCACAAAAGTTCAAAAATGTTATGAAAAATTGGTCCATACTTTACACATGCTAATATATCTACCAGATATAAATCGGGTTTGAGTATAGATTATATTTGTCCACTCCTTCCGGTACCTCTCACAGCATTCGCTGTGTCACTTACGACGGTAAAAGTGTTTCCAGCGACAAGTCAATACTTCAGGATAAAAAATCCGAAAGGTGTAGAAACCCCTATGGTTGAGCTCGATAAGTCTCGAACTGATGAAATTTTGGCCTTCGTCATATTTTGCCCAAACTTAGATTCAGTTGGAAGATGGGCAATATCGGTCCACAATTTCCGGTATTTCCCCCTACATTAAAAAGATGTCACTGAAATGGTATGCACGATATCGTTCAAGAGATATCGTGCATACCATTTAGGGCAACCAATTTGGTCAAAACCTAATATTTTGTCCAAATTTAGTTTAACTTCTAAAACGGCGGATATCGATTTTCTCCTTAGTCCATATTTACATTGGGCAATTTTCCTTGCGGCAATTTTCAGTTCGATGGAGAGAGAGGTGAGGCATATGGTAACCCTTTGCCTCTCAGCACCCTCCTCAACAACAAACTGACAATTGCAAGGAAAATTGCCTAATGTAAATGTGGACTTAGTGTACCTCCCCCAAGTTCAACACTTGTGTCTATGTACAGTTTAGGGTCTGTTCGAAGATCCTTTGCAAATGTATACCTATGATGTTCGTTGTGGTCTTGTTTACAGTCATATAGTTTTCCGTGAACATCTCCACGCTTCCTGGCATACTGGTCCAAAAGTTATACGATGACCAACTGAAATGACTAGTGAGCGCGATACGTCCGCAACACTTTTGAACTTTAATCCTAATCCACATTTTTGTCGACAAGTTCAAATGTCTAAAAAGGACCAAGAAATTGTGAAAATACTCTAAATAGGCTGAGGGTATATCTCTGTCGACAAAGCCGACCAATACTTTTTTTACTTGTTGGAAGACTTTTGGTCTTCTTAAAGAAAACCTTTTGGTCTTCTCAAAGAAGACTTTTGGTCTTCTTAAAGAAAACCTTTAGGTCTTCACTATGAGGATTTTTGGTCATCTATGAGAAAACCTTTTGGTTTTCTATGGGAAGACCTTATGGCCATCTATAAGAATATATTTTGGTCATCTATAAGTAGACGTTTTGGTTTTTTATAAGAAGACCTTTTGGTTTCCTCTAAGAGAGCGAGAGCGAAGAACTTTTGTTCTTTTCTAATGACTTTTGGTCTAACCTTCTTCTTGGTCTTCTTATAGTTTAATAAAAGGTCTTCTAGTATAAGACCAAATGCCTTCTTATAGAATACCAAAAGTTCTTCTTATAGAAGATGTCTTCTTTGAAGACGATCTTTTGGCCTTCTATAAAAATACCTTTCCGTGTTCTATAAGATGGCCTTTTGGTCGAAATGAAGGCTTTATAGTTTTTTTTTTCTATGATGTGCTCTTTGAAGACTTTTTGGTATTCATTATGACGGCGTTTTGGTCTTCTAAAAGATGAACTTTTGGTCCTCTTTAGTTAGAATGCGTCATCTAACTATTGAACACCTTTTAAGGATTCCCACATTTAGTTAATCAGATCTTCTGTAGTGAGAAGACCCTTGATGACTTGTATCTGAGGCAACCTTTACAGGAAGTGCTTCAGACTGACCCCGCCGACTGTACGCATTATTTAAATTAGGCGCTGATATTGATTTCCCCTCAAACCGCATTTTGTCGGGCAGCCTCCCGACATCAACGTTGCCATCGTCACCTTAACTTTGGCTTCCTGTTTGCCAGATAAGAATTTACTACCCAATCTTTGGAGGTCCTTTACCCCGGTATATATTGTTGGCTGGACTATGCCCATATTTTCCTTCGTTGGTTCAGTGGTGATTATAGGCAATGCGTCCATAGAAACATGCTTGTCCATTTTCGCCAAACATTTCAGCAGTTTGAGCTATACTTAAGATAGACTACTATCTTGCCAAGGAAACTCTGGTGCGATGTCTCTATGGGATTTCCAGGATCACCCGCAGCCCGTTTTAGTCTTAATCACCGATACAGGAGTTCCTTTGAGTCCACGTCCATATATTTGATTACCCTGAAACAGCGATTTACCTCGCTTGAGTCAAAATATGGCAAAGGGGAATGCTCATACGTGAAAACATGTTCCATGACTAGTTCACACAACTTATATTATACTTTGCCCCATTGACCACGCAAATATCTGTAAACATTGTTGAAGAGCCGTTTGGTAGGTTATGATATTGGGGTGGTGAGTTTCCTGTCCTCCTTTCGAAAACGCTTACGCTTTCATGCATATGAGTTTGCTTGTCAATTTGTGCGATTTCAACCTTTTCACACTCCTCTACAATTCTTTCTTCTGTCCATCTCTCGGGAGGGACAGAGCTTTCGCTGAATTTGCATTGGTAGATGATGTGAGTCAATACTATTCCCATTCTTATTTCAGTTTTGTTTTTAGTTGTGTTGTTACCACTAGTGAGCCGTAAGGGAATGGACCATTGAACGCCGTGACGGCATGCGCAAAACTAGGTAACTGAATATATACCCCAAACCCATGCCCTAGTTATCAATTTCTGCGAGCACTTTGTGGTCATTTAGATCGCCAATCTTAAAGATTTATATATGTAGTTCGAGGTTACCTGTTGTTTTTCCGTCAACTATTTGGCTCGTTACAAAGCCCCTCATCCTTTCTCAACAGTATCGGCTCTGATGGATACTGAGGTCTTTGTGGACAAAAAGCTATGAGTCTTCTTCGAAGCTTTTCAAATCCTTTCATATAAGTGAAAGCAGAATATTGGTCCAAGATTCCTGTAATGGCTCTTTGTACTGCATAACAATAACTTATATTTTCAATAATACTCACACGACAACGCTTAATAAGTCTGCACATGAAATGAGGAATAAAGTACTCGAGTCAAACGATTCTTTGTTTGAGTGGTAATCTAATCGGTCCATTACCGCTTTTGTGTGTTCCCCACGAACAATTTCTGTTCCGTTTGAGATTTTTGTGTTTTACCCTCATAATACCTGTCATACAATACTCACAGATTTTTTTCGCATGTATTTTTCCGTCCTCACATATTCAACAACTTTAATAAAAAAAGTGGTAACTGAACGCATGCTGCATACTTTTGTTTATTTGGTAGTGTTGCAATTCCCTAAGCCTTAAAGTATTTTTTAGCTTTTTTTCTATCTGAAAAGTTATTGTTATGATTGTTTTTTGTTTTTTTGTTTGTTTGTTGTGATCATGCCCACCCCATGAAAGATAAAATGACGATGAGGAGGAGAAAGAAGGTGGAACAGAATCGTAAAGCACTTGTGGTATGTCAGTTGTTTATTGTTATGGTCATAATCGAATCGTATATTATAAGAAACAAACAAACATACATATGTACATAAATGCATTAAGGTTGCAACGTCATTGGAACATTTTCTTTGGTTGGCCAAGCCAGGTTGAAGAGTGATTTGTGTGGTCGTTATGGTTTATGGAATTTAATCGCTTTATTTTATAGTGTCACAGGAGGGGAGAGAAATATTTAAAAATAAATATTTTATATCAACGAATTTTTCAGACGAACTTAAAAATAACTTTATTATTAACTCCTCACAAATATTCATAATCTCATAAAAACTTATGACAATTTTGTATGTTTTATAAATTCTCCTATGTTATGTAACTGTCAAAACCCCGCCATATTCAAAATTCTTGGCACGTCAACAAAACATTTATTTTTCATTAGAAATGTCTCTCGGTAACTTACATCGACCACTTAGCATAATTTATTCATAGAAATAACATAGCAGCAGCAACCTTAAAAATGTCGAACACCAAGAATTAATGCGAAAGCAAAACGCCATTTCGCCAACAACATTGAACTACTAGTCCCTGAGTTCCTGGTTACTTTATAGCTGCTACAAAACGAGTTTAGCAGCTATCACATAACAGGGTCCAGTTTAGATAAGATAGCTAATCGTGTCATTCATTCGTTCGTTCTTTTATCCCCATTCATTAACAAACGCCCACACGTTCCAACAACGGCCAAAGAAACAAAAACACTGACAATGATCGAACGAATAACTGAACGTGTACGTGTCGCACAAATAGGAGAATATTTGTTTAGTATTCTTAACAGCCGCATGTTAAACACATTTCATAAAAAATTAACAACACTTTGAAAAAATATTAGAAGTTTAAAAACAACGCGAAGAAAATATCTGTGCATTTTCCAAGAAATGCAATCAAACTTGAAAGAAACAACAGTTGTTTTTGGACGAAATGGCACCAAATGCCACCACAACTGAGCATGAGTTCAATGACACAGTGGGAAGGCATATATTTTTGCACAATAAAGGAATTTCATGCTTAAAATTTTAGACTTAATTGAGAGATGTACTCTAATGATCTATGTTTGCCGCAAATATTGCAATTTGCACGGTTTGGACATGGCTGAATAGACTTCAAATAGTTTGAAACGGATTTTTTATAACCCTAAATGTTTATAAGACAAACATCCTCAAAAAAGATCTCAATGATATGGGTCCTACTTTTTGTATACGAATCGAAACGGCGCGTCTAAAACACCACGTGTACAGAACCGTTGGCACCTTTGGAAATATGATGTCGTTTAGCCTGAGAATCAAACACGAACATTCAGTGTGCCAGACGGGTGTGCTTACCATTGCACCACGGTGGAACCCTAAATATATGGTGTATAAATCATTATTTTGTTCATAGATACATATTTTTGATTTCAGAACGTTTCATCTTTAAATTGGCTGCATGCTCTAAAGCAGTCTTGTGCACCAACACAGACATAATTCCCTAAGTTGGCGAGCAGCTGAGCATTACACTGATAGTGTAAGTACGTGCGGGTCTGCTTATGTATATTTTTGAAGCCAATTTGGAGTCTTCTGCACTCTGCTCTTATTTAAAGCAAAAATATATACAAATCTTTTATAAATATCTACAGTTACAATAAAAAATGTCACAGAATATTATCGGATTTTCAAGATTAGGGGCACCAAATAATTTGAAGGCGCATTAGCTTTAAAACTAAAATAAAACACAACTTAATCAGCTACTATGATTATCAGATGCCTTTAATTCTGTAGTCATACGACAGATTATTAAGTTTTGTCCTAAAGGGTTAAGACACTTGTCATGCAAAATTTTTTTGCTTATCTTGAGGCCACAGAATAACTAGTTATTCTAGTGGTCATTCACACAGAAAAAATGGCCTATCTAACATATGTCCCAAACATATTTTGCAGTAAACATATATTTGTTTGCAAGCAGTTCCAAACATAACATATGTTTGGGTCCTGCAAACAAATATATGTTTGGGTGCAATCAAACACAAACCCAAAATCCACAAAAAAAAAAAACAAACACATGTACCAATGGGCGCTTTTTGAGAGCAAGGGAGCGTAAATGTCAATGTGAAACACATTGAAATGTCTGCTCACTTGCTCTCAGCAAGCGCTCACTGGCTATTTCTAACATATATACATATTGGTGTTTTTTATTGAAGGGCATAGACACAAGGCAAAACAACAAAGACACATAGGTACATACAAAATTCCAAAGAAATACATAACACACTTTAACAAAAGAAAAACTGAATAAAATCATTTATACACGGTGTGCCTTAACCAAATTTAAATGAAAGGTGCTTACAACTGGGACTAAAGACAATTTTGTAGCTGTGAAAATTCTCTACAAGATTCGCTGATTTTTTCCTCGTTTGTACCATTTTTAAGATATTTACGTTTAAGTTGGGAAATTGCAGTCATAACATTGTTTTATAAGGAGACTTGTCCCAATTTGAACTAATATATCTCAAAAACGGTAAAACCTACGAAAATATCATAGAGGTCAATCTTGTGGAGAATTTTCACAGCTACAATATTTTCTTTAGGCCCACTTACATAGGACTCGCCGTTTCCAAGCAAAATCGTGAAAACCTGAAGAACCCCTAAAAATGTGAACTTTAATCGCGATTTATTTGAAAATCCCTCCGGCGATTTTTTTGTTTCTTGATATTTCTTATTGTAGTTTCAGAATCTGCAAAAACTTTCTAGGTGTAAGCACCTTCCATTTAAAATTAGTTAAGGCGCACCGTGTATAAAAAGTCGCACTTTTAAAAAGAAAAAAATATGTAGAAACATCGTTGAACGCTTCTCCTTAGTTGTGAAATAAAACACATTTTCTTCAAAGTTGAAATCATCAGCGGGAAATCGTCATCTGGAATCAAATGATTACACTGTACAACACAAAAATAATTACAAGATAATTTGGCCAGATTATGAAAGAGGACCTAAAAAAAAGACGACACGTGTATCGGCGTTTTGAAAGTTTACGTCGGGAAGTAACCTAAATAGACGTGGCAATTTCCGACCATTTCTTCAGGTTTTGAAATATTCGATATCAGATTCCTTGGAATCCTTGCATTTTAGGTATAAAGTGTCTTTGGCAATATTACTGACAACAATGCGGGGTATCTTCTTATGAAAAAAATTAACATTGCGAGTCACTAAATGGGACTTTTTGCTCCCTTTTTTCAAGAACGTTTAAAAACCCCTTTAAAATGTGATCGTATCAGATAAAAATATTCTACAAAATTATTTGTCATAAAATTGTATTATAGGTCCCCGAATACACCAAAACTCTAAATCGTTTAGGTACGCCAGGAATCTGCCAAAAGTAAAATCACGTTTTAGGGTTAATGTTGTACTTTATCTAAGTTTATTAAGTTTTGTCCCACAAAACTTTATTCTAGATAGAAGACGTCAAAGACAAAAATATTCTCCATCAAATTTCAATATAAGTCGCCGAATAAATGAAATATGTATTTACAATATATATCAAGAAAATATATACATCAATTTTGCCAAAAACGCACCCAAATATTTTTTTTTGAATAAATTTGTTTTGTTCTTTTTTCGAGTTGATGCCTGAAAGTATAGACGAAATGTGTTAAAAGAAGAAATATTCTACACAAAATTTCACTGTTAGTTCCTGAACAAACCAAACAAAATTAAATATTATAGGTAGGAATTTTTTGTTAAACTTTTAGACTCTTAATTAAAATATTTCACTTTTTGGGGATTGTGTCAAAAGAAGAAATGTTTCAAATCAAATTTCATTATGAGTCTCTGAACAAAAGAAATTTGTAGCTACATATACTATTTAAAATCTCCAGAAGCTTTCGCTTTTTATATATGATTTAGGACTGCGGTCACAAAATATATTTTATTGATGTTTTTCATAATAAATTCTTTCAGAAGAATATGTGAGCTCGATCCAAACTGTTTTTGAAACATCTGTGGTGAATATATATAGGGAAAATATTGATAACCCAGATGGAACTTTGAAACATTACGTATTTTAGTACTATAAACTAAAATATCGTCATCAGGATAAGTCATAGGTTCCTGATATTGTATGTGAAAATGCGGGGATAGTCTACGGCTATTGTCCAGTGAATATATCTAACATACGAGTCCTAACATCCATGATTTTGGCATGGTCCTAAATACTATAATGGTGGCAGCTACTCCTGCTCTGACTAAATTGACTGAATTAGAAATATGTTGGTACCCAAACATATAAAATTGAGATATGTTATAAAATGTTGCAAACATATATTTGTTTTTGTATAAACACCATAGAACGTACCTGCCGATTTTTTATGCACTCCACAGTAGCACGGAGTCGATCTAGCCATGTCAGTTTGTTGTAATCACCTAGCGTTCACAAAAATTGAGCTAGAGCGTTATATTTTTGAACCCGATTTTTTACGATAGGCAGGTCAAGTTCGAAGATGGGATATATCGGCCCATGATTTGGTATAGCTTCCGTATAACGATACTAACCTATTTTGAGGATTTTAGCCACAATTTTAAACCGAACGAGCTGTAATTTGACGTTTAGGGTTCTTGGGATCACAGCACAACTTCAACAAAAATTATCAACATGGGTCTATGTTTAGGTATAACCCTCATATAACAGTACATACCTCCCGATTTTCGGTATTTTGAGGATTTTAGCTACAATTTTTAATCGAACTAGCTGTAGTTTGACATTTGAGGTTCTTAGGGGTCAAAATACTTTTTCACCATAGGTCCATGTTTAGGTATAGCCCTAAATAAAGTTACCTCCCGATTTTCTGTATTTTCAGATCTTTATCTACATGTATTGACTGCACTACCCGTAACTTGACATTCGAAATTCCCTGTAGTGATGAAACTTCTCCACTAAAATTGTCATAACGGTACATCCCTATTTTCGGTATTTGACATTTGTATTTTGAGGCCATTAGCTAAATGTTTTTACTAAACTCCACGTTTAGGTATAGCCCTCATATAACGGTACCTCCCTATTTCAGCTGACCGAATTAGCTAAAATTAGGCGTTTGGTGTTCCCAGTGCTCAAAAAAATTTCCACATAAATTTCTGAACATTTATTTTTCCATATTAGGTCATGTTTATATTATAGCCTTTTGCAGGGTTACCTTCTTTATGAGGATTTATTTAAAATGTGTAAGTAATGGAATTGACGTTTGAAACCCAGCGGGTTTCCGGTTATATATAAACTTATATAAGTTCAGAACAGTTCATGGTGGAGGACATACAAAGTTCGGCCTGGCAGAACTTAACGCTTTTTTACTTTATTGACAAAGGCTGTAGGTAAAGCCGACTTGTACTTTCTAACTTGTTGTCTAATCCTGCATTTTCTTTCTATAATGAGTGCAATTTCACCAAAGAGTGGATAGAAAAGAGAATCCTTTACAAAAGCCTGTATAGGTATACATAAAAACTGCACTCTCGACATCACGCCCTACTTCCAACCATTCCAGTATTCATTATAAAATAATTTTCTTTCCAAATCAAAGCACTGTTTATCTAATAAAATAGAAAATAAGCGTGCAAACACGTTTTTTCTGTTACACGCAGTCGCATGAATTATTAGCGGTTTATATACTTCGTTTTTAACTCCTTTGGGATTTTCAAAGTGTTAGTTTTACAAAGTGATTTAATGAAAATGACTGCAATAAAACAGCAACGCCACCGAACCGTGTAGAGTGTGTGCGCGAGCAGTGGACATATCAAATGGAATATAATGAAAACAAAAATAGCAACAGTATTGGCCTGCAACTGGACTATTGAACAGTAAATGTTCTCTATATTATTCAGCTGGTTAAACATGTTTTAAAGAATTTTCAAAACTGTCTGCCTGGCTGGCGGGCTGTTAACTCTGCTTCCCTCGTGGTTAACAACAAATCACAGTTTATGGGCATTAATCCAAAAACAAGACTTTATTCTTATATAATAATCCTCTAGAAAACATAGATTAACAACAGTCAGGGTTAGAATATTGAGACAGTAGCAAAGCTTAAACTGCTTATCACCGCAGAACATGGTTTGGTTCGGTCGTGTTATAGTTTTCCAGCATACAAAAAAACCAGATTGAAAATATTTAACAGCTTAATGGAAGCGATATGAAATAATCACCTTAACATAAATTGGGGTTTAAATGTTGTTAAACTCCAATAGATTGCTCTGTGATCTAAGAGGGGAGGAGGCTCAAAAACACAATTTGATAAATTAAATAGACAATAATTAAACAAAACAAAGAATGATTATTATTAACTTATTGTTTAAATAAATACTCAATATTGATAAGAAAAAACAAACAAAATTGAGTAATTGTTTAATTAACGTAATTTTCCACACACTTTCAAGGCTTAGATAAGATTTGTTAGAAACATTGGTTTGTTTTTTTTTTATTTTCATATTATTATATTATTTTCATAGTTGCATAGCTTGTTTCTGCTTGCACAATTAGCTAATGCATTTAGTAGCTAATAACCCTCAATTTTTTGATAGATGACACCACTCGTTTCTGGGTTTCTGTGATGTGTGTGATTGCCATCATCTAATAGTCGACGAGTTTGGTGACAATGTCTTTTTTAATAGCATCTTGTGCTCTAAGCTTAGCTCATATTACGCCTGTCATTATAATGAGGTTGCTCGTACATAACTATGGTGAGACTCATCATCATCATCGTATTCGTAAGACACAGCAATCAAAGCGAATGGAGTTTTGTGAATTTGAGCCCTCTGGGAAAATATGCTTTTAAGACCTTCAAAAGAAATATTCACAAGTTTGATATTAAAAAAATAAAACGATAAAAAAGAAGAACTATGATGGAAAACCTTTTATGTTGACATTTTTGGGTCATTGATGAGGCTAAACATAGTGATCAATCAAAATTAAAATGCGGTATAATTATGGGAATATTAAGAAATAAAATGAAAATAATAAATAAATTCTGATATATAGCCTGTTTTTACATAATCAACCTACAGATAGATATACGATCAAATACATACGTGCCTCATTGAAATAATGGAAGTTCGGGAAGTTTTTACCAATTCTGAAACTGCAAAGTTCATAGATGAGAAAAATCAAAAAACAAAAAAAAAACGCCCTTTTTAAATAAAACGCGATACATGTTGACATTTTTAGGAGTTTGTTAGGTTTTCACGATTTTGCTTGGAAACCACAAGTTCTGTCGAGGAGGAACTAAAGAAAATGTTGTAGCAGTGAATATTCTCTACAAGATTGTCCTTTATGATGTTTTCGTAGGTTTCGCCGCTTTTGAGATGCTGAATTTCAAATTGGGACAATTCACTGACTGCATCGTCTATCTAACAAAAAACCTAAAAATGTGACCTGAACTTCTATATCTCAAAAATGTTTAACCTTGGGAGAAATCATAACGATCACTGCTCTAGAAAATTTTGACAGCTACAACATTTTCTTTAGCCCCATTTCGCCCTAATGTGGATTATAGTGAAGGAAGTCTCCTATCGGAAGTCTCCTATGAACACGGCAACAATACGAAGCTCTTGATTCATGCCGCCTCTGTTTCGGCCAAATTGTCAAAAGAAAAATATTTAAACTATGTTCTCAAGGAAGTTCGGTATCAACCAACTAAACTGAGAAAACAATTAACTTCGACAGAGAAAATTTATGAACGATATATCCAAATCTGAAACGATTTCAATATGATGTCTCAATAATGTTTTTTAGACCAAATTCCGTCAGACACTTAAACTTTCATCACAATTGGACACATATAGCGTGATTGCTGCACAAAATACCTAAAATCGGGTGAAAATATATATGGGAGTTATATCCAAATCTAAACCGATTTCGATATAATTTGGCACACTTGTTTCTACACCTAATTCCGTCACACATTTTAAATTTCATCGAAATTGGACAGAATTTGCGTGTTTGTTGCACCAAATACATCAAATCGGGCGAAAAAATATATAGCAGCTATATCCAAATCTGAACCGATCTCAATATAATTTGGCAAACATATTTCTAGACCGCTTCAAATTTCATCGTGCGAAAATATATATGGGAGCTATATCCAAATCTGAACCGGTTTCAAAATAACTTGCCAAACTTATTTCCAGTCCGAATTTCACCACATATTCCAAATATCATCATAATTGGACAGAATTTTCGTGTTTGGTCCATCAATTACTCGAAATCATGCGAACATACATATATATGAGAGCTATATCTATATATGAACCGATATCAACCAAATTTGGCGGATTAGTTTCTAGGCCGATTATAAATATATGCGCGAAATTTTGAAGGTCTAGCTTGCTCTGTGATTTTTTGCCTCAAAAACCTGTCATCGGCCCCATCGTGCGATGTAAAGAAGGTTGGCGTAGGTGGTCACACAACGGAGATGTCGCAATAGTCGCTAATCCAACCAATTTTTAATATTTGGGATGGAAAGAACGAATATCGCAGCTTTGGTTAGGGACCTTCCAAAAGCAAAACCTGGCAATGAAAATAGAATATCCCACCCATACAATAATGCAAAGTAGGTTTGCGTAGGTGGACAAACAATGTAGATATCGCAACTTTCTATAATACATCCCATTTGTCACTTTTTTAATCACGTTATAGGTAGGAAATTTGATCTGTTCGTCACGAAATTTCGGGGGTTGAAGCCTATTTTGGTGATTGTAGGATCATATGCAGAAGTCGGAATGGGCAAAAAAGCTTCTGAGGAGAAAAGGTCAAAGTTTTATTCTTATGCGAAAATCTCCACTTCTGTTAAGATTATTCTAAAAGCAAAGCCTGGTAATGAGAGTAGAAAACATCACCTTTGCAGCAGTGTGAAGTAGGTTGGTGTAGGTGGTCCAAATATCGTAATAGTCACTAATCCAACTCAGGTGTTATTTTCGGAATTTCAATTGTAATGACGAATATCACAGCTTTGGTTGGTGACCTTCCAAAGGCAAAGCCTGATAATGAAAGTAGAAAATCTCACCTTTACAATGACAAGTAAGTAGGCGTAGGTGTTAAACAACGAAGATATTGCAAAAGTCGGTAATGCATCCCATTTGTCATTTTTTTTTGTAATCACCCTACGGGTTGCAATTTTGATCGGATCGTCAAGAAATTTTGGTGGCTGATGAGAGTCAGAGAGGAAGAAAGCTAGTGATTTTGGTTATGGTCATATAATATTCAAGGATCGGAATAGGTAAAAAACTTATGTGGAGAAAATTGAACATCTCCGAAAATCTCCGCTTCTGTTAAGATTATTCTAAAAGCAAAGCCTGGTAATGAGAGTAGAAAACTCCACCTTTGCAGCAGTGTGAAGTAGGTTGGTGTAGGTGGTCCAAATATCGTTATAGTCGCTAATCCAACTCAGGTGTTATTTTCGGAATTTCAATTGTAATGACGAATATCACAGCTTTGGTTGGTGACCTTCCAAAGGCAAAGCCTGATAATGAAAGTAGAAAATCTCACCTTTACAATGACACAAAGTAAGTAGGCGTAGGTGTTAAACAACGAAGATATTGCAAAAGTCGATAATGCATCCCATTTGTCAATTTTTTTGTAATCACCCTACGGGTCGCAATTTTGATCGAATCGTCAAGAAATTTTGATGGCTGATGGGAGTCAGAGAGGAAGAAAGCTAGTGATTTTGGTTATGGTCATATAATATTCAAGGATCGGAATAGGTAAAAAAACGTATGTGGAGAAAATTGAACATGGTGTCCCTATGAAAATATCTCGGTTTTATTCCAAAAACAAAGTCTGTCAATGGAAGAATAAAAGTTCAACTTTACTTTGTAATGAGAATATTCCAGCTTTTTGGCGCAGTTAAACAAAAGTGGCCAATAACAATCAAGACATTATGTGATTTTAATTGATCCCAATTAACGAATACGAATTGAATATCCAGTGTAGCGGAAATTTACAAATCGTAGCTTTATTTCTAAAGGGACATCTATATTAGGGTACCACAATCCACCAATGACAAACTCATGGTAAAATCAGGAGGTTCGTAAGGCTACTGACAAAATAGACAAACATAGACCATCTTGCAAATGAATCTAATTTTTGGTATCGTTCCTTTCCAATTTTACAATGTGCAAAGTTTCGGAAATTAGGACATCCAAAACGTTTGTGGCACATGCAGAGTAGTTTGAGTCCTTTTGGGCTATTATTTCCAGTAAAATGAACTTGCCGCCGATAAAATGTACTGTCGTACAACTTCAACCTCAGTCGGTATCAACACGAAGTGACAAGGAAAAGTATAGGGAGAAGAGGAGAACCTTTTTTTCAGAAAAAAGAAATAAAGTTTATTAAAAACGTGGTCGTGAGAACGTCTTAAAAATATGTATACGTTTGGAATAATTTTTACAATGTGCAAAAAATATGACATTCAATACGTAAGTGGCACAGGCAGAGTTGTTTGAGGTCTTTTGGGTCATTATCTTCAGTAGTATGAACTTGCCGCCGATAAAATGTACTGTCGTACAACCTCAATTGTGCGCCGTTCCCTTTTCATTGGACTTTTTGTAAGTCAATAATGTAAGATTTGTAACTTTTTAGGAAATCCACCATTGAAAAAAACTAGTCCTTGGGCTCAATTCTGTTTCTATGAAAAAGTGAAATGAAAACTTTTATAAAGGAAAAAATGTCAAATGAAAAAAATATAAAGGAAATATTTTTCATTTCGGATTTTCATAAAAGAATAATCTAGCCTCTGTACTTTTAAGTATTCAAAGAAATAATATTTTCCTTTTGTTTCAACCCACTGTGTGATATTTATCAAATGAATTCTAAAAAATGCATTAACAAATGACACAATTAACAAAACAACATTGTTGAAATTCAAATCATGCTGATGCTACTAGCTTCAACTGATTGAATCAAAAATCTGAAAATGTCAAATCGATTCATCTTCTGGCTAAAAGGCAGATGATGTCATTAAGCACAGCTGTATATCAACGAAAAAAACCTTATGATTTTTTTCTATATGATGATCATTAACAAAGTCGTGACAAATTTCTTTGAAATCAATGAGTGTGTGCCTGCTAGTTTTGCATTTTTTTTTTTTTTTGCGATAGCAACTTCATTTGCGGATTTCATCTGACATACCAAAAAGCCATGGCTTGCTGGCTGCTGGTTGGTGTTATGGCATGAGTCCAACTATGTTTTCCTCAATACAACTTATTAAATTTTAACATTTAACTATTTTTTTTGTATTCTGTGTTCAATAGAGACAAATTTGCATTTGCATCATGTTTTTCATGCTCTCCAATTTGCATTCAAGTCGTCAGCCGGTCTATCTGTCTGGTTTCCTTAAAGTTGTTTTTTTTTCGTTTTTGTACGCCCTAACTCAGTACAACCATTTGCAGGTGTAATTTGCATACATATCGCGATTTCAATATCATATTTCAATTTTATTACGTTTTCCAATGCACACAACAATGCACATTTTGCTTAAATTAATGTAGAAAAAAGTTGAAATTGTAATTGCGATCACAGTGCAGCCTGTAGTCAGCTATGTAGATGGCGGCGGGGTCTGTATTTCCAATGAATCGATTGCCACATACCCATTTTTTGCAATTTAATGGTAAAATAAGGTTTTGTTTTTTATGTTTTCTGTGTCATTAAAAAATTAAATGGAATAAATGTCGAATTTTATTTGGAAGTCAGCATTTTTGTAGCCTCTTGCATTTTAAAGCGCTTTTTGCCTAGTAAGGTTGAAAAATTAGTTTAGAAATTGTGACATAATTAAATCAACAAATATATGAAGGTGTACAAAAAATGAGTTACCAAATTGGAAATATATGAATATTGGCCAATATTTATTGCGAGCTGCTGACGGACAGACAGACGGACGGACGGAAAGACGGACATGGTTATATCGACTTAGAATTTTACCCTAATAAAGAATATATAGACTTTATAGGGTCTCCGATGAATATTTCGATGTGTTACAAACGGAATGACAAATTAAATTATACCCTCCATATTATGGCGGAGGGTATCAAAAACAAAGCAAAAGAAAAACCCCCTAAAGTTGTTGACCCCCGGCAAACATTTTTAGGATCATGATCTGCGAATCTGCACCTGCAATATTCGCAGTTTTCGAGTTGGCAGATGCACTTGAAAAGTACCGGGCCGACATTTCTGCTATACAGGACATACAATGGTTTGGGAAAGGCGTCACAACAACACCTAAAGGTGACGCACTGTATTATAACTAGACATCGGATTTTTGCATGTTTTTTATTTCTCATCCGATTGGACTCAAATTTTGGATCTAGGCGTTTTAAGGGTCAATTTTTCGATATTTGGGGTCATATCAAAAACATGCAAAAAATATGCAAAAAATATGCAAAATATATGCAAAAAATATGCAAAAAATATGCCAAAAAATATGCAAAATATGCAAAAAATATGCAAAATATGCAAAAAATATGCAAAATATGCAAAAAATATGCAAAATATGCAAAATATGCAAAAATATGCAGAATATGCAAAAAATATGCAAAATATGCAAACAGTTTTTGGCCGAAAATCGTCATAAAAGTCGAAAAATTGTCAATTAAAGTTGAAAAAACCATCAAAAAATACATAACAGTGTTCTAAACTAAGACTGTTGACCGTATAACATCGTTTTTTTAGCAGATTATTATGTTATTGAGACCATTTACGACAATGTGGTGTAGGATATAAAAGTATGGTATTGTAATACAATTTTTTTATTATTAAACTATGCAAAAATATAAAATTTTATAGAATATCAAACGCTCTATGTAAAATTCAATACTTTCTTTGTAATAATTTGTAGCGTTGTGCTGGTTATTGTTCAAAGGGAACAAATCGATGTCGGATTTTTTAAGGCGGCAACCGCATAATGTTTTTAGTTGGGTCAGATTTTAAGATAATCAAAGTTTGAGCACAATTGAAATATGTTAACATGTGCCACTCGGGCCCTGATGTTATGAAAATCTCGATTTTTTTGGCTATTTAGCGATTTCGGCGACCCATTTCTCTGGAATGGTTAAAGCTTTTTTTCCATATTAAGCATTAAATTAAAGACCATTCTGTTCTTAACATTTCTTGTTGAACAACAAACTACGTAAATATTACAGAATTCGAGATAATAATGGCAATGTCCCGAAAAACTTGACTAGGTACGCCTTTGTGCGAATTAAAAAACCTTTTCTTCATTTTTATCAATTTTTGGAATGAAAACAAATGTCTCTGACATTTTGTTCTAAATTAAATTTATTCAAGAGTCAGACATCATGTGGTTTTGGAGCTATCTGGGTACAGCTGACTACTTGAAGAACGCTCTGCTATGTAGTTCGCAACTTTCAAGTTGTTTACCATACTTTGCGTCTCCTGGAAATTCGGAGTTAATGTTTAATCTCTTGAACAACAAGAATTATGCCAGATCTTTTTCTAGGATTTTCGGCAGTTGCTCTTTTGGAAGTTTGGATCGAATATTTCTAAAGAAATTTGAATCTTTGCTTTGTTAAGATTTTTGTTGCCTTTTGGCTCTTTACGGCGTTTTGCACCGTTGGATCAAACAATGCCAAGCCAACAAGTTCAGGACTAAGATCCACAGGTGATTTATTATTTTGCTTTTTCCTTTTTCTGATACTTGTTTGTCTATGTTTTCGTATTTTAATAGATTTTCAATGAGGTCTAGCTCTTGTTTTTATGCTAAACGTATCGTAGAATCTGAAGAACCATCTGTCCCGAAAACAATCAAGCGTGGCTTCAAGAAAATCGTAACTATGCAATTGTCATTGGTGCTGGAATCATTATAGCTACAGTAGAAGCTATCGGAGAGGATCCCTACAAATATAAGATCTCTAGAGGCTTTATCCGTGAACAGCGGAGAATAAACCGTGACAAATAAACTCAACAGCTTCAAGGAACGAGGCTATTTGTGTGCACTGGCATGGGAAACTAGCAGCCCGTTTTTTTCTTCTCTGTTTTGAGAATATCTGGTATTCTCAAAACAGAGAAGAAAAAAACGGGCTGATGTTCTGGTATCACATGGGGGTAAAGAACAACTCCTATGCGTTCCTGAAACTGACAGTAGCTCCTGGGAGTCACGGGGTCCGCGAGCTCGAGCAGATATTAGAGAGCTTCTGTACCACCGTACAAACTTGTTAGAAAATTGTTAAGAGGAATTTTTGACTGCAAGTTTGGAAGCACATCCGGACATCAACCAAACATATTCAAGCGATTTCTATAAGAGTAGTCTGCGATTGACAAATCCAAGATCGAAGTAGGCGAGAGTGTTTTAAAACTACTGCCCAGCCCACTTCCCAAGAACAAGTGGCCATAGAAGCACCTTGCGTTTAAATCGTTCGAGACTGGACGCCCCCAGAATGATTTTTTCTATTTTATTTATTTATTTGGTTGAGAGTTTGGGTTATTGATTTTACAAAACGTATAATGAACAAGATAATGTTTATATAGATATAATATAGGATATATTGGGTAAACATTATCAATAGGTTAAAAAGAAATAGAGACAATAGATTGAGTTTAATACAAAAAATAGTGAAAAGGATATTCAGAAATATTTTTAGGTCCAAAACAAGACCTAAACCGCATTGAAGATTTACTTAATACGAAAGGCATTCACAAACAAATATCAGATAAAGGAAATAGCAAAATGATAAATCATATGTGGTACCTTAGTCCTGAACTTATTGGTCTGGCATTGTTTGAACTGATAGTGCAAAACACCGTAAAGATCCAAAAGACGACACAAATCTTAACAAAGCAAAGATAGAAATTTCTCCAGAAATAATCGATCCAAACTTACAAAAATCAACTGCCGAAATTCCTAGAAAAAGGTTTACCAGGCATAATTACAAGTGAGACTTAATTGTTGTTCAAGAGATTAAACTTTAACTCCGAATTTCTTGAAAAAGATTCTGCAACTTGACCACAGAACATCAATTACCAGGAGGGGTAAAGGATGGTAAATAACTTGAAAATTGTGAGCGACATAGCAAGGAGTCGAGTTCATCACCAAATTGTCATCTGTACCCAGATGGCTCCAAAACCACATTATGTCAGTCCCTTCATGTTCACAGATATATCCCGTGTAAGCAACATTTTATAATTTCAACGGCCGATATGTCTGTTGAGTCTCTACAAAAGGCGAACCATGTCACATAATGGTGGTTGTGAGGGTTCGAATCTTCGGCTTTCCTTTTTCACTTGCAAACATCATCGGTCATTAAGCTCGACTCCAACGAGAAATGAATTAAAATTAATATTAAAATAGATCTTCGCCCTAATAGACAACATTTTCAAATAAAGTAAAATATATTCGTTTTCATACGAAGAAAAAAGATTTTTTTTAATAGACTCCATTTTTGCCCTAAGTCCTTTTTCGGGACATTGGGTTTAAAAATTCGAATTCAGTAACACTTACGTACATTGTTGTTCAGCAAGAAATGTTAAGAACAGAATAGATTTTAATTAAATGCGTAATACGGGCAAGTAGCTTTAACCGTTCCACATATATAGGCCGTCGAAGTCGCCTAATAGCAAAAAAATAGATTTTCATAACTTCGAGGCCCCAGTACCACGTGTTAACATATTCGAATTGTGCTAAAACTTTGGCAATCTTAAAATCTAATAATAATAAAAGGTTTAGGCGGCTCCCTGGCTAAAAAATCCGAGATCGATTTGGTCCTTTGAGTTAAAATCAGCCCAAAGCTACAAATTAAATTAAGATGCAACAAACAAGAAAATATTGAATTTTACATAACACGTTTGATATTTTATCAAATTTTATATTTTTACATAGTTTAATAATCAAAAATGGTATTACGATACCATAATTTTATACCCTACACCACACTGTCGTAAATGGTCTCAATAACATAATAATCTGCTGAAAAAAACGCTGTTATACGGTCAACAGTCTTAGTTTAGAACACTGTTATGTATTTTTTGATGGCTTTTCCAACTTTAAATGACAATTTTACGACTTTTATGACGATTTTCGGCCAAAATCTGTTTGCATATTTTGCATATTTTTTGCATATTCTGCATATTTTTTGCATATTTTGCATATTTTTTGCATATTTTGCATATTTTTTGCATATTTTGCATATTTTTTGCATATATGCAAAATAAATACGAAATATGACCCTGCCATTGAATTTAGATTTCTTTGAAACGAATTTTGGTCCAATCAGAATCTTCGTATCTTTAATATTAAAAAATATGCAAATATGCAAAATCCGATGTCTAATTATAACTGTCATGACATAAAGCATGAGTTTGGTTGCGGATTTGTAATGGGTCGGAGGTTAAAACATCTGGTCCCCAGCTTCACCCCTGTGAATGAAAGACTCGCTGCAATTCGATTAAAAGCAAAGTTTTTCAACATCAGCTTTATTTGCGCTCATGCTCCCACTGAAGACAAGGACGAACAGACCAAAGATATATTTTACGAGCGCTTAGAAGAAACATATGACCGTTGCCCTGCCCATGACATTAAAATTATTCTAGGCGATTTTAATGCCAAAATTGGAAAGGAAAATATCTTTGACCCAACAGTCGGGAATTCCAGTCTCCACAGTGAAACATCTGACAATGGTATGAGGCTGATAGACTTTGCAGCTACAAAAAACATGGCAGTACCAGATTTAATCGTCGCGAAATTCATAAGGGAACCTGACTGTCTCCCGATCAAAGAACAAGTAATCAAATTGATCAATGATCATGTTGTGATAGATGGAAGACATTCATTGAGCGTGTTGGATGTACGATCGTTCCGAGGCGCAAACATTGATTCAGACCACTGCCTTGTTGCAGCAAAGGTACGTACCCGCCTTAACGTTGCAAATAAATCACGAACAGACACAACGCGGAAGTTGGACATCGATAGGCTGCAAACACAACAGATAGCCACAGCATATTCCACTCAACTAGCCGAATTGCTTAATGAGAGCACTCCTCGTCCCGATAACATAACATAATGGCAAAATATTGGCCACTCCATGCAAACAGCCGCAAAATCCATACTTGGATACCAGAGACCTCCGCAAAGGAATTTATGGTATGACCCGGAGTGTCGTGCTGCTACCGAAGAAAAAAATGCGGCATATAGAGCTACCTTACAATCAGTAGCAACGCGTAGCGCACTAGAGAGATATCGGGAGAACAGGAGAGAAGAGAAACGTCTTTTCCACAAGAAAAAGAGAGAAAGATGTATAGGAGCCAGAAAGAAGTCCGAAAATTCTACCAAAGAGTGAAACATCAAACAGATGGCTTTGGTACAGGCACATCCTCCTCTAGAGACCAGCAAGGTAATTTGGTAACTGATACAGATAGTGTACTCAGGATATGGAAGGAACATTTCTCCAATCTGCTGGTATCCAATAGTAGCGAAGACGATGATACCACAGGTCCAATCGCAGAAGATGGTATAGAATGTATACCACCCGGCCAAGATGAGGTTAAAAAAGCAATCAACCGGCTGAAGAATAATAAAGCAGCAGGAGCCGATGGCTTACCAGCCGAGCTGTTGTTTTAAGGTGTATGCATCAGCTAGTTAGCACCATCTGGCAGGAAGAACGCGTACCCGACGATTGGAACCTGAGCATCCTATGTCCCGTCCACAAGAAAGGAGATAAGACTGTATGCTCCAACTATAGGGGCATAAGTCTTCTCCCTATTGCCTATAAGATAGTGTCAGGGATATTGTGCGAACGACTAAAGCCAATGGTCAACTAAATAATTGGACCATACCAATGTGGCTTTAGACCTGGCAAGTCCACCATTGACCAAACATTTACCCTGCGGCAAATCCTGGAGAAGACCCAAGAGAATCAGATCGACACATACCACCTTTTTGTCGATTATAAAGAAGCCTTCAACAGCCCGCTGCGTGCAAAGGTATTCCAAGCCATGTCTGAATTTGGTATCCTCGCAAAGCTCATCCATACGGCTTCGTAAAATGACTTTAATTGACACAAGGTCCTCAGTTAAAATAGGAAAGAACCTCTCCGAAGAGTTTGGTACCAAAAGAGGTTTCAGAGAAGGAGACAGCTTTTCGTGTGGTCTCTTTAACATCCTGCTGGAAAAGGTAATACGAGATGCAAATGTCAAAAGAAATGGCACAATTTACACCAATAGCCACATGTTACTTGCTTATGCTGATGACATAGACATCATAGGACGATCAGTAAAGGGAGTAACTGATACCTTTAGGAAGGTCGAAGCAAAATCTGCGAAAGTGTGTCTGGCGGTAAACGGCGAAAATACCAAATTGATGGTGTCGACGCGCAAAGCGTCCATAGAGCTCGGACCAACTGTGGAAGTTGGTACCTATAATTTTGAGGTAGTAAAAGACTTCGTCTACCATCAGTTGTGAAATAAAAAGAAGAATTGTATTGGCAAACAGATGCTACTTTGGTTTATATAAGCAATTTAAAAACAAAGCCACATCTCGTCAAACAAAAATAACACTATACAAAACGCTGTTACTACCTGTGCTAATGTATGGCTCCGAAGCATGGGTACTTGCGCAAGCTGATTAGGCAGTGCTTGGTGTGTTTAAGAGGAAAATTTTTCGAAAGATCTACGGGCCGATTTGCGTTGACGGTGAATATCGACGTCGTATGAACCACGAGCTATATCAGCTATACATAGACATGAATATAGTTAAACGTATTGAGTTGCAACGATTGCGTTGGTTAGGCCATATCATAAGAATGAGCGATGATGAACCCGCTAAAAAGGCGTATGAATACATGCCACATGGCGGTGCACGCAGAATCGGCAGGTCTAAGCTTCGATGGAGCATACAAGTGTATGAAGAAATGAAAGGCGCGGCATTCCAGAAAGCGCAGCGAAAAACAGAGGGAATTGGAGATCTTTCCTTAGTTCGGTCTATGGAACAAATGTTCTGAAATGGGCCAGCTAAGTAAGTAAGTAAGCAAAGCTCATTCGGTTTTGTAAGACGATCCGGTTCTCAGTTAAAATGGGAAAGAAACTCTCCCAACAGTTCAGTACCAAAACAGGTTTCAGACCAGGAGACGTGCAATCTCTTACACATTTTTCTTGAAAAGAAATGGCACACGATACAACAATAACCACTGCTGACGATATAGCCGTCATTGGTCGATCAGTAAATGATACTTTTAAAAAGAACGAAGAGAAATCTGCTACTGTGGGCTTGCGGTAAACGGCGACAAGGCCAAATTGATGGTATCGACGCGCAATGTGAAGTTCATATAATTTTGAGGTAGTTACAGACTTTGTCTACCTTGGCACCGCCATAAACACAACAAACAACATCAATGAAATAAGAAGAAGGATTGTATTGCTCATCAGATGCTACTTTGGCATAAGTAAGCAGTTTTAAAACAGAGACACATCTTGTCAAACAAAAATAACACTTTACAAAACACGGATACTACCCGTGCAAATGTATGTTTCCGAAGCATGGGTGCTTACGCCGTGGGCGTACCCAGGAATAGCTAGGGGCAGCTGGCCCCCTCTAGATCCTACTTGTTTGTATGTAAAAAATGACCAGTAACGACAAAAAAGAATTCCTAGCTACGCCCATGGCTTGCGGAGTAGATAAGCACTGCCTTATGGTATGTTTTGTAGAAAACTTCTTCGAAAGATCTATGGGTCAATATGCTTTGACAGCGAATATCGACGTCTTGTGGACCACGATCTGTTTCGGGTATACAACGACATCCGTTGGCTAGGCAATGTCGTAAGTAAGCGATGTCCGTATAAAAGATGTATAAATACGGGACGTATGTCGCAGAACGGGAAAGCCAAAGTTTTGATGGATTAAACAAGTGGAAGACGAGGTCGAAAACACGGTATTTCAAATTGGAGAAGTAAAGCAGCAAATATAGGGGAATGGTAATGGATAGGTACCTGATTACTATTGGGTTTCATAGACTTTGTTCTGTTCACATCTTACATTATTATAGTTACCATTTTTGGTCCCTATTGCCAACTGAATGTTGGACTAAATGTTATTAATTCTCAATATTCATCAAATAATCGCCCAGCTTATTCATGGCTTAAATGCTTATCAGTTTTCCAAGCAGCTCATAAGATTGAGTGGTTTAGTGTTTGTTTTGAAAGCTATGACTAATCACATACATTTGAAAAGCATTTGTTAATCAATATTTTCCTAGCTCACATGTAACAGTCAAACATTATGACATACATATACATATACATATACATCTGTGGAATCTTGTGGCACTTGTCTCAATGGTTATATATTTCAATATTTATTTTGATAACAAACAACTACTGCAGGTGTTTATTTATTTTAATTTTGAAACCACCAGTGTTGTGAACAACAACAAATGATGGGATGCTGGGTTTGTTTGGAAAATTCATAGGAATAACAACAACGCAAAAACAATTCAATGACATTACAATAGAACCACCTTAGGTGTTAAAATCATTGCATGACCTTTAAAAAAGAGAACAACGAAAAAATCATGTTAATTTTTTGAAAGATTTATTGGAATTGGAAGTCAAAGAGCAAGGCAACAAGATTACATAGCTTGTATATATCTACAAAACACGAAGCACTTGTCAAAATCTATGCCACAAGAGCTTTACAAGGGAAGGGATACAAACAACAGTTTGCTGCTTTGCTTTTTTTTTCGGCACCAAAGCGAGTGTCTCCCAGAAAATACAAATCACAATTGTTTTAAAAAACGTGTTGCTTCTTTTTTTTTCGCTTCTAGCTTTTGATTGTTCATAAACGATTGAAATAAAAAATGCTATTTGTTCAAACCATATAAAGTGAGGTGTTCCTTGATTGTTTATCCCATTTTTTTCTTATTATTCTTCTTCTTTAAAAAGACATGAATTGAAATTCACCGCTAAAAATATATACAAAAAATGTAAAGCCTAAAACCGTAAGCCTATTGATGCTATGGAGAAAACAAATAAGTAACACAAAGAGGAAATAGCGTAACGCATGTTATGCGTTTGGAGTTCACAACGAATAAAGAAGCATCTCTGTTTTTTTTTTCATCTTTCTGAATACAATAGATATATGCTGGCCGATAAAATGGATCTACATCTCAATGGTGTTATGATGGAGAGCCAGCGGTTAACTCTGAATATGGCCAGTGGCAAATATGATCATCGATATACAGGGTGACCCAAAACTGAGGGATGAGTTTAACAAGTAAGAGTGAGGTATATTCCTGACAGGCCGGTCATGTGATACCCTACACTACTTCCGCTAGGCTCTGTTTTGCACGCTTCGTGTTCGTAATTTGTCGCAATATGGCCTCAGAATTTACAAACTGTACCAAAAATTAAATTTGAATATTTTTCTCATAATGGTCAATTTCATCCGCTAAATGCTATCCGATAATTATTCAAAATTATTGGAATTTTCCTTGAGCATACCTCTTACTTCGTGCAAAAATATGTCAGTATTAAAATATAACTGCGACCTCTAGCGTGATTCTGGTAACACTACACACAACTAAAACTGTGGGATCCCGGTATAAACTAGGCTGTAACTATGTTATCTGACCACGTACATCAGCGTGGCAGCTTGAAAATACTCAATTATTGTTTACTTTACAAATATTATTTTTATTTCGTCAAGTTGCCTTTGGCTTTGTAATTTTCTATTATCAACTTAGCATTGATTTTCATAATTTATGTATTTTGTGACAATCAAAATAATTTTCATTTTTTTTTTTCTAGTTCTAATTTGTCTTTTGAAAAATAAACATTAAATTTTTAATAAAATTAAATTGTTGTGGATTTGTTCATTTTTACCCAACAAAGTAGTGAGCCCCGACAAAAGAACTCAAATAAAGAACTTCTAATAAAAACGGACGCTACAAATGAATCAACAAGCCCATCAAACTCAACAAATACATCATCAACAATGGAAGTTCCATTTTGGCGTTCCGATCCGCGGCTTTGGTTCAAGCAAATAGAATCACAATTTATCATGGCCGGCATTACGCAAGATTCTACAAAATTCCACAACATTGTTGCGTCGATTGAAAGCAATATTTTGGAGAAAGTTGCAGATATAATCATCAATCCTCCAGCTGAAAATATCTATGACACGTTAAAGGCAACCTTATTAGCAGTTTTTCGGATTCAGAGAAGAACCGTCTCAAGAAGCTTTTGACGAACATTGAGTTCGGAGACAAAAAACCTTCAGAACTGTTATCCGAAATGCGGTCATTATCTCAGGGTAAGGTTTCCAACGACTTTCGGCACAGATGAAAGCAATTTTATCCGTTAGTGAAGACAGCCTGGAAAAATTGGCAGCGATGGCCGACAGGATTGCGGATAGTAGCGAATCAGATGTACATATCCATCCTCCATCAAACACTCGCTTAAAAGAAATAGAGAAGAAATTAAAAGCCCTTTGCAAGCAGATGGGTTCATTCCGGATGTCAAGAAGCCGTGGTAAGTCATCCTCAAAACATCGACGTCCGAATTCCGAAAGCAAATCAAAACCGAAGTGCTGGTATCATTTCAAATTTGGCGAGAAAGCCAGGAAGTGTGTTGCACCATGCAATTATATAACACCAACATCGGAAAACTGAATGGTGCACCGTCTTTGGTGACGGACGAGTGTACCCCAGAAGTATGTCGCCTCTTTGTTCAAGACACTAAATCGAAAATCAGGTATTTAGTAGATACAGGAGATGATTTAACGGTGTATCCTGTCTCAAAATCCATGCGCAGTCAACCTCCCAGTCAATTGATTTTGTATGCCGCTAACCAGACACCGATCAGGACGTATGGCACAAAAACCCTTTCCATAGACTTGGGCTGAATAGATTGTTTAAATGGAATTTCGTGATTGCTGATGTACAGAAACCTATTATTGGATCAGATTTTTTGGGTAAATATGGACTACTTATTGATATTAAAAATAATAGTCTTATAGATTCCCATACCAATCGGAGATGTAGTGGATCAATAGCAAGTGTGGAGGATTCCTCAATTAAATGCATATCAAGCACATCTGAGTATTCCTCATTACTTCGACAATTCGACGATTTAACAAAGATCAATTTCAAATCAAAGGCAAAGCATGCAGTTCAGCATCACATTGATACAACCAAAGGGTGGACCGTTTTCTGCAAACCTAGACGTCTTCCACCTGAAAAATTGCATGTTGCGAAAAAAAATCTATGCCACAAGAATTCGAGGAAATAATTCGTCTTGGAATATGTCGCCCATAAATTGGCAGTTGGGCTAGTCCGCTACATATGGTGAAGAAACCCAATGGAGAGTGGCGACCGTGTGGGGACTACCGAGGTTTGAATGCTCGCACAATTCCCGACCGATACGCAGTTTCACATATTGATGGTAAGATGGTTTTAGCAAGATTGATTTAGTGAAAGCTTACCACCATATACCGGTGGCCGAAGAAGATGTAAAGACGACAGCAATAAAAACACCCATAGGGAATTTCGAATTTCCCAGGAAGACATTTCCCGCCGATCAGACCACCATTGCTACCTACAGAGCCGGATAAAAAATGTGGGTCCATTTCACGCCCTGAATGTTTCGCGATCGACAACGAATATGCCGATCTTCGTATAATTTTGAAGACGTTTTAAGAACCTAATAATCTTGTCTTTAAGCGGAACTGAATTAAAAAAAATTGTGAACTGTCAAGTTCAAAATTTCGACTTTAACTAAAAAAGTTGACCGATTTCTGTCCAAAAATTAGGCAAAAATTTTTTAACAAAAATCGGTTTCGCTTAAAGATAAGATTTTTACGTAGTTAATAAGCTCACCAAATTATATAAAGATAGCTCCATTCGTTTCGAGCTATCGTTGGCACCGACTTTAAACATGAGATTTTGAGAAAAACGCATTTTAAGTTGCCCATCTACCCACAGAATACAACGGATTCTTCACTTTGAACGGTCATATCTCAGCAAATTTTGCTCCTATCGACTTAAAATTTTCTTTGGCACACTCTATTCTACCTCTACTTCAAAATAAGTTAATACATTTTTTTCGATTTTTTTTAAGGTGATTCTGAAACTACTTTGCGGATTCTGAAACTACAATGTTCATAGATGAAAAAATAAAAAACAAAAAAAATCGCCGGAGAGATGTTTAAATAATTCGCGGTCAAAGTTCACATTTTTAGGTTTATTTCAGGTTTTTTTAGGATTCCCGATAAGACTTGCCGCTTCCAAGCAAAATCCTGAAAACCCTAAATAAACCTTAAAATGTGAATTTTGACCGGAATTTATTTAAAAATCCCTCCAGCTATTTCTTCTTGTTTTTGGATTTTTTTCATTGCTGTTTCAGAATCTGTAAAAACTTCCCGGGTGTAAGCGGCTTTTATTTAAAATTAAGTAAGGCACACCCTTTATTACCTTATTTTATAAAGAGGCGATACAGTCAGTGCATTGTCCCAATTCGAACATCTATATCACAAAAATGGTAAAACTTAGCACAAAGCCATACAGGTCAATCTTGTAGAGAATTTTCGCTGCTAAAATATTTTTTTATGCCCGTTAAGAGAGGACTTACGGTTTCCAAGCAATTTCTTGAAAACCTAAAAAACCCTAGAAATGTTAACTTTGACCGCGATGTATTTAAAAATACCTACGGAGATTTTTTGTTTTTTGATTTTCTTCATCTATGAACATTGTAGTTTCAGAGTCCCCAAGAACTTCTCAGGTGTAAGCACCTTTCATTTAAAGTTAGTTGAAGTGCACCGTGCCTTATTTGTAATTTTTGCGGGAGGAAATTTGGTACACCCTGTATGCACAATATGAAATCAACACTTAAAGCTCCACTTGTGTTTGACTGGTGGTCACTGGACAAGCAATTTTACAAGTAAACAAATATGGATGGATGAATGGATGACTGAATTGAATTGTGTGTACACAACTGGTTTGGGATTTCATGGCAATATATAAAAGAAAGTTGTCTTTCTTTCCATACATCATGAAAGTTTTCTCAGAAATAAGGTCAAGTTGAAAAAAGAAGAGCTTTGTTGTATTCACAATATACAGTGCACACGGTTTTTGTTTTAATGCTCAGAGGTAAAACAATGATGACAACAATATCAAATTATACGGAAATACTTCAAATGAAATACAATACGATTGTTTAGTATATCGGCCGGTCACTCAATCTCAAGAGACAATACATCTTCTTGACACCTTTACGTGCAGCAACCTACTTTGGTATACATATGTATGTATGTATGAATAAAATTTGAGAATAACAAATTGAAAACAAATATGAATACAATGCACATAAATGGGAATATGATGATATGGGGAATGGAGATAATATGAACTTTATGCCTTTATTTAAAACCTATTTTGTGTGTGTGCAACTCTCTAAGAGCCTATTATCCCACCTCTATGGCAACTATCTAATGTAATAACTTTGATTCATGATAAATACGTAATATCAATTTTTCACAACAACATTCAACATCTTGTCATAACTCATTTTCTCCAGAAAGTCCAAAAAATTAATTACCATCATTTGTCATGTGGGATTAACAGAAATTATGAGCGTGTGTGTATAAAACTTAACCAAGGAAATTATGAAAGACGGCACATAAAACTAAAAATCAAGAGAAAAACTTCCGCCTTGTGTCAAGTAGACAGAAGAAACGTTCATTACAACGAATATTATCAATATTAATGCAAATGCAATCAAACAGGATAATGCAAAAACACTTCATCGGCCATGTGGTGGGCAAGAGACACCAGGGAATGTTTTTCTTTCCTGAATTTCTTCATCGTTAAATAATGTTACAATGGTGCCTCGCCAGCCAGATATCTAGCCCGCCAACCAACTAAACAAACGTCAATTGTAGAATTTGATTTTCATGGTGAAACCCAAGACATTTTGATTACGAGATTTTTTTGCATAAGCAAACTGAATCACTGGCCTTACTTGGAACACACATAGCAGGGAGAGAGTAAAACTAGCAACTAAAAGCGCGTAGGCTGGCTTATTGGCAAAAAACATATGCAAAAACCAGTAACGTTTATTAGCATTGGAATTGAAGTTTTGCTGTTGTTTTTCTGCAATTTAGTTCCATATGGTATGTTTTCGCAAATGCTAATCCTAATAATCAAAATGTTACGTGCGGGCAAATTAGAATGTTTTGAAAATGTTATATTTTATTTTTTTTTATTTTATGTTTCATATTTTTATACCCTCAGCCTTTAGGCTAAAGAGGGCATATACACTTTGATACGACCAAAAATGTGCCTCATCGAAATAATGGTTTTAGAACCCAAGTATGTTTGTACGATATCCGTTTCAGACAATTTTGAGTACATCTTGCAATGTCCGTCCGTCTGTCTGTCTGGCTGGCTGGTGCGCACGATAATTCTCGAACTGATCAATCGATTTGATTTAAGTTCGAAGATGGGCCATATAGGTCCACTCCTTCTGGTACCTCCCCCACAAATGTTTAAACATTTTCGCAAAACTTGTGCGCACGATAATTCTCGAAGGGAGTAACCGAATTGAACCAAACTTTGCATATGGTAATACTACCTCTAGGCGTACATCAGGTTCGAATATGGATTATATCGGTCCACTCCTTCATGTACCTCCCTTTAGTGACACCTCACGAATAGATATAAAATTTTTTGTAACAGGATGTTCGTGCGGCCTCCGTTACGTTATTGTAATTTTTTTCGAGGGCAAGTCCATAATTCCCGAGATAATGGTGCATAACCTCAAAAAAACGCTGCACTATGTCGCGAGTTCAAATAAACGGTTGCCAAATATGATAGGAGTTGGCGTTGGCAGATGAATTTTGGTGTAAATACTTATAGTTCACTTACAATGTCGAGAGCAAACAATTGGGAAGGTCGGTCCACGGTCCCGTGGAACGGTACCGCCTAACTTTCGTGTTTTTAAGGTTTTAGCCACATTATCCACCCAAAATTCCAGAAATTTGGTGTTCAGTCTTCATATATTTTTGTGAGTTTATTGAATACATCAAAATTTTGTCTTCAAATAAGAGAATCTTCCTTAAAATTTTGTTGACCGATTAATGGTCAATAAACGGCACATTTTTTGTTAAAAATCGAAATTTTGACTTTGTATTCTTTTCCTTGACGGTGTATTCTTTTTCGGGGACAAGTCCATACTTTTTGAGATAATGGCCCTGGAGCTCCAAAAAATCTGCTGGCACTAAATGAACTTGGTTGTGCCTAACATAACACTCGCGTACATACTTGGATTACGTCCAAATATGGAACGTACTCGTACATCGTACCACTCCTTAGGGTATCTCCCACACAAAATTTTGAACATGTAAAGTTTAAGGTTTTTTATACCCCCAGCATTTATGTTAACGAGGGTATATATGTATGTGCAAAATGTGCTTCATCGAAATAATGGTTTTAGACCCCAAGTATGTTTGGACGAAATGTGTTTCAGACAATTTGAAGTCGATATAGCAATGGCCGTCCGTCTATCTGTCTGGCTGGTGCGCCCGATAACTCTCGAACGGATGAACAAATTTGGCTTTCGGAATAATTTGTCCAAACTTAGTTTAAGTTCGAAGATGGGTTATATCGGTCCACTCCTTCCGGTACCGCCCACACAAAAGTTCGAAAATGTTCCGAAAATGTGTGCGCACGATAACTCTTGAAGAAAGTAACCGATTTGGTCCATACTTTGTACATCGTGAAATTTCTACGAAACATAGATGTGGTTCCAATATGGACTCAATCGGCCCGCGCCTTCCGGTAACTTCCCACACAAAATTTCGGAAATGTTCAGTTTTGATTTTTGTTGTAATAACTTGTATTCACGGCCCTAATACGGCGGTACAAGTTTCATCAGGGGCAAAACCATACTTCCTGAGAAAATAGCCCGATTTGGTCCAAAATTTGGCTTTCGCAATATTTTGTCCAAACTTACTTTAAGTTCAAAGATGGGTTATATTGGTCCACTCTTTCCGGTACCTCCCCCACAAAAACTCGGAAATGTTCCGAAAATTTGTGCGAACGATCACTCTAGAAGGAAGTAACCAATTTGGTCCATACTTTGCACATCGTGAAATTTCTGTCAGACTTAGATGTGGTTTCAATATGGACTCAATCGGTCCACTCCTTTGGGTGCCTCCCACACAAAATTTCGGTAAAGTTCAGTTTAGGGCCTGCCCCCATACGACGGTACAAGTTTCATCAGGGGCAAGTCCATACTTCCTGAGAAAATAGCCTGAAAGTTGCAAAAAAAAACCCCTATGACACCGTGTGTAGTGGTTGGAGCGTGCGATAACCCTCGAACGGATCTGCCGTTTCGGTCCAAAATGTGGCCTTCGTAATATTTCGTGCAAACTTAGTTTAAGTCCGAAGATAAGCCATATCGGTCCACTCCTTCAGGTACCTCCCCCACAAAAGTTCAAAAATGTTCGGAAAAATTGTGCGTACGATAACACTTGATGGGAGTGACAGATTTGGTCCATACTGTACACATCCTAATATATCTACCAGGTATAGGACAGGTTCGAATATGGACTATATTTGTCTACTCCGTCGGATACCTCCCACACACATTTTTAGATAAATTCACTTTAAGACCTGCTTTCGGATCTCTTTGATTTTTATTGAAGCAACTTGCATTCGCTGCCTCAATTACGACAGTAAAAGTTTTTTCAAGGGCAAGTCCATACTTCTTGAGAAAAAAGCACGAAAGTTGTAAAAAAACCCCCTATGGCACCATATGTGGTGACAGGAGAGCTCGAACTGAATACTGCGTTCGTCCACACTTTGGGTATCGTAATATTTCTTCGAATATAAGATGAAATACGAAGGTGGAAGGAGTGGACCTCCGATACCTCCCCCACAAAAGTTCGAAAATATTCGCTAAAATGGTACTCTAAATATTGTCGAAACTCTGTTTAAAAAAAGCCCTATCTATCGATATCCCCGCAAATGTTTGCGCTTTAATCATGTAATTTTTTTGGAAAAAAGTATTTCAATCTACGCAGGCTGAGGGTATATCTCTGTCGACTGGCTTTTTTACTTGTATTTTATATTTTGTATTTTATATTTTGTATTTTATATTTTTATTTTAAGTTTTATATTTTACATTTTATATTTTTAATTTTATATTTAATATTTTATATTCCACATTTTATATTTTATATTTTTTAAATTTTGTATTTTAAATTTAATTTTTTGTACTTTATATTGTATATTTTATATTGTACATTTTGTATTTTATATTTTATCTTTAATATTTTGTATTTTATATTTTCTATAATATATTTTATATTATATTATTTTTTTATTTTATATTTTCGATTTTGTATTTTATATTATGTTTTATATTTTATATTATATATTTAAAATTTTATATTTTGTTTTTTTATATTTTATATCAGCAGAACCGAATGATTCTACAATTTAAAATGATGTCCTTGAGTTTTTGTTAAACATATCCTTTGATAATCCGGTTATAAGATACAATATGTTTTGTAAAAAAAAAAAAACAAAAAAGAAGATAGCCTTAGGGAAGAATCTGTGGTTTGTGGCCAATTGTTGTTTTTCATCTTCTGCTAAAGTTGATATTATATTCTTATTTGAGCCATGTAAGCTTGAGAATGATTGAGTATCAACATAACTCGCTAAAGGTGTACATCTTTTGTTAAGAAACACACACACCAGAATAAGATATAAGACAAACTACAATTCTCAAGTGGGCAGGAAACACCAGGCAACAATGAAACAACAACAGAAATATCGACAGAAGCAGCAGCAACAGCATTATCATCATCATACATACAGCCCCAATGTAACAATATTGAAAAAAACTATCGATTTTTACAACATGAAGATTTTGTTATGTTAGCTCTTTTCGCTCTCTTTAACTTTCTTGTATTTCTTATTTTATTTAAGTCATCTGAACAACATTTTAACAACCACAAAACAACAGTCAATAAGAGCAATCAAGATCGTCAACCTACGTAGTATGTTGTATGTAAGGTACATACATTCTTACATATATACATATAGTATGTACGTACGTACATATGGTGAATTGATTGAGTATGGCAAGTATAGCAAAAATGCAACAATACCATAGCAACAACAACAACAATGTTAGCAACAGCACCAACAATGCAATGAATTGCATACTTACATATGCTTTGTATTCAGTTGTTGTCTGTGTTTTAGCCTGGTGCACGGCCAATATTGTTGTTTAGGATAATGTTTTCAGATGCTTTGAAGGCTGTTGCAATGTGGTTTTGAAAACTTATTTCTTAAAGAAAATTTTATTCGATTAAAGGTTCCTTATAAGAAAATGTTAGACTGATATTGTTTGTTTTTTGGGAAATGTTCTACGGATTGCTATTTTCCTTATAGGAAATCCAATTCAAATTGTGGTTTCCTATAAAACGATTTTATGCTGAAAATATTATTCATATAATATTTTCCTATACAAAATATTACCCGCATAATGGTTCCACATAGAAAATATTATTTTGATAATATTTTACTTATAGAAAATATTGTCCGAAAATTTTTTTCCTTATACAAAATGTTGTCCAAATAATTATTTCCTTCGAAAATATTATCCGGATAATGTACTGCTTCAGAAATTTGTACCCGGATACTATGCCAAATTGAAAATATCAGTAATATGAACTTTTGTCTGCTATTCAAAACTGGTGTCATGTTGGTGTGGCAGGCATATGCCTTCGACTATTTGAAGGTTTCTGTTGTTGTTGTCGTTGTCGTTGCTGTTGTTGAAGTTTCATTTTTGATTGTTGGCTTTGTTGCTGGCGTTGACTTTTAAATGCAATTTATGTTCTTTATTAATGATCATCGTAGTGTTACATGAAAATTGACTATTGACAGCGTAAAATATATTATTGTCGATGTCAGTCGGTCGATAGTCTTCGACGTAGTCGTCATAGACAACGACGACGTTGTTTGTTTGTTGGCTGATGGTTTTCTTCTGACCACAATCATTGTTGTTAATGTTTTGATTTTTATACATGTCTTTGTTGCATACACATGTTGCACATGCTAGCGTTGTAGCATGTATGCTTTCGACTCTAGTCATTGTTAACATTTCTAGCGAAAGAAAAAGTTTACAATATAATAGCGTTGTTGTTTTTGTTGGTAATCGAATTGTGTTATTGCATGTATGTAAAGCGGTAAATAACTTTTATGCGTATCTTTGGGATGAGAGAGAGAGGCTTTGCAGGACATTGTGTTAATAAAGAACCCGGATTAATTTTATTGCACACATATGTATGTGTGCATATATTGTGATGATGTTTAACGACTTCTAAAATATGGGACATTAAAATGAATCCATGAATCGCTAGGCAATTTTGTTCGACTATAAATAGAAAAATGGAATAATATTTTTAGAAAGTTTTATATATTTTCAGTGCGGAATGTATATTTTTATAGCTAGATTTTATCCGGACAATATTTTCTTTCGGGGCACATTGTCTTAATAATATTTTCAATACGTAATTTTGACATTTTCTATGCAAATATTTTCTATAAAAACACATTATCCAAATGATAATTTCAATACGAAAGAATTATCTGGATAATATTTTTGTAGATAATATTAATATACGACCGTAATATCCGGATAATATTTCCTGCATAAAACATTATCCCGATAATATTTTCTGCATAAAACAATATCCGGATAATATTTTCTATTTTAATACATTACTCAAATGATATTATCTAAACACAAGCATTATCCGGGTAATGGTTTCATTACGAAAACATTATCTGGATAATAAGATAAGAAAGTATTATCTAGATAATGTTTTCTTATAGAAAATACTATCCAGATGATCTTTTCTATACGAAAACATTATCCGGATAATATTTTCAATAAGATAACATTATCCGGATAATTTGTCAATACGAAAACATTATCTGGATAATATTTTTTATACGACAACATTACTCGGATAACAATTTCAATACAAAAACATTATCCGTATAAGATTTTCTATATTAACACATTATCCAAATGAGAGTTTCTACACGAAAAAAATATCCGGATAAAAGTTTCAATACGAAACCATTATCTGGATTATATTAATATACAAAAATATTATCTGGATAATATTTTCTATAAGAAATCATTGCCCGGATAATATTTTATATGAATGATATGTTTTATACAAAAACAATATTCTGATAACAGTTTCTGTACGAAAACATTATCTTGGCAATATTTTCTGTATAAAAACCATTATCCGGATAATATTTTCTATATTAATACCTTGTCCGAATGATTTTTTCTATACGAAAACATTATCCGGATAACAGTTTCAAAACGAAAATATTATCTGCATAATATTATTATACGACGTTATTACCTGTATAATATGTTCTATAATAAAACATTGTCCGGACAATATTTTCTGCATAAAACATTATCCGGATAATATTATATATTTAAATACATTATTCAAATGATATTTTCTAAACGCAAACATTATCCGGGTAATAGTTTCAATACGAAAACATTATCTGGATAATAATATAAGAAAGTATTATCTGGATAATGTTTTCTTATAGAAAATATTAGAGCATGACGTAGGGGATGGAAGATACCAAGCAACGGTCCTGACCGGTTTTAACATGGCAAAGCCCAGGATTTATCTTGGTCCTCTTTCATCCCAAGTGACACTGACCTCCCCGTGGTGTCACCTGGGGAACTGCCTTTAACACCCGTTAAAGGTAGTGAGCTAACATGTGCCGCGCGTTCACCCATAAGAACGTTAAAAACTTGGGTTTGGGCGTCGGGTTAGTAACCCTCCCCTAGAAAAAACAGCCTACTATGAAAAAACGAAAGAAAAGAAAAACAAACCCCTCTAAAGTTGACGAACCCCGCAAACGTTTTAAAGACCATGATTTGCGAATCTGCACCTGGAATGTTCGCACTTATTATAGAGAAGGTGCAGTCTTCGCATTGGCAGACTTACTTGAAAAGTACAAGACCGATATTACTGCCATACAGGAAATACGATGGATTGGGAAAGGCGTCACAACAACACCTAAAGGTGACGCACTGTATTATAGCAGCCATGACGTAAAGCATGATTTTGGTTGTGGATTCGTAGTTAGTCGGAGACTAAAACATCTGGTAGCCAGCTTCACCCCAGTGAATGAAAGACTTGCTGCAATTCGAATAAAAGCTAAATTCTTCAACATCAGCTTTATTTGCGCTCATGCTCCCACTGAAGAAAAGGACGAACAGACCAAAGATATATTTTACGAGCGCTTAGAAGAAACATATGACCGTTGCCCTGCCCATGACATTAAAATCATTCTAGGCGATTTTAATGCCAAAATTGGAAAGGAGAATATCTTTGGCCCAACAGTCGGGAAATTCAGTCTCCACAGTGAAACATCTGACAATGGTATGAGGCTGATAGACTTTGCAGCTGCAAAAAACATGGTAGTTAGCAGTACCAGATTTAATCATCTCGATATTCATAAGGGCACCTGGCTGTCTCCAGATCAGAAAACAAGAAACCAAATTGATCATGTTGTGATAGATGGAAGACATTCATCGAGCGTGTTGGATGTACGATCGTTCCGAGTCGCAAACATTGATTCGGACCACTACCTTGTTGCAGCAAAGGTACGCACCCGCTTAAACGTAGCAAACAAAGTACGAACAGACATAACACGAAAGTTAGACATCGGTAAGCTGCAATCACAACAGATAGTCACAGCATATTCCACTCAACTAGCCCAATTGCTTAATCAAAGCACTCCTCATCCCGATAACATATCAGCGCAATGGCAAAGCATTACCCACTCCATGCAAACAGCCGCAAAATCCATACTTGGATACCAGAGACCTCCACCAAGGAATCCATGGTATGATGAGGAGTGTCGTGCTGCCACCGAAGAGAAAAATGCGGCATATAGGGAGAGAGATACAGGGAGAAAAGGAGAGAGGAGAAACTTCTTTTCCGCAGGAAAAAGAGAGAGATGGAAAAGCGGGAGTGTGAAAAAATCGAGATGTACAGGAGCCAGAATGAAGTGCGAAAATTCTACCAAAGAGTGAAGCATCAAACTGATGGCTTTGGTACAGGCACATCCTCCTGTAGAGACCAGCAAGGTAATTTGGTAACTGATACAGATAGTGTACTCAGGATATGGAAAGAACATTTTTCAAATCTGTTGGTGTCCAATAGCAGCGAAGACGACGAAGATACCACAGTCCCAATCCCAGAAGATGGTATTGGATGTATACCGCCCAGCCAAGATGAGGTAAAGACAGCAATAAATCGGCTGAAGAATAATAAGGCAGCAGGGGCCGATGGCTTACCAGCCGAGCTGTTCAAAACCGGAGGCGACACGCTGATGAGGTGTATTCATCAGCTAGTTAGCACCATCTGACAGGAAGAACGAGTACCCGACGATTGGAACCTGAGTATCCTGTGCCCCGTCCAAAAGAAGGGAGATAAGACTGTATGCTCTAACTATAGGGGCATAAGTATACTCCCTATTACCTACAAGATCGTGTCAGGGATATTGTGCGAACGACTAAAGCCTATGGTCAACGAGACCTCTTCAACATCCTGCTAGAAAAGGTTATACGAGAGGCAAACCTCAAAAAAAGCGGCACAATCTACACCAATAGTCACATGTTACTTGCTTATGCTGATGATATAGACATCATGGGCCGATCAGTAAAAGAAGTAACTGATACCTTTATAAAGGTCGAAGGAGAATCTGCTAAATTGGGTCTAGCGGTAAACGGTGAGAAGACCAAGTTGATGGTGTCGACGCGCAATGCATCCATTGAGCTCGGACCGACTGTGGATGTTGGTTCCTATAATATTGAGGTAGTAAAAGACTTCGTCTACCTCGGCACCTCCGTAAACACAACAAACGACATCAGTTGTGAAATAAAAAGAAGAATTGCATTGGCCAACAGATGCTACTTTGGTTTATGTAAGCAGTTTAAAAACAAAGCCACATCTCGTCAAACAAAAATAACCCTCTACAAAACACTGATACTACCCGTGCTGATGTATGGCTCCGAAGCCTGGGTACTTGCGCAAGCAGACATGGAAGTGCTTGGTGTGTTTGAGAGAAAAATTCTTCGAAAGATCTACGGACCAATCTGCGTTGACGGTGAATATCGACGTCGCATGAACCACGAGCTGTATCTGCTATACAACGACATCAATATAGTTAAACGTATCGAGATGCAGCGATTGCGTTGGCTAGGCCATATCATGAGAATGAGCGATGATGAACCCGCTAAAAAAGCGTATGAATACATACCGCATGGCGGTGCACGCAGAATTGGCAGGCCAAGGAATAGATGGCGCAAACAAGTGGATGATGAGATGAAAAGGCGCGGTATTCCAGAGTGCGAAGCAACAAATAGAGAGGAATGGAGATCTCTTCTTAGTTCGGCCTATAGAACAAATGTTCTGTAATGGGCCAGCTAAGTAAGTAAGTAAAAATATTATCCGGATATTTTTCTACAAAAAACTATTGTCCGGATAATGTTTTCTTATAGAAAATATTATATTTTCGTATATTAATATAATACAGATATTATTTTCGTATTGAAACTTATCCGGATAAAGTTTTCGTATAGAAAAAATAATTTGGATAATGTATTACGAAACAAAACATTATCCGGATAACATTTTCAATACGAAAACACTATCTGGATGATATTAATGTACGAAGGTAATATGTATCTGGATAATATTTTCGATAACAAAATATTATTCGGACCAAAATTTTTGTATAAAAACATTATCCGAATAATACCTAATATAGGAAAACATTATCTGGATATTATTACTAAACGAAAGTATTGTCAGGATAATATTTCCTATACGAAAACATTATTTGGATAACAATTTCAAAACGGAAACTTTATTCGGATAACTGTTTCAATTAAGGTTTAAACATTATTTAAATAATATTTTCTATACGACAATGTTTTTTATGAGAATGGATTTTTGGACAATGTTTTTTAAAAACATTATCCGGAAAATATTTTCTGTATAAAAACATTATATGGAAAATATTTTCTGTATGAACACATTGTCCGAATGATATTTTCTTTATGTAAATTTTATCCGGATAACAATGACAATAAGAAAACATTATCTGAATAATATTAACATACGAATTTACTATAAATATAATATTTTCTATACGAAAACATTACCCGGACAATATTTTCTATTAAAAAAATAATTTTTATGTGTAAACATTATACGGATAATATTTTCCATACTAAAACATTGTCCGGATATTGATCCAAATATTTCTGTCTGCACAAGTTAACCTGATATTAATTTGAATATTAAAAAAATATATTTTTATTCTATTTTAAATAAAAAAAATATTTTTTTTAACGAAAAAATTGTCAATATTTTTTTTTATATGTATTTTTGTATGTAAAATTTATGCATATTCATACCGAACTGTAATTCAATTCCATCCTGCAACAAAAATGGCTGAAATTTTTATTTTTCTTTTCCAGCATTATTGTGAAATTGGAACTTTGCCAGTATTCAACAAGATAATATAAAAACTTATTTTCTTTATGAATTCAAATTATTATGTATTTGCATAGTAATGTCTCAATTTCAGTTTTGTTTTGTACCGCTTTTCGTCGAACAATAATAAAAAATTATTAAAAAATTGCAACAATCGACACGTTTTTTTATTTATAACATTTCTTTTGTTGTTTCATATGTTGTGCGATCAATTTCAACAAATGAAGTGAACACAAGAAAAAAAGAAAACACCGAAAGTATCACTTACAAAGCATTTATTTCTTTTTTTATGCTTGCACATTAGAGTGGTCCCCTTTATATAAATGTATTATGTTATACTAAAAGCTGGACAGTAATATTAAACTTCTTACAGTAAATTAAATGAAAAGCTGGCGCTTTAGAAATTAATTGGACTGATTGAGTGTCCCTTAATATCGCAGTTAAAGCAGCTGACAATTTGATTCACCTCTTTACTTATTTCTAGGAGGTTTACACACTACTATAGGGAGAGGACAGTACGACAAAATTAATAACAAAAATTATGCAGACATAGAACATGTATTTGAATCTTCAAATAAAGTTAGATATTTTTTAAATTATTCCAAATATTGGATGCTTCTTGAATCACCTCCAATTCTATTCCATATTAAAAATATTCTATATTTGCACCTTACATTTTCCAATTTATATAAAAGTTTAACTTCACTGACTGCATTTTAAATACCACAATAAATTACATATTCATAAAGCATTACTTTTGTTGGATCAAACAATACGTCTGTTTGCTCTGTATAGATTCTTTAGAAATACTTTTTCAAAATTGTCTGACAAAAAATGCTTGGCATACTGTCGCGTAAAACTGAAAATCCTATTTATGCATCACAAGTGGCAAGTGAAAATACAATGTACAAAAAATTCCTCACAGGTATTAAAGGGATCTAAAATGAAAAGAATTCCTGTAATTGTGTTTACCAACAACACATATTAGTCATGTATCTGTGTGAGCGTTTAAAAGGGTTGCTGTACTGTTTGAATTTTTATTGTTTTCATTCTCTGCACACATCTTGTGTGCCTTGTACGTCATTGTTTTAATTCAAATTCTTTTCATGTCGTTTTTTTATTGTTGTGTGCGTGTCCAAGGGACCTCACCGCATTCGATTGTCTCTTTAATGTTATTGTTCTCAGTGAGTTTATTGGAATTGCATTTGTTTGAAAAACGCTGTTGTTAAAATAACTTGGCTTGCCTTGCACTGACTGCTGCTACGGCCAACGTTGACATGCCGTGATTTTTATTATATCACATAATTGTTTTTATGGCAATTTATGTTTTGATTGTGGAAAATCCGGGCATCAAATGGCGCCTTTTTTCAAGAACCAGACAAGATATGGTGAGAATGCATTGCGCATGCATTGAGTGGGTATAGCAATGTAATATTTGAATTAAATTTTCTACCGCACTGACATGGATAAACTGTTCTAGAAGAAAAAATTACTATATAATCTTTTTCGGATAGATTAATTATTCGCCAATAGCTCTATAGAAAAAAATAATTGGATAGTATTTTTGGTTATTAAATTGGCGAGTTATGGTAATATTTTCTATGGAAAAACATTATTTATATAATATTTTCATTTGGAAAACATTATTAGGTTACAAATTTCTACACGAAAATAGTATTCGAATAATAATTTCTATACGAAAACGTTATCCGAATAACATTTTGCGAAAATTTTATTCGAACAATATTTTCTATACGAATTATCCGAATAATATTTTCTATACGAAAACATTGTCAATAAAATATTTTTCATGCGAAAATTTTATCCGAATAATATTTTCTATACGAAAACAATATCCCAATTATTTTTTCTATACGAAAATTTTATCCGAATAATATTTTTTATACGAAAACATTATTAATATAATATTTTCCATACTAAAATTTTATCCGAATAATATTTTCTATGCGAAAGCATTATCCGTATAATATTTTCTATACGAACATTTTATCCGAATAATATTTTCTATCAATATAATATTTTCCACACGAAAGTTTTATCCGAATAATATTTTATATACAAAAGCATTATCCGAATAATATTTTCTATACGAAAACAATATCCGTATAATATTTCCATATGAAAATTTTATCCAAATCTATACGAAAATTTTATCCGAGTAATATTTAATATACGAAAATATTATCCGAATGATATTTCCAATACGAAAACATTATCCATATAATATATTCTATACCAGAATTTTATCCGAATTATATTTATCCGAATAATATTTTCTATACGAAAACATTGTCAATATATTTTCCATGCGAAAATTTTATCCGAATAATATTTTCTATACGAAAACATTTTCAATATAATATTTTCCATACTAAAATTTTATCCGAATATTTTCTATACAAAAATTTTTATCCGTATAATATTTGCTATACCAAATTTTTATCCGAATAATACTTTCTATGCGAAAACATTATCCGGATAATATTTTCTATAAGAAAACATTGTCAAAATAACATTTTCTATACGAAAATTTTATTCGAATTATATTTTTTATAAGAAAGCATTATCCGATTAACATTTTCTAAACAAAAACAATATCCGAATAATATTTTCTATACGAAAATTTTATCCGAATAATATTTTCTATACGAAAATTTTATCCGAATGATATTTTCTATACGAAAACATTTTCAATATAATATTTTCGATACGAAAATTTTATCCGAATAATATTTTCTATACGAAAGCATTTTCCGTATAATATTTTCTATACGAAAATATTTTCTATACGAAAATATTATACGAATGATATTTTCTATATGAAAACATTATCCTAATAATATTTTTTATACGAAGACATTATCCTAATAATATTTTCTATACGAAAATTTTATCAGAATAATAGTTTCTTTACGAAAACATTATCCGAATAATATTCTCTATAAAAAAACATTATCCGAATAATATTTTTATACAAAGACATTATCCGAATAATATTTGCTATACGAAAAAATTATACGAATAATATTGTCCATATGAAAGCAATATCCGAATAATATTTTCTATACGAAAACATTGTCAATATAATATTTTGCATACGAAAATTTTATCCCAATAATATTTTCTATACGAAAGCATTATCCGTATAATATTTTCTATACGAAAATATTTTCTATACGAAAATTTTATTGGAATAATATTTTCTTTACTTAAACATTATCAATATAATATTTTTGATACGAAAATTTTATCCGAATAATATTTCCTATACGAAAGCATTATCAGTATAATATTTTCTATACGAAAATTTTATCCGAATAATATTTTTTATACGAAAATATTATCCGAATAATATTTTTATACGAAAACATTATCCGAATAATATTTTCTATACGAAAATATTATCCGAATGATATTTTCTATACGAAAACATTATCTGTATAGTATATTCTATATCAAATTTTTATCCGAATAATATTCTCTATACGAAAACATCCGAATAATATTTTTTATACCAAGAAATTATGCGTATAATATTTTCTATGCGAAAAAATTATCCGAATAGTATTTCCATATGGAAACATTATCCTAATAAGTACGAGTATTTATATAAGAAAACTTTATCCAAATGATATTTTTTATACAAAAACATTATCCGGAAAATATTTTTTTCGCGAAAACATTATCTGAAAAATATTTTTTATAAAAAAGATTATCAGAATAATTTTTTCTATACTAAAATATTATCCGAAAAATATTTACTATACGAATACATTATCCGAATAAAATGTTCTATACGAGGGCATTATCTGGATAACATTTTCTTTAGAAATCGATTATCCGAAGGTCCTCCTGGGTTAAATTTTGACTTAATACAAAGCTGAATAACTCATGTGTATTCGTTACCCTAGAATATTGATTGTAAAAAACACAACCTTGATGTTACTTAAAAGAAAAACTTTCCCGTGAGTTTTTCATGAATAATGTTGTGTCCACGGTAAAGTTTTTCTGTTAAGCAACATCAAGGTTGTCTTTTTTTAAAGACAATATTCTGGGATAACGAATTCACATGAGTTATTCACCATTGTTTTTAACCCAGGAGGACCTTCTGATAATGGTTTTCTAAAGAAAATCTTATCCATATACATTTCTCGTATAGAACATTTTATTCTGGTATATATTTTTCAACGAAAGGGAACAATAAATGATTTCTGTAAATGAATTGCCTTGAATTTGCATAACTTTATCTGAAAAAAACTATCATCATTATTATGCAGAAAATAATGAAGATTCCTGTTTGTTTTGCTAGCAGTGGTCATGAATTGTCATCAATTTCTCATCACTGTCGTAATCATGTACGCCTATTGCACATCAATACTTACATTTTGTCTACTTTCCTTTTGTCATTTTCTGGCTACCTATCAAATCCTAGACAAGTTAACTGAGGACTGATTTCCCCCATGACTGTGGACCACAAAGACCGACGACAAGACCGAAAAGACCTTTCGCCATAACCCCATTAAATGATTATAATTGTCCATGGACTTTCATTTCTTCGGCGATCACCAACCACTTCATTGATTGACGTTTGAAAAATCATCGTCTTCTGTTAACTCTACAAATTCTAGAGAATAGAATATCGTAGAGGAAAGTGTATGATTACACGCGTTTACTTGAACCTCATTATGGAAATTTATTACGTGTGGCGGCATTTGGTGATGAGTGACGCCATGGTTTGTTTAAAGTTCAACAAGTCACAGAAAATAAGATATATAAGCAAAAAAAAAAAAAAAAATGCTTAGCTCCTCATCACAAGTCTCTAGAAGAAAAAAACTAATGAAATTTGAAAGCAACATAAAATGACTTGTAATGTAACACAAGCTTCATTGACAGCCCCACCATCATCATCATCGACAAGAAAGAACAGTTGCAACAGCAACATCATCACCACTACCACCAGTAACATTTTTGAAAGCCTCCGTAGAAGCCCACTTATTGGTGGTGAATGTAACTGGTTGCAACACACTTGTTGTTGTCCCTGTGTTCAGAAATGTTCTTGAATTTCCATTAAGCAGCATTCTATCTATGATGATGATGATGGCTCCTCTTGGAAACCGTAGAAGCCAGTAAATGTCTTTGGCAAAGAAGAGTTTTTGATCTACAACTACCATAGCCATCAATCACGTTTTACATTTGCATAAATCAAGTCGTAGTCGTCGTCCTCATTGTTGTAACATGGATAGCTTCAGTGTGCACCAGTGCAAAAACGATGATGATCAGCAAAAGTTGAATTGTCGGTTAGTTTATTGCCGCCACTACCAAAAAGGGGGTTCTTTTACTTGCCGTTTGTTTAGTTGCTGAATGATTTGGCAATAGACTCGTATATCACAAGAAATGCATTATCGAATAGAACAGACGAAAGTGCAGAAAACAGAATGCTCCTAAAGATGGAAAACATTGAAGAATTTATTCTTGTTATTGCTGTATGACCCGGCTGCCCTGACTGTCTGGCTGGCTGTTAGGACTGGTTTTTTTGTTTGGTTTCGTTATTGATCCCTACCTTGTCTAGTTGATGATTGGTAATGGAAAAGTGCTGACTGTGATTTACCTATCGTTTGAAGTTTGATTGCTGTCTGCCTCAACTATTGATGGGCCCGAAAAGGAGAAAATAGAGAAAAAAGATAATTTTGTCTGTTGTGTATGTTACGATTTCTATGTATGGACACATAAATAAGTATTTGTGTTGCTATTCAAGAGAAAATAAAAGTTATCTATTTTGATATTATTTATTGTAATGGCCAAAGAAAATTGCAAGGGAATTTTATAAGTATTCTGGTATTACTATGGAGTCGGCAATAAACAATTGTTAACGTTGCAATAGCTGTTTCGATCATGAAATAAAATATATTCAAATTCAATAGTTTTATTTGTAGTTCACAGCAGCAAATAACAGTGAACACACATGTTTTCATTTGGACGGTAATTGTGGGGTCACCGCTGATTTACTGGGAACAAAAACAAAAGACTTAAGCAACAAACTCTATTTCAAATAATTGTAATATGGAACATTGGTGGCGTTTATTTAATTGGGATAGCTGTTACAATTTTGATTTTTCAAAATAGTCTGGCTTAATCCCTTTTGTTGTTTTAATATTTAAAACAACAAGTTTATTAGTGGAGAAGGTTTCGCATTGTTCGCCAAGGGGTAAGGCAAGGAAGACTAGTTTCGATCCACGCCACTGGATCTCATCAGTTCCCTTTGTTTCTTGTTTGTGGATATTCTCCACCGAAGTTATTTTTCAATAACTTCTTCAACAAGGAACTTTTTATACCCAAACATCAATCGTCAGCTCGAAGTATAAACGTAAACAAAGAAAACCCTTCAATGAGAAGTTTTTCTTTGGTAACCTAACACAACTCCGACGAAAGTGTTTACGAAAAATCAACGACACATACGAGTGGAAGAAGGTTTGCTTTGTTTCGTAAACACTTTCGTCGGAGTTGTGTTAGGTTACCAAAGAAAAACTTCTCATTGAAGGGTTTTCTTTGTTTACGTTTATACTTCGAGCTGACGATTGATGTTTGGGTATAAAAAGTTCCTTGTTGAAGAAGTTATTGAAAAATAACTTCGGTGGAGAATATCCACAAACAAGAAACAAAGGGAACTGATGAGATCCAGTGGCGTGGATCGAAACTAGTCTTCCTTGCCTTACCCCTTGGCGAACAATGCGAAACCTTCTCCACTAATAAACTTGTTGTTTTAAATATTAAAACAACAAAAGGGATTAAGCCAGACTATTTTGAAAAATCAAAATTGTAACAGCTATCCCAATTAAATAAACGCCACCAATGTTCTATTTGAGAAACACTGGCACGGTTTTGTGTGTTGTTGGTATATAAGCTACCAAACAGCATTTGGGTATATGCATTTGTTGAAAAATCAACGACACATACGAGTGGAAGAAGGTTTGCTTTGTTTCGTAAACACTTTCGTCGGAGTTGTGTTAGGTTACCAAAGAAAAACTTCTCATTGAAGGGTTTTCTTTGTTTACGTTTATACTTCGAGCTGACGATTGATGTTTGGGTATAAAAAGTTCCTTGTTGAAGAAGTTATTGAAAAATAACTTCGGTGGAGAATATCCACAAACAAGAAACAAAGGGAACTGATGAGATCCAGTGGCGTGGATCGAAACTAGTCTTCCTTGCCTTACCCCTTGGCGAACAATGCGAAACCTTCTCCACTAATAAACTTGTTGTTTTAAATATTAAAACAACAAAAGGGATTAAGCCAGACTATTTTGAAAAATCATAATTGTAATATGTTTAATAAGATTTGTTAAAATTTATTGAATGATCAAACAACCTTTTAAAATATAAGAAATATTTAAACACAGTTAAAAAAGCATCAGTCAGCTTTGCCAACATTGATACATACATCCTCAGGCTGTGACATAAAACAAAGAAGCAAACCCAAATAATTTAATCTTGACGATTTTTATAGACATAGTTCGAGAACACATATATTCATGATTTATTCACCATTTACTTCGCCAAAATGTAATCCTTCAATCAATCAATTTCGGTGAGCAGCAGACTTTCGACTAGAAATAAAGACTTTCATCTATGGGCCGATCGAATACCGGCTACACAACCGAAGTTCTTTTTGTCCAAAAATTATTTTTGATAGTTTCCAGTAATTTTTTGGAATTTTTTAGGTAGTATGAACTTGATCAAGGGTGCCACCGTGGTGCAATGGTATACACACCCGCCTTGTACGCTGTAGGTCGTGGGCCAGGCAACATCAAACATTTCTTAACGGTGGCAAAATACCTTTCAGTAATGTTGGCGGTATTTCCCAAGTATTTCAGCCATATAAAACTTCTCTGCAAGTGGGGACTTACGACACGCAGTTCGGACTCGGCGATAAACAGTAGGTCCCATATCATTGAGCTAATATGAATGGGGGTGCACTCATTGATATGAGAGAATTCTCCCTTGTTCCTTCCGGGATGTTTGTGGAACAATTATATATTATGAACTTGACCAAAAATATGCCAATAGATTTGTAGGAATATATTATGTCAATAGGTAGCTCAATATGCAACATTAGAGGTAATTCGTTTGGAAAATATGCCAAAAATTTTTAATAACCAAAACCGATGAACTTTTATTATGGGTGGTTATAAAAACAATATTTTGAAAAGAGATTTCCTGTCCCCAGAGACCCTCAAATTACGTGAAGTCGAAAAGTAATGTTATATGGGGCATATATATACCAAAATAGAGTCCATGTCAATAGAGCACCCGAAATTACATGTTGCAGTTAATTCGATTGGAAATGTGGCTAAATGTGCATGAAATAGGCAGATACCGTTATATGGGTGCCTTACCAACGATTGAGCTATTCCAACGACTTTTATTAAGGTCCCCAAGAAAAAAGTTATACTGCTGTAATAAAATTTGATCCGAAACTGTCCAAACTTTACATTTTATCTGCGAACAGGTCTAAACCCCTATTAAATCCAAAAAGTTTGAAATTTTGTGAGAAATATATCTGAAGGAATGGACGGCATCTTTTAAATTCGATTTATGTTTGAAAGAACTATTACAATGTACAAAGTACTGTTGCTCATTAGCCATTTTGTTTTGCATCTGTAGGCTTTTTACAGCTTTATGGTCAGAGTATAATTTTTTAGAGCTTTTGGGTCATTACGTCTGGAACAAATGACTTGCCCACGAAATATATTATGTCGCTGTGAGCGTTTGTGAGGGAGATACGTGAAGATGTTGTCGCATATAGACCTGTTTTGAGTTTTAGGAGCATTATCGCAGGAAGAATGCAATGACACTGACTAACAACATCTATCCCCTTCCAAAAAAAGTGCCACTATAAGGATGGTCAACCTGATGCAAATGAATTAAACAATCTAAGAAATGTCTTTTAACCGTGAGGGAGGTACTTTGTTTTACAATCTTCAGGGAGGTACCTGAAGATGCTGTTAATTAGGCCTTTTTGGAACTTCATATACGTTTGGGAGAAATGTTACAATGTGCAAAGTTTCGCCCAAATTCGTAGGTAATCGTGATCATCCGTCATTTTCTGATTATCTGGGAGCATTATCACAGGAAGAATGAAATTGCTACTATAAGGAAGGCCAACCTGATGCAAAAGAATGAAAGCAATCTGAGGAATGTCTTTTAACTGCACAGCTTGAAAATTTTTCAAATTCCGTGAGGTATTTATTTGAAGAGACTAATATGGACTGATTCGAACCTGATATACGCCTTGAAAAAATATTTCGAGGAACAAGTATTGGACGAAATCGGTTGATTTTTTCGAATTTAAGCGAACATTTTGCACATTTGTGGAGAATATTCCTGAAGGTCATATCTTCGAACTTTAATTAAAATTTTGGACAAAATCCGTTGATCCGTTATCGTGCGCTGCAGACGGGCGGACAAAACTAAATTAGATTTAAATTGTGCTTTGCCTAAATGCTAATAATATAAAAATTTAGAAGTTCTGTGCGAAAAATATAAAAAGAAGTGGTCCTTAATATTCGGTTGGCAACAGCTGTTATAATTGTACCATAAACATCCCATACGGGACGATGGAGGCAACAGCGGGTACGCAAATTAAATATAATTTTTAATGAAGGTTTGGAATAATTTCGAGGTTCATATCTAATGCTATAAGGTATCCGAGTTATGTTTCATCCAAATCTCTTACGACCCAAGCACTTCAGTTTCATTGTGATATGAGAGAGATCTTCCTAGTTCCTTCTGGGATGTTAGTGAAACAATTATTATTATACCACTAGCAGACCCCTGTACGGGTTACTGGCCCGTCGCAATGAGTTTTAATAACAACTTTTTATGGACATTATGCTTGACAATTCAAAAATAGTTATTTTCTTATTTACTTCTTGGGTCCATTGTCAGACCGAGGAGGATTTTAAATTTATCAACATATTTTGTCTGTAATCTTTATTTTCTCTTACAAACTTTGTCGGATTTTTCTCTAGTTGATGCTCTTTAGGACTTATTCTCGTCCATGTTCGTTGTCTTTATCCTAAAGCGATCTAATTATAAATGTTAAAAATGGGTATGTCGAATTGTCCCGCTTATTAAGACCTATATGTTTTAGTTTTTCATGGCTGATGGACCGTTGAACCTCATATATATAGTTTTTCTTGATCAGGGGCGCAACCACCGTTGCCCCGAAAATTAATTTGCAAGCCGATTCACTCATAAGTTTAGAAAATATAGCGATTATAAAGCAATAGCCCCCCGAAATTCGTCTACAAATATAGCATTTGGGACCACGGGACATTCCTGAACATTTTCTGAAAATTGCATGAAATTAGTTTCAGTAGTTTTGGAAAAATAATGTTTTGAAAAGAGGATCAGCAGTTTTTTAAGATATACCATATTTAAAAAATGGGCGTGGTCCGGTATTTTGGCTCCAAATATGTACCTAGGGTACACACAACCCCATTTTCTCTCAACATTTATGCTGAAATTGATATAATCATAAGTTTGGCTTATACATATAGCGCTTAAAAGAAAGGTATGGGGGAGGTAACCCATCTCCTCCAAAATTCATAAAATGTGCATAACAATGGCAAACATTGAGCAAATTTGGTGGAAATCTGTTCAATACTATTGGAGATATAACATATTAAAAAACAGGTGTGGTCGGTTCTTTATATTTTTTTTCAAATATAGCGTTTTTTAATATTGCAGAGGCGAGGTACCCCGCCCCCTCTAGAATTCAATAAAATATGTAGCCTGTTTTCGTGGGCCATCCCTGTACATTCCCTGAATGGTTTGGTGTATAGGGCCGAAACATTAATATATTTAAGAGATACTGCGTTATAAAGAAAACATTAAAATTGTTGGCCTTTAAAAAAATCCGTTATAATGGACGTTATTCGGGACATTCTTTACAGACAAGTTCGAGTGTACATCGTTGTAATCAGGACTACGAGAATTACCATCAGTAGAAGTTTCAAAAATATCCTAGAACAGCCCGTCAAGTGCTAAAATTGTTGATCTTTAGTGGAGGAGATACCCAAGGCTGGATCGATTAGTCCCCTTTCTAACTTGATCTCAGTTTAGAAGTAACATTAGGACCAATCTAGTGTATCTCGATTAAAGTTTTACTGAAATGGATTTAGTCTTAACAAATGAGAAACATTTTTTTCTCCCATTGCCACTACTCCGATAGATTAAAAAGTGATTGAAAAAATTGAAAACGGTATTCAAAGTTGGAAAGCCCACGTAAGAATTTTGAGGGACTTTGTTTCAATGCAACTAACGTTTTTGAGGGACGTTAATTACAGGACAAATTATACTGTAACATCCAACTAAATAAAAATACCACGATTATTTTCCTAAGAAATAAAAATATTTAGATCCACATTTATAAATTTGATAATTATAAATATATGATTAGACATTACAATTCCTTTTTGTCCATTTGTAACATGTACTGATGATATGCCACTGACAGAAACATAACAAATTAGTCTTTGTAACTAGAAAATACAAAATTATCATATAATAAAAATTTTCAAGTTTTGTTATTAAACGATTTTGAATTGTCGAAAAATCTATAAGGAAAAGTGTAATATTAAAGTTTGTGTCTTAAGTCATTTGTTTTAGTGTGATTCCCATAAAGACAAATATCAACAACTAAGAAAATCATATTCTCACAAAAATGAGTTGAAAATTCCGTAACATTTGTTGACTTAAAAAAATTATATATAACATTTTTATGTGGTTCATATCAATTGTTTTAATTAAAGTCATCAAATTTCAGGGATCATAAAATTTGATGTATACAATTTACTATCACATTTGATTACATCCTCATTTCTTTCACCAACTATTTCTCTTGTTTGTTTCATTTGTAGAATTTTATTACTTTTTACTCTTTAAAAATGCATAAGTGTTAAGAGACAAATTCCAATTTTATATTTTATTGTTTGTGATAATTAAAAAAAACAGTTATTATCTCAACAAACATTGACTTGGCAACACCTTTTGTTGTAAACAATGGCAATGTGTGATATAACAGCACTTTGTCCAGTGAAAGGGTCACAACAACAAAGGGGGACATTGACATTAACTCTTAAAAAATGTCACATAAATCTCAAACCTTAGTGTCAAAGATCATAAAACACAGTGGCAATAAAATGACCGACCACACACACACAATGAATTTGTAGAACTTGAACAATGAGAAAAATTCATTTTATGTGGCCGGAAATGGCATGAAGGAAATGTAAATGTAACAATTGGGTTTTAAAGTAAATTGCACTAATTGAATATTTGGGAATAATTGTAGATATGGTACGGTTAATAGATTTTATGGAAAATGTAATGAGTTCTTCTTATCACTTCGGGGTCCTTTCTAATGAAAAGTTAAACAATACCTTTAAAACAACTATAACAATATCTACTCCGCTTTATTGGAATATATTTAATTTTTCCAATTTGTACTGAAAATAAAATATACATATTTTATTGTATACTGACCGTAATGCACAATATAATATGAGCTTAATAAAATTTTAATTTCAAACCTTTTCATTATCCTTTTTTTGACACTTACCTGCAAAAAGAAGAAAAAAATATAAAATAAATTAAAAAATTATTATTTTTAGAAAATTTATTATAGATCAGACCAAAATATTGTAAGCATTGTAAAATCCCACAATAACTTTATCTTATAAATATTAAATACCCATTTATATACCGTCCACCATAATATGGAGGGTATATAGTGGTTACAGCGCAAGATAACTCTCGAATGGATCTGCCGATTCGGTCCAAAATTTGGACTTCGCAATATTTTGTCCAAACATAGTTCAAAAAAAATTTTTTTTTTAGGTTTTTGCCTTTTTAGGGGCGAAGGCCATTATTTTTGAGATTTAATTAATCGAGCTTTTTTATGACCTAAGGAGATTACATTGAAAAATTCATATCTAGCGAAGTCCTACACACACATCAACCACTATGCGACGATCGTTTCGTTAGCTGGTTAGGCTAACATCATCAGGCATATTAGATGTTGTTGTTGTTGCTAGACAATTTTCGCCATTTGGAGCTCCTATTTATACATCCAAGATTGCAAATTTGCATTTGTGAAGTTCAAATTGAAGCTTTTTATTTCCAAAGACGACTCATTTGTCCCCCTTCTATTCCAGAAATCAATTTATTCAATGTTACATTCATATTACAGTCGATGGCTTTTTTCCATCGTAGACTGTATATATGTCTTTCACATCGAAAGATTTGTTAAGTGGATTGTGGTTTAGAACGCTAAGACGTCAGCAACATTGTCTGTTAGTTGGCGACGACCCAGGTTCGAATCCCAGCCGGGCTCAGCTGAATGTTTTATTTTTAAGTTTTTGTCTTTTTAGGGGCGAAGGCCATTATTTTTGAGATTTAATTAATCGAGCTTTTTTATGACCTAAGGAGATTACATTGAAAAATTGATATCTAGCGAAGTCCTACACACACATCAACCACTATGTGACGATCGTTTCGTTAGCTGGTTAGTCTAACATCATCAGGCATATTAGATGTTGTTGTTCGCAAAAATTGTGCGCACGATAACTCCTGAAGGGAGTGACCGATGTATTCCATACTTTGCACATTCTAATATATCTACCAGATATAGATCAGGTTCGAATATGGATTATATTTGTCTACTCCTTCTGGTACCTCTCACACAAAATTGCGGATAAGTTCACTTTAAGACCTGCTCTCGAATCACTTTTATTTTTGTTGAAGCGATTCGCTACCTCCATTACGACGGTAAAAGTTTTTTCAAGGACTAGTCCATATTTCTTGGGAAAACAGCCCGAAAAGTGTAAAAAAACCCTATGTCACCATATGTGGCGGTCGGAGAGCACATAACTCTCGAACTGTTCAACCGATTTGGTCCAACATTTGGTAATCTAATATTATATCCAAACTTAGTTTCATGGGCCAATACCGGTCCACAACTTCCGCTACTTCTCCCCAATATTTAAAAAATATCACTAAAATGCTAACTTCTAAAATGGTCCATATCGGTCCTCTCTAAGTGTACCTCCCCCACAAAAGTTCAACATTTGTGTCTTAGTGCAGTTAATGCCTAATCCACATTTTTGTCGGCAAGTTAAAATGTCCAAAAAGGGCCACAAAATTCTCAAGAGACCTTAAATACATTCGATTTGTCCGTAGGTGAAAGTTTCACTTCACATTGGCTTAGGATATATGTCTGTGCGCAAAGTCGACTGACACTTTTCTACTTGTTAAGATAGTGCTTTGTAATTCGGTTTAGAAGCTTTTATTACTCCTATGATGTGTGGTATTGAAAATGGGTTATATCGGTCCACGTTTTGAACGGTACTTCTCGATTTTCGGTATTTTGAAGGTTGTGACCTCAATATTCAACCAAAATAACTGAAGTTTTGTACTTAGTCTTCGTAACGCTTATTAAAAATTTCACCTGAAATTTATCGGTACAGGCCCACGCCTTCATATATACCCCATAGAACGGTACCTCTCGATTTTCGGTATTTTGAAGGTTGCGGCCTCATTATACCACCGGAACGGCTGATGTTTGGTATTTAGTCTCCGTTACGGTTATACAATTTTCCACCTGAAATTTGTCGGTATAGGTCCACGCCTTCATAGAGCCCCCATAGAACGGTACCCCCAGATTTTCGGTATTTTGAAGGTTATCGCCTAAAAATCACACCAAAATAACTGAAATTTGGTACCTACTCTTCTTTGTGGGTATACAACTTTCCATTGGAAATTTGTCATTATAGGGTCACGTCTTCATAATGCCCCCATAGAACGGTAACTTTCGATTTTCGGTATTTTGAAAGTTACGGCCTCATTATCCCACCGACATTGCTGAAATTGGGAGTTTAGTCTTCGTCTGGGGTATCACACATTCCGCCTGCAATTTGTGGGCATAGGCCTACGCCTTCATAATGCCCCCATAAAACGGTAACTTCCGATTTTCGGCATTGTGAAGGTTGCGGCCTCATTATCCCACCGAAATTGTTAAAATTTTATGTTTAGTCTTCGTCTGGGGCATCAAACATTCCGCCTGAAATTTGTGGGCATAGGTCTACGTCTTCATAGGGCCCCCATAGAACGGCACATCCCGCTTTTCGGTAGTTTGAAGGTTTTAGCCTCAATATGTCATCGAAATTGATTATTAGATCTTCGTCGAGGGTATAGAACATTTCACCTGAAACTTGTTCGGTATTTTTTTTATGTTAAGTTATGGCCTCAAAATCCCACCAAAATGGCTGAAATTTGGTATTTAGTCTTTCCATCTGAAACTTGTCGGTATATGCCCACGCTTTCACGTAGTTCCTATGGAACGGTACCTCCCGATTTTCGTTATTCTTATAGTCGTGACCTTAATATCCACCCAAATATTTGAAATTAGGTATTTAGTCTTCTTTCCACCTGAAATTTTTCATTATAGGGCCACGTCCTCATATAGACCCATAAAACGGCACCTAACGATTTTCGATGTTTTCAAGGTTGCAGCATCAATATCAAATATAGGTCCATACTTTATATAGCCCCCATAGAAGGGTACCACTCGATTTCCGGTATTGTGAAGGTTGTGTCCCAAAATTCCACCAAAATGGCTGAAACTTGTGGGTATACAACTTTCCACCTAACATTTGGAATAGCCCCCATAGGACCCCATAGTTACTCCCGATTTCTGGTATTCTGAAGTAGTAGCCTTAATATCCCATCGAAATGGTATTTAGTCTCCATGGGGATATAAAATATTCTAGAAGAGAATTGTCAGTACAGGCCCACGTCTTCATATAGCCCCCCAAATAATTAAAATTTGGTTTTTACTCTTAGGTATAAAAACTGTTTACAGGTAAGAAACGTAAACAAAAACAAGAAAAAAAAACATTGCTCCACAACATCCCATACGGGACAAGGGAGACTTCTTTCATATCAATGAGTGCACCCCGATTCATATTTAGCTCAAATGATATGGGACCTACTGTTTATCGCAGAGTCCGAATAGCGTGTCTTAAGACACCACTTGTGGAGAAGTTTTCAAGGCTGAAATACTCAGGAAATGTCGCCAACATTAGTGAGGGGTATTTTGCCACCGTTGAAAAATGTTTGATGTTGCCTGGTCGGGGAATCGAACCACCGACCTTCTGCGTGCAAGACGGCGTACATACCATTGCACCACGATGGCACATACTTTGCGAAAAATAAGACAGATTAAGATTAAAGGGTAGTCCCCATTTAAGGTTTTAGTCACATATTTCTACCGAATTGGTTGCTTATTGGAATTTTGAGTTCACAAAAGATCGAAAAGTTAAGATATTCTGCTCCTGCAAGGAATAAGAGGTTTCCTTAGCACTTTCATAAACGAAACGAAACGAAACTAATGGCTCCTATTCACTTCAATAGTCCGTGGTGGAGGTTATAAAAAGTTTGGCCCGGCCGACTTGTTTAATAAAATCAAAATAAAGAACTTACTGGCCACTTACTTATTTCAGACAAATGCACTAAGAAATCCGTTGGACACGAAATCAATAAATTTTCCATTAATTCTCTCAGAAAAACCAAACCTATTTTCCCATTAATATGTAAATTTGAACAAAAGCAATAAAAACCAACGATATAAGAACTCTAAAACGATTAAGTTACTACGAACAAATGCATTAACTGTAAAACTACCCATTGACATAAAAAAATAGTAAGCTTTTTTATGCAAATTGTCAAGAATTATGTTCTAAGTGCCAATATCGAATGTCTTTACCAACTGTTAGTATTTGACCATTGCAGCAGTAAATACATCATAAAAACACAATGATCAATTTTTAGACCATGAACTCATTTGTTGGTTACTTATTTACCACCATTTATCGTTTAAACTTCCCTTTTTCTTCAAAAGACCGGCAACAAAGTAAATTGTAACAATAAGATCCCATAACTTGTAGCAGCAATTCAATATGAGTAACATGACGCTATGATTCATTTGACATGGTAACAAGTTACCCTAAGATTTAAATGTAGAATGAATGATTTTTCGTTTTTGTTGTTTGTAGTGTCAGGTAGCCCCACATCACAGTCTTACATATCTAAGTGTGTCTTAAACTCGTGCTTAGAACAAAAGTTCACAACAAAATGTGTTAAATTTTAAAACAACACAAATGAATTCATTTGAACGTCACCGCAAAATTAAGGTTGGGCAAATTGGATGGCAATGCAAAATGTTAACATAAATATTTAGGGTGTCATGTGAATGTTCTCTCAGCTTAACAATAAACCGGATGGGAACATAACATACGAGTAACTAAAATGTGTACAGCGAATTGGAAAATAAATTATTAACAACTTTTATCCCACAGGAGGTAATGGGAAAATTCTCTCATATCAAAGTGTTTTAACTGATTATATTTACTGATATGACTAGCATGCCTTAAATTCTCAGGAAACGTTGTCGGCGTCAAAGTGAAAAGGATTCGTTTGCCACTGAAAACTGATACATATATTCCTACTACCATTGTTGTGCACAGAGGACATTCAAAGTACATCTTAGGCTCTATAACCATTTCAATCTTTTAATGTCTTTTTATTCGACTCGTGAATCGTGATGCTCCCTAATATATATTTGCTTAGCATAAATTTCTTTCACATACGTATGCCAGTACATCAAATAAAAAGTATAAATCTTAACCTGATATGGCGATTAGAATGATTGATTGTCATGAATGAGGAAATGTTACTGTATGGCCCCCGTTTCTATAAAAAGGCTTGTCTTCAATTTATTGATCCTCTCACATAAATGCACAAAACTTATTTGATAATCAAAATGTAACAAGAGAATGTGAATAAATCCTAGTGAATCATAAGTCAGTCGTATCATATAAAACTACAAAATTGTGGTCAAATGGGTTTAGGAATGTTGACAAGAAAACATTACCTTACTAGGGATAATGCCAAGGAGCGATATTTAATGAAATAAAACAAATTATGGCTAAAATTAACTATGGCCTCCACGAGCTGTCACCTGGAGTGCTGCCTTTAGCACCCGTTAAAGGTACTTGTTATACCCTCTAGTGGTGGTGGAATTGAAGTAAATATAAACATTTAGTAAGTACTAAGCCCTTTTTTCCGTGGTGCAATGGTATGCACACTTGCCTTGCACACCTAAGGTCGTGGGTTCGATTCCCAGGTCAGGGAGGGTGGCAAAATACCCCTCAGTAATGTTGGCGACATTTCCTGAGTATTTCAGCCATGTAAAACTTCTCTACAAAAGTGGTGTCTTTGACACGCCGTTCGGACTCGGCGATAAACTGTAGGTCCCATATCATTGAGCTAATGTGAATCGGGGTGCACTCATTGATATGAGAGAAGTCTCCCTTGTTCCTTATGGGATGTTTGTGGAACAATTATTATTATAAGCTCTTTCTCTACGTTAAGTATAATTCTTTGAAGGAGAGTAATATTTTAACTGACGATAGATACTTTTTACTGATAATTTTCTGTGTGGAGGTTTTCTACCTATTGAGATTCCAAAATACCAAGCCCTTCGGAAGGAAAGTGTAGCATCACTCTACACACAATACCAAATTATAGCAATCTAGAATCGAAAAATTAAAAAAAAAAACGAAATACATAAAATTGGGCAATACCGGGTCATGGGGGTTAGAAAAATGGCTGTTTCTCTACGACGATTCGAATTCAAATTCATTCGAATTACTACTAAACTCCTGTTGTTGTAGAAAATTTTTGTTTGATTGAAAACAAAAATGATTAAAATATATTTTAAAAGCAGAAGTTTGTTAGTAGTTCGAACGAATTTGTATTAGAATCGTCTTAGTGAAACAGGCCATAAAACCTATATATGTATAAATATATTAGAATGACCAAAAAACACAAAATGTCTGTTTTATTTTTCCTACCACCTATTTTTTTCCATTTGATCCAAAAACCTTATATATGAAGTTTTATGGTGGTCGGGTTACGTTAACCCGTGCCAACCTAGCGATCTTTGTTTCCATAGTATGGCGCTAAAGGCACATTTTCAACAAAATTCTCTAAATGCCACAAATATGGTCCGATCGCTGAAAAAAATTTTACCAATTCATTATTGTGGCTAAAAATTCTACAAAATTCGGATCGGACTTTGATATAGTTAATAAGGGCCCAACATACCCAAAATCCGGCCAACCCCCATTCTATGGGGGCTATATAAGGACGTGGATTTACACCGACAAATTTTAGGTTAAAAGTTGTACACCCCCTACGAATACTAAATACCAAATTCCAGCCATTTCGGTGTGATAATGAGACTAAAACCTTCAAAATACCGACAATCGGAAGGTAGAGTTCTATGGGGGCTATATCAAAACGTAGACGGATATAGCCTATTTCAAATACCAAACATCCTAGGAGTAATAGAAGTTTGATAAAAATCCTGGTCCAGTTTATGAGAGAATTGCCACAATCCGTATAAAAACAAAGTTCCTTAAGTCAGTCTCATCTGCGCCCATGTCCCGACCGAAGAGAAAGACGAACAGACCAAGAATATTCTTTGTGCGCCTCGAGACATCGTTTGACCGCTACCGTGACCATGACATAAAGATTGTTTTAGGAGATTTGAATGCTAAAATCGTGCAAGAAAATATTTTTGAACCCACAGTAGACAAGTTCAGCATTCATGATATCACACCCGACAACGGAATGAAGCTGATCGATTTTGCAGCGGCAAAACAATTTCCAAAACCTCGACATAAAGGCCACGTGAAAGTCCGCAGATTGGAAAACCAGAAACCAGATCGATGTCCGATCAATTAGACCATTTCCTTGTAGCAGCCAGTCGTCTTAACGTTGCGGCAAAAGTGCGATCTAACACACGATGCGAAGATAGCTCAAGCCTACACCATTCAACTGACCCACATGCTGAAAGAAGGAATGTGGAAGCGAAGTGGTAAAGAGTATGCCACCGAACGGTTTAAAGGTTTAAAAGCGTTGTCTTCAAACTGCTGCAAAATTTATACTTGGGTAGCAACAACCACCACCTAAAAATCAATGGGACTATTAAGAGTATCGCAAGGCTTTAGTAGGAACAGGAAGGGGAAGAATATCGGTAGAAGAGGAGATTGGAAGTTTCAAGGAAAAATATAGAGGGAAGATGAGATAAGAGAACCATATTTTCATAAGGAAGAAGAACAGGAAAAACGTGGGCATGAGAATTTCGAGATGTTCAGGTGTCAGAATGGAGTTCGAACATCTTACCAGACCGAAGGGTAAACCTTATCTTGCAAGGATAATGAAGGCAACCTAATAACTGATTCAGATAGCATACTGTGGATCTGTGAGAAACATTTTATGAAGCTTTTGGTTTCTAATATAGACGGCGATAAATATACCCCAGAGCCAATCCCAACTGACGACATTAAGTGTTTGCCACCTAGCCAAAGTGAGGTCAAGACAACAATAAATAGGCTGAAGAACAACAGGAGCTAATGGGCTGCCTACGGAACCTTTAAAACCGTTGTCTATATACTGATAAGGAGTATGTATTGGTTGATTAAAAAAATTTGACTGAAGGAATGCATGCCCAACGTTAGAAATCTCAGTCTGCAAGAAAGAAGACAACGGTTTGTGCCAACTACAGAGACATATATAAATTGCTGTCGGATGTATTGTGTGAACGACTAAAACTTATGGTCAATGAAATAATCGGGGTTTAGACCAATGCCATGTTAGACCTGGGGAAATCGGGGAAATCTACAGTAGACCAAATCTACACTCTACGCCATGTCCTTGAGAAGACCCATGAAAAACAGATCGACACATACCATAACGATCCCAGACGAGTCCTTAAACTGCACCCATTCCAAACTGTTTGTAAGAGATTGCCAAACGAATGTAGTCAATATTCGAACATAATTCGAGGCTGTAAGAAATAATACCATGTACAACGTTTGGACCAATCGGTATCTCCCTTCGAGGGTTATCTTACGTACTACCCAGTTTAGTTGGTGCAGCTAGGCTTTTTTGGAGATTTTGGGTAATTATCTTAGGAAGTATGGATTTGCCCAAAAAAAAAAAAATGAGCAAGAAGAACTTTTTGGAAAACCTTTTAAAATGATCCGAGATGACCTGTTAAGCTGCACTTTTACCAACTTTTGTGTGGGAGGTACCCGAAGGACGGAACCGATATAGTCCATATTTCAACCTAATACATGACTAGATGATATAATACGACCCAAAGTTTGGACCAATCAGAAACTCCCTTCTAGAGTTATCTTGTGGATTTGTCATTTAAGTTGGGGCCGTCAAGCTTTCATGGAGCTTTTAAGCCATTATCTCAGGAGGTATGAACTTGAAAAATATTTACAGTTGTAAAGAGGGACACAAGGATAACCATCTGAAAAATATTAAAATTATCCTAGTGGAGCTCTTAAACTTCAATTATTCCAAAGTTTGTGTGGAATGTACCCGAAAGTGTGGATCGATGTAGTCCATATTTGAACCCGATCCATGCCTGGCAGTTATATTGCCATGTACAAACTTGTGACTAATTCGGTTACACCCTTTACGAGTTATCGTGCGCAGTATTTTAGCGAACAGTTTTGAATTTATGTGGGGGAGATACGGGAATGAGTGGACCGTATGATCCATCTTCGAACTTAAACTAAGTTTGGACAACATATTTTGGATGCGAACTGTTTTTTCGTCCGGGAGTTGCCGTGCGCATCAGCCAGACAGACATACGGACGGACGTTGCTCAATCGACTCCAAATTGCCTGAAAAAGATTTCGTCGAAACATACTTGGAGTCTTAACCCATTATTATTTCGATGAGGCACATTTTTGGTCGTATCGAAAGGCTGAGTGTATAAAGAAGAATAATATTGGTCAACAGATGCTTCGTTGTTCTATGTAAACTGTTTAAAGGCAAAATCATGTCTCGTCAAACAAAAATTATACTCTACCAGACTCTGATACTACCCGTGCTTATGTATGGATGTGAGTAATTGCGAAAGCAGATGACGTAGATCTTGGTGTGTTTGAGAGAAAAATTCTACGAAAGATTTAGGGACCAATATGTGTTGGCGGTGAATATCTACGTCCTATAAACCGTGAGCTGTTCCCATCCGACCGACATTGATATAGTAAAAAGTAACGTATCGATTGCATTGGCTGGAATGGATAAAAATACCCCACAAAATCCTATGAATACGGGCCAAAATCTTATGGAAAAAACCAAGTTGAAGATTATATCACAAAACATGGCATCCAAAATTGGAGAAGTAAAGTAAAAGATCTGTGTGTTTGGAAGATGTCTTGTGCAAAAAACGTTCTGTTTAATATAAAAGCCATCTGAGGAAGTAAGTAGGATAGTTATGCTAATGATCCATTTTTGGACGCTTGTAATTATTTTTATACCCTCCACCATAGTATGGAGGGTATATTATGTTTGTTTTTCCGTTTGTAACGCATTGAAATACTCATTTGCGACCCTATAAAGTATATATATTCTTGATCAGGGTAAAATTTTGAGTCGATCTGTGCACGTCCGTACGTCTGTGGTAATCACTCTAGCATCCACAAAAATGGAGATAGGACGCTGAAATTTTGGGAAAATGCGTCTTTTGTTTGCAGGCAGGTCAAGTTCGATGATGGGCTATATCGGTCTACGTTTTGGTATAGCCCCCATATAACGGTACCCCCCGATTTACGGTATTTTGACGTTTTTAGCTACATTTTCAGACCGATTTAGCTATAATTTGACATTTAGGGTTCTTAAGTGTCAATAAACTTATATAACAAAAGTTGTGGACATAGGTCCACGTTTTGGTATAGCCCCATATAACGGTACCCCCCGATTTACGGTATTTTGACGTTTTTAGCTACATTTTCAGACCGATTTAGCTATAAATTGACATTTAGACATAGGTCAATGTTTTGGAATAGCCCCCATATAACGTTACCGCCCGATTTCAGGTATTTTGACGTTTTAAGTCACATTTTTAGACCGAATTAGCTATAATTTGATATTTAGGGTTCTTAGTGACCAAAAAACTTATATTCGAAAAAAAATTATGAACATAGGTACATGTTTTGGTATAGCCCCATATAACGGTACCTCCCGATTTTCGGTATTTTGAGAATTTTACCTACAAGTTTTAACCGAATTATCTGTAATTTGAACATTTGACATTTGAAATTCATAGTGGTCACCACACCTCTCCACCAAAAATTGTCAAGAAAGGTCGATGTATTGATAAAGCCCCCATATAACGGTACCTCCCGATTTTCAGTAATTTGATGATTTTAGCTACAATATTAAACCGAACTAGCAGTAATTTGACATTTGAAGTTCTTAGTGGTCACAACACCTCTCCATCAAAAATTGTCAACATAGGTCCATGTTCGGATATAGCTCCCATATAACGGTACCTCCCAATTTTCAGTAATTTTGCAATTTTAGCTACAATTTTTAACCGAACTAGCAGTAATTTGACATTTGAAGGTTGTAGTGGTCACCACACATCTGCATCAACAATTTTCAACATAGCGCCAATATAACGATACTTCCCGATTTTCGGTACTTTGAGGATTTTACTTAAAATGTTTAACCAACGTAAGTCCATGTTTTGGTATAGCCCCAAAACAAACCTCTTGATTTTCCGTAACTTAGCTTTATTTTTTGTACGAACTTTTTGTAATTTAAAATTTAAAAGCCAACAAAAATTCTGCAACAAAAGTGGTTCATTTAAGTTCATATTTTCGTATAGCCCACATACCTCCGAACTAGCTGTTAATGACATTTGAAGTTCCCACTTTATGTACCGATTTTCGGTATTTTGAGGATTCTAGCGGCAATTTTTAACCGAATTAGGAGTTATTTGACATTAAAGGCTCCCATCAAAAACTGTCAATATAGGTCCATGTTTTATTATAACACCTATATAACGGTACCTCCCAATTTCTAGCCCACCAAAAATTGTCAACATACATAGTCCCGAATGAAGCATTTTATGTACATTATCTGACATTTTAACGTACCCACTTAAAGTTGGGGACAGAAATGAAAACTAATTATTCCATTTTAGTTCAGAATATTTTATGGTGGAGGGTATGAAAAGTTCGGCCCGGCCGAACTTAACGCTTTTTTACTTGTTAGTTTTAAAAAATATTGAGTGCCCACTTGTTATGAAAAAGAAGGCATTTCGCTTTCTCGCGGTTACCATTTCTGTGTTCCTTTATCTCTGAACGTTTTGTTGAGTTCCTATTGACTAGATACCGTATTTGCACAAATATGCATAGGAATTTAATCCACCTTCCATTTGGATTTTTAAGGTTGTTCAAATTTATTCAACTCCAAGATTCCCATGATTGGCTCATTACCCCTAATAAGTAATAGTTTGATGGATCCTTTAGTATAATAAACGATTGGTCCAGGGTCAAAATGTCGACGATCTTTTGCCAAAAATAATATATAACGTTTTTCTAACGAGCTAAATCAATTTGCAAACAACAACATAATTATTTTTGCAAGGGAACTCATAAGCGTAACTTATTAAAACTAACAAGAAGAAGACCATATATAATTCAGCTAACAACAGCAAATTACACATTATCAATATTTGTACGAACACACAGTCACACATATTTGTTTTTCTTGTAGCTTAAAGTAGAGCAAAAAACACAGACGTTCTATATTACGAAATTTCTTGGTAAAAGGGAAATGAAACCGTCAACGTAATAAAGCAAAATTTGGCAAAAAAAAGCAAACAACGTAAACGAAAATGAAATCAGCAAAAACGAAACGCAAGTTAATGAAGAAACTAATGACCTGCTTAATTGCAATAATCAACGGACAATCAAAGGCAGACAGACAGACAAAGAGTTTAATGAACTTCAAGAATGTAATGGAACAACGACGAAAAAATCCCAACCACTACAAACCAAGCCAATAAATCAAAACGTTTATTAGAGCAAAAGAAAAATGGCAACAATTTAATATTTCAATTAAGCAGAAATCGTAGGGATTTTTTTTGTTTGAAATATGAACAAAAAAACCTAGAGACTGATAAATCAACAATCAAATATCATAAATTGTGAACAAATAAAAAAATCTTAAAAAAAATTAGGCAGAAATCAGTGGGCTTTTTTATGGGACCGTAATAAAAGAAATATTTTTTAAAGTTTTTTTTTAAGCCCAAAAATGCTTAGTAACAAATTAAACAATTGCCTTGGTATAGCTTTTGACCATACGAGCACGCTTTGTTTAGCCCCTAGCCATGAAGATCACTTGGAGCTTTTTTGTGTGATTTTTCGTTTCGTTTAAATTTATTTTCCAACCAATTAGTGGCCGTTGGTCAAATATTATAAACCTGCCTGCCTGGCTGTCCGTCTGCCTGTCTGCATATCTACGGAGTCAGTCAGTTGTTGTCTGTACTGAGAAATAGTAAATGTAATAACAATTGGAAAAATTTAAACAACCGAAATAAATCGATAAACTGGTAGAAGAAAACAAAACCAACGGTTTTTCAAATGCAAAACTGTTCATTATAATGCACAGCTTGAGGTCGAATTGAAAAAATGCATAGTTTTGTGGGGCCTTAAACTGAAATGCAGAATCTATTTAAAGTGAGTGTATGAGGTTGCCGAATATAATTCGTTTGCCTTTGCATTTTCTTGGAGTTCAATTCAAGAAAATAAAAACCCCTCTTAAAATACCCCATTTGAAATTGTTATTGGTAAGCATGAAGCATTAAACACCCAATACCTTAATGTCTCCTTGGGTTTTATCGTAATTTTTACAACCAACCAACTCCAGCAATAAACGGATTTCATTTGAAAAAATAAGAGAAAAAAATCATTTGAAGTCAATGGCTTTTAAGACTTTTGCCTGGACCATAACAGACGAAAGAAATTAAACTTAAAAAAACTTCCTTTTTTGGTTAGCAGCAGCTAGCCGTGGCCATTGATTGTTGTCACAATCATTCATAACTGGTGGCATTTGTTGTGAGTTTTTTCTCTATTTCTGCTTTTAGTGGAAAACTGTTACCAGTTTATATCAAAGATATTTGATGTTTCCTTTTTTCATTTTCTTCTTCCATTACATTACAACATTAAAGTGAGAGTTTTCATGTCTAACCAGCTTGTATACGAGTTATTTTAAATAATCGTTAGTTTTATTAGTCATTAAAGTGAGAAAAGCAATAAAATGCAGCAAAAAAAAAACGAGGAAAACCAAAATGATATAAAAACCCAGCGTATCATTGAATTAAAACCAAAGAAGTAAAATGAAGAAGGGTCTACCTACATCTTCTTCTTCGTCGTCGTGCTGTCTTTATGTCGCTCGCTTGTAAATGCCTTTAGGGGGTCAAATGCATGTGACCCCGTGGTTATGCCATCTCTTTATGCCACTGACAAAAATGATGACGAAGAAAACCGCCAACGAACGGATGCAACTGTATAACCAACCACCACAAATGAGTTGTGGTGGTGCTGCTGAGTTCATTGATCGCCCTCAAGTTAGTTTGGGAGCATCTTTAACAGGATGTGTTAGGTTTGTGTTCCTGCTTGTTTAAGGGCAATAACACCAATACCGACAAGTCGTTGGGGTTTTTTTCTTTAGCTTGAATTTACGATAATCGAGGGATGGATTTATTTGTTTTTTTTTTTCATTCTTTTTTTGTTTTATCATTGGACGTGTTGAGAAATGTGTTGAGAGATAGTAAAGGTTTTGAGACATTATATTTAAAGTTTTTTGTTAATGTATGAAGATGTTTTCTTTTAAAATTTGAATGTGGGAACATTAATGTATTATATAAATATTTTATTATAATGGTAGAGTCGGCACATTGGCGTCTATTTGCTTCTTTTTTAAATCTAGTTCGTGAGAGAAACCTTGTATAATATGAAAAAATCCCTTAATCCCTCCTAAAGTTACTGGTAGGTTTAAGAAAGAGACTTCTTATAGTAAGAAAATTCTGTTCTATATTGAGAGAAGTTCTCCCATATACATTCTGAGATGTTTAGTTGGAAAATTTGTATAACCTTCCAAGCGAGAGAGAAAGGAAATTAGGAACATAAACTTCAATATGTAGGAGTTTTTTAGGTTTTTACGATTTTGCCACCGCATTTGTGTGGATGCTTAATGCTTGATAGGCTTCTTGATCTAGCGGTTCTCTCTTGTAAAGTTTAACCTCTATTTCTAGATCATGAAGATCCCTCCTGACATGACTGGCTGGGGAGGAGGATGGTCCTTTCCAGTATATGGCAACGAAAGCTTGCCATTGTGTTGCTGTACTGTACATGTAGATGGTCCACTGAAGACATGAGGAGCCTCCCTATTGCAGTTCTTAGAGCAGCATTCTGACATGTTTGAATATTTTTCCATCGGGTTACACTTATGTATATTCGCAGACCACATGACGCCTCATAGCTTACATCAGTCAACATTGTTTCTTTATGCCTAAGTGTTGGCATCTAAGGATTTGAGACCTTGTCTGCACATCTCAACTTGTCGCAGAAGGCTGTGGCATGCGAGACGACGTAAACATGCTATTGTATATTACCCCTAGGAACTTTTGCAGTGTGTGGCCGCAATTCTGCTACCATCGACCATGACATTGAACTCAGACTCACCTCCGCACCCCATGAGGTAAACAGAGTGGCAATCTCGCATAGAACAAGTAAAAAAGTGTCAGTCGGCTTTGCCGACAGATATATACCCTCAGCCAATGTGAAGTGAAACTTTCACCTACGGACAGATCGAATGTATTTAAGGTCTCTTTATAATTTTGTGGCCCTTTTTTAGGAATTTTAAATTAGGAATTAACTGCACTAAGACACAAATGTTGAACCTTTGTGGGGGAGGTATCCTTAGGGAGGACCGATATGGGCCATTTTAGAAGTTAAATTAAATTTTGAAAAAATAAGTTTGGACCAAATTTGTTGCCCCATTCAAGTGATATTGTCCTAGCATTTTAGTGACATTTTTTAAATATCGGGGAGAAGTACCGGAAGTTGTGGTGAGGTATTGCCCCATGAAACTAAGTTTGGATATAATATGACGAAGACCAAATGTTGGACCGACAGCCACATATGGTGACATAGGAATTTTTTTTACATCTTTCGGGCTGTTTCTTTTGTGTGGGAGGTACCCGAAGGAGTAGACCGATTGAGTCCATTTTGGAACCTCATCTAAGTTTAGTAGAAATTTCATGATGTGCAAAGTATGGACCAAATCGGTTACTTCCTCCGAGAGTTATCGTGCGCACAAATTTTCCGAATATTTTCGAACTTTTGTGGGGGAGGTACCGGAAGGAGTGGACCGATATAGCCCATCTTCGAACTTAAACTAAGTTTGGACAAAATATTACGAAAACCAAATTTTGGATCGAATCAGTTGATCCGTTCGAGAGTTATCGTGCGCTCCAGCCAGACAGACAGACAGACGGACGGACATTGCTCAATCGACTCCAAATTGTCTGAAACACATTTCGTCCAAACATACTTGGGGTCTAAAACCATTACTTCGATGAGACACATTTTGCCCGTATGAAAGTGTATACACTCTCGTTAGCATAAATGCTGAGGGTATAAAAAGACTTGGACTTCTTATTCTTGATAAGTCGAGCGGCACCATCACTGTTCTATTACAGGGCTTGCTCTGGTTAAGTCCTCGACTAATATGTGTGGAGATGGCTTGCAGCGCTGTTGTTGTGCTGCGGTGCTTACGGAATCCATGCTGGTAAATGTGAGGAGTAAAACCTCAAGAGCTTTTGCTATTTACCGATTAATCTTTGCTAGCATCCTTACCTGGCTTCAGTAGAGGGACCACCTTGCCATTTTCTAGACTTCGGGAGCGATGTGGGTTGCAAGCGACATGTTGAGGTTTTTTGTGAGATACTTGACTCCCGGCTCTTCCAGCTGTTTCAGCATTACCATGGAGATTCCATCAGTTTTGGTCGATCATCCTCGGCAAGAAGAGATGTAATGCAACGTAGTACTCTTCTCTTCGCCCTGTCACTCCCGGGGTACTCGACAAACTGTCGATTAAAATAACTTGGGCACCTCTTCGGTTCAGTCTGCGTTTCGTCGCTAAACGTAACGGAGCACAGAAGGGAAATTTGTGTTAAAAGTTGATCAAAAGCCCTAGAAAGCTCATTTATAGTCATATATTCTGTACAAGGATTAATCCTCTAGAAAATAATGAAAATCGGTCCAGATTTCGCATCATGATATGAGATAAAAATGCACCAAAATCACTGAAATTTGACACATGCAACCTGAACTAGCCTAAAAAACATTTAGCCAATTTTCAAACAAATCGGTACAGATGTATATATAGTCCCATATACATATATTTCATTCCAAATTTTATTTTTTGAAACTTACTTAAATTATTTTTTTCTCAATTCACATGTGAAAAGCCGTGAATGTTTCTGAATAATGCGAACATATTTGATAGGTGCTGGTTTAGTCTGATAAATAAGAGTCCCGGTTATAAGGTGGAACAAAATTTAGTGTGGGTAAACCTTGCAATTCCATATAAATATTTCATATTTTTGTTGAGAATAATAAGATTTTTTTCGGAATGGCGCAAATATGCGCAATTTTTTATGATTGAATCTGATATTTGAGACTCAAGCGCATAAAACATTAGAAGAAACTATGGTCGGGAAACGACGGGGAAATAGACTTTTTCTCTATTGAAATTGTAGTAATCTTAAAAATTATCATAAAAAATGTTCATAAAGAGGATATGTATCACCATTATTAAAGAGCAAAGATGTAAAATCAATATGAAAACTTTAAATGCTAATCTTTTTCGGAGACTTTACAAAAACAATAAATCTTGAAAAATATAAATTTTCGCGAAAATAATGTCATTTTAATGTTCACCTAATTTCTTAGTTTTCGAAAATTTACTTTTTGTTTTCAGTATGGCTGAGTTCAATCGACTGCTGCATTGGATTGGTTAATCTTACAAAGTCGAGGACGGTTATAGCAAATGTAGAAAAGAGTCTGGTTGCCGTTTTCAACATTTTTTCATAAAAAAACGATTTTCATATTTTGAGTTTTGAGCAACTTTAGGCCTATGTTTCCCCTCTGTGCGGAGGTCCTATCATCCAGAGAGAGATTAGAGAGTGACTTAACCGTTGGTCGTAATTCACTTATTACTGCTCCAATGTTGCAACTTGTTAGGCTTACCCACCAACCTGTTAACTTCCAGTGTCAGTTCCCTGACTGTGGGGTCACTGTTCGAGTAAGCTCATCACACTCATTAGTGAACTCTCTGAAACCAGACCAAAGATCTTTTCGATGATTGGTAAAAGTGCGGCGTTCAGAGGTGATGAAATAGCCTGCTCCAAGAGAAACGACGGGTTGCCAGGTGACGTTATTTGTCAGACAAGGTGACACGATTGTTATACCTGGCGAACTGTAACACTCTCCGCTAATTTTGGTAGGGGCGTCCTCATTGACCATGCAAAACGTCAAGCTATCAATCTGCTCAGCTAGCACTATAGGTCTCTGGTCATTGCTACGGACGAATGCCATAACTCATGATGAGCATTGAAGTCCCCCTAGAGAAGACGGTTACGACCTTAAAAAAGGGGCCGAGTTGAGGGGGTAAATTAAGGGAGGCAAGTTGAGTGGGGGTGGGCATGTTCAGGGTGGGACATGTTGAGGGCGGGGAAGTTGAGAGGGGGGTATGTTGAGGGCGGGAAAGTTGAGGGGGAACAAGTTGTGAGTTCCAAAATTGAATCCAGTTTCAAAATGGGCCATGTCGGTCAATTTCTTCAGGTACTTCTTCTTCAAGAGTTTAACGCTTTTGTGTTTTTATTCAGTTCAAGGTCGCTTCTCGGATCATGTTGAAAATTTAGCGGGTAGTGGTTGTTATCGTGACCAGAACATTATTGTTTTTTTGCTAGGGGAAACCAATACTTCCTGAGTTAAAGGCACCGAAATGTCCCAATATTTAGGGCGACTCCTTTACACACCTCTTGCACCTAAATTTTGTGTAGAATTTGTAGTAGGCCGGGGCGATTTGAAAATCTTAATGAGCCCTTCGCGTTTCTGATTCCTGGGATTGAACTAGGATATAACTGGCTAAGTTATAGTGGTTTATGTCTGAAAACCCCCACAAAAAAACTATAACTGAATTTCTCATAATTTTCAAATATATAATGTTTTTTTTTTTTTTTTTGTATTTTGCTCAATATTTATTTTGATAATTGTGAGAAATTCAGTTATAGTTTTTTTTGTGGGGGTTTTCAGACATAAACCACTATAACTTAGCCCAACACGATAGAATTTTGCATCAGAACGCTTGAATATTTTTCTGGTCAACTTTTGTAGCACAGTGCCATTTATCGACATTTTCCGAAAAGTTTGCACCTTCTCAAGGCCAAAGCTGCCTGAAGGAGCGTTCCAATGCTTTTGCGATGTGTTAGAGAGTTTTTAATCACTGCCTTGGCTACAATTTTTGTCTTTGTATTGGATCGAAAATCTCAATGGTTTGTCCGTTATATGCTAAAATGTCCAAAAAACGTGGATAAAAAACTTAAAGTCAAAATCGGGAGGCTTGATTTTCGCGGTAGACCTATGGTCTAGTGGACTTTTTTGCTCAGTTCAATCCCAGGAATCAGAAACGCGAAGGGCCCATTAAGGTTTTTTTCCTTCCATACAAATCGCCCCGCCCTAATTTTTAGTCTTTGTCATAATTCTATAGTTTTATGTTCCATACTTCTTCCGATATATGCCCGAATGTTTCAAAAACTCAGGCCATGCGGTATTCTTTTGTCACCTACTAATATTTTTCGCTAAATTGACACATGACTTAAGACACATTTGATCTAGGCAATAGTTTTCTGCATAATTGGCTGAGCAACGTTGTTAAAGAATGTACCTAATAGTTTGGGATATTTTCAATTATTATAACCATTATGTGGCTACCAGCGTACGGAAACAAATTATTAAACGTTTGCAAACGTTTCGTTCGTATTTTCCATATGAACAAAACAAAAGGAAACATAACCCAAATTGGCCGAACTCGCCGTTTAGTTTCGTTTTGTTTACATTCGTGAGTGCAAAAAAAAAAAAAAAAGAAAAATGAAAAGTTCTCCACTTCACAACAACTCATAGAAAACGAAACCGTACAATACACACTGCAAACGTTTGGTAGTTGATTGAAACACCCATCGCAGTATATTAAAATTATGTTGATGCTAGCTCATAGGGTTTTAAGCAATCAAATATGTGTCTGACTACGTCATTGATCATTTCGCACAGCAAGCGATTCATTTTGTTTCGTTTGTGAATGAAACAACTCTGAACAGCATAGCCAAAGTACATTTCAGCAATCGTACAGTTTTGTTCTTTTTCAGTTGAAAAGTTAGTGTTTTGTTTCCTTTGAGAACGAAACGATTCAGAAAAAAACAAAAGTTCGAGGCTTTGTGTGAATAGTACGGGAAATCGTTTCGTTTGTTTGCGTTCATTGGTGGTTACTACAAAATAATTTGTTGTAATTATTTTTCGTACTTTATCTTCTCTTACCGAAACAAAATTTCCAATTAAAGAACTAGTAACAACTTTCTGACAATTACAACTTGAAATATTCTCTTAACCACTTATCAAGCGGAACATCTATAACTATGAACAAATAATACACACAATATTTTTTGATCTTCAAAGAAGATGAAAAAACAGGTGATTAATATAGGTCATCACATAGTCAGCCATATCCGGTTCTCTGTCGCCATGTTTATGTTTCAGGTAAATCTCAACATACCAGTTAGCACTTGAAACAGAACATGTTAAGATTTCTGTTCCAACCTTTATTTGGATAAAGTTGTCATCATCTCTTAAAACGGAGTATCAAGAGAGATGAATCATGGCTTCGGCAGATAAAACTCAGGTAAAGCCATAGCGGATGAAACAAGAAACATATATGAGCAAAGCTGATTCATAAAAAAGTAACCAGAAAAGAAATAAAGACATACACATTTGACAAGTTTTTGCTTAAGCAAAACAAATAGATAAATCTAATGCCAAATAAACAGGAAATACGTATCTTGTGAATCCTTAACTTACCGACTCTTTGAGGCAACAATTTGCAAGCATAATTAATAACATTTAATTATTTAATGTTGTTAAATGGCATTACAAAAAAAAAAATTATGAAATTTTCTTTTTCTCCTTTTGGCATTTGCCATTTTGAACATAAACACCGCTTACATTAATCATAAACAGCTGTACACGGTGAAAGCTACAAACGCCGCGACAAATTGACTTTTCAGCAAATATGAAATAAAGACAATTATTTAAAAGTATTTTTTTTTCTTATTTCTTTTCATATACATATTTTATAATGAGCCAACAAAAAATAACAGTATTTGCTTTTGATTTGCTAATAAATTTCAACAGAAAACTCTTTTCAATATTATTTAACAATTAAGTGGTCTGGTGAGTATTTGCCAACAACATAAGCTGCAACAGACAGATAAAACTAGTCTTGGCGATTGTGGCCATAACTGAAACCACCACATTTAACCCACATGTCTATATTTTCTTTTAAGTTTTGCTGGCAGCTTAATGCAAAAACCCGAGGATAGGTAATATGAGACAGGATGAATTGGCGTTTATTAAAACGGATTTTTACGATATAAAAAATATAGATATTGGAGAATGTACAGAAAAAAATTTTAAGGCAATAATTTTTTATTATTTATAAAAATAAAAAACTATATTTTTATGAAACAAAAACAAAAGCAAAACCCAATTGCTGTACCATATATTTTATCCCAATATCATGTGGGAAATACTAGTGAAGAAAGTAATTGTTTTTTTTCTTTGCAGGTCATTAATACTTTAAATTAATTGTTTCTATTTTCAGTTGCGTGAAAAGTGTTCCATTTTCCCTAGAGCGTTATTGTGCCCTACTTTATATATGAACAGATTGTTGTTACAAAATATGTACATTCATTGTTAACCAAACAAATCAAAATTGGTTTAACGAACAAAACAGAGATAACTTTGAGTAGTTGTTTTGAATTGTTGTTTTACGATTTTACTTTAAAAGTCAACAAAGTATTATTTGCAATTTCCTCTAGTGGTTCATTTCTTTGCTTGCATCTCACAGATTATTTAAATTAATTTAATTTAAATTACCCACTTAACAATGCAAATCTTATTACATGTTTAATTTTATACCCAATTTTAAAACCATATAATTATCTTGAATATAAATTTAAAAAAATATTCCCACCACACAACAAATTGAAAAAAAAAAAACATACAAAGATTACATTTCAATAAGGGGCAATATATCATTTAATTTAATTTTCAAAATAGCCAAACAAACAGAGTGAAAAAGGCATGAGTTTCAATTGCCAGCCTGCCATACACGCACAAAATTGTGAAGAAAAAAACATTGTGAAAAAAGAGGTCAAATTTCATTAATCAACCAGTTTGTTATGTTAAACTGCAAAAACGAGTTTAATGTATATAATTATTAATCTTTTTTATACTTTTCTTCATTCGGTGTTTGTATTTCTTGTTTTCTTTTTGATACTCTGTCAGTGCCTGACAATCATATGCGCCGTGATATGTGTATAAAGACGCATAAATTAGCAAATACAATGAATACAAAAATAATAATAATGAAAATCATAACCGATTTTATTTGCATATAAAATTTGTCGTTGATATATAATTTGTATGCTAAAACGTAAGTCAACTCAGAGAAGATGGTGTTAATAAAATCAAGTTTTTTATAAAAATAGTTTTTTTTAGTATTGAACGTAAAAAAACAATAACATTAAGGAAATAGTATGATAGTTTTCGATGTGATTTTGTGGCTTCAAAATTGGCGGGGAACCAGCAGTGCTAATATATAACCTCAACATAAAAACAGTTGAGTTTTAGTTAAAATGTATAATTAACAACTAAGGGAGCACGGTAGTTGGGAGAGGCCGATTATATGATACCCTACAACACTTTAGAAATTCGCTTCCTATAACATATTCTATTTTAACATTGGATCTTGAGTTTTGCTTGAATGTGATGTCGTTTAAGATAAATTCCAATTGCTTTGATTTAATTAAGCAACCGGTTTTAACACAGCAAAGCCTAGGACTTATCCTGGTACCTCTTTCATCTCAAGTGCACACTGTCCTCCCCGTGGGGAGTTGCATATAACACCCGTTAATGCTAGTGAGCGCGTTCACCCATAATAACGTAAAACACTTAGGTTAGGCGTTGGGCCAATAACCCATCCCTATAAAAGCAACATAATAAGAAAAAAGGAAAAGAATCTACACCTGGAATGTTTGCACTCTTTGTAAAGAAGGTGGAATTTACGCATTGGCAGATGTACTTGAAAAATACAAGGTCGATATTACTGGCATATAGGAAATATGCTGGATTGGGAAAGGCGACACAACAACACCGAAAGGTGACGCACTGTATTACACCGTCCGACAGCCAATATTACACATGAACCCGACATGAACGTCTGAAACTATAAGCCAAATGGAGTAAAATTGCGTTTTTGATTTTTCGATTCTCACCCTGTTGAGATTTCAAAGGACATTCAAATTTCAAAGGACATAATTTTTCAAAAAATATTTAAATACTTGTACTCATCGCATGATGCTGGTATCGGTGTCATATTAAAGAGGAGAGTATTGGCTTTGTAGAATAATTATAAATTATTACATTCAAGGATATCAAGGACATCATAAATGCCATTGAAAAATTAAACAGTAAAAATTCTTTGAAAAAATCCTTTATGTAGTGAAACACTTCCCAAAATTTCAATATCCCAGCTTTATACATTATTTTTTAATAATTATTTACATACAATTCTTAAAAAATCACTGTGCGACAATCGCTGACTCCGCAGCATAATAGAAGACCAAAAATAAGAAGACACGTGTCCCGGCGATTTTCCCCATCACTTCCACTTTCGCGGTTATGGACCTCCAATGGTTTGAGGCCTTGCACAGTGTGTCCAAATTCAATATTTTGTGCCAAAAACAACAAATTGTCTAAAATTCCCAAAAATTTTAAACGAAGGGATAGAAAATATGCTAACTAAGAGAGAAAAACAAACATTTTGTTGGTTGTAGCGTTATAATTGAAGTATGTATAACATGACGTTATTTTCGTTAAAACAAATACTAAAAATCGCAAGGATATTGGTCGATTTTGTGTTGACCATATTATCACGAGTTATTGAAATTTTTTAATGGTCCATTGGCCCATTACAGAACATTTGTTCCATAGACCGAGCTAAGAAAAGATCTCCAATTCTCTCTGTTTAGTGCTTCGCTTTTTGGAATACCGCGCCTTGTCATTTCTACATCCACTTGTGTGCGCCATCTATTCTTTGGCCTGCCACTTCTGCGTGTACCGCCATGTGGCTCGAATTTATACGCCTTTTGAGCGGGTTCATCATAGCTCATTCTTATTACATGGTCTAGCCAACGCAATCGTTGCATCTCGATACGTTTAACTATATTGATATAGTTGTGTAGCCGATACAGCTGGTGGTTCATATGAAGTCGATATTCACCGTCAACGCAGATCGGCCCGTAGATATTTCGAAGAATTTTTCTCTCAAACACGCCAAGTACTGCCTTATCTGCTTGCGCAAGTACCCAGGCTTCGGAACCATACATCAGCACGGGTAGTACCAGTGTTTTGTAAAGCGTTATTGTTTTTTTTTTGACGAGTTGTGGCTTTGTTTTTAAAGTGCTTACTTAAGCCCAAGTAGCATCTGTTGGCCAATACAATTCTTCTTTTTATTTCACAACTGATGTCGTTTGTTGTGTTTACGGCAGTACCGAGATATACGAAGTCTTTTACTACCTCAAAATTTTAGGTACCAACTTCAACAGCTGGTCCGATCTCAATAGACGCATTGCGCGTCGACACCATCAGCTTTGTCTTCTCGCCGTTTACCGCCAGACCCACTTTATCAGATTCTCATTCGACCCTAATAAAGGTATCGGTTACTTCCTTTACTGATCATCCCATGATGTCTATATGATCAGCATGAGCAAGTAACATTTGGCTATTGATGTCGATTGTGCCACTTCTTTTGACGTTTGCCTCTCGTATAACCTTTTCTAGCAGGATGTTGAAAAGATCACACGAAAGGCTGTCTCCTTGCCTAAAACCTCTTTTGGTACAAAACTCTTCGGAGAGGTTCTTTTATATTTTAACTGAAGATCTTGTGTCAGTTAGAGTCATTTTACAAAGCCGAATGAGCTCTGCGGGGATACCAAATTCAGACATGGCTTGGAATACTTTTGAACGTAGCGGGCTATCGAAGGCTGCTTTATAATCGACAAAAAGGTGTTAGGTGTCGATCTGCATCCCTTGGGTCTTCTCCAGGATTTGCCGCAGGGTAAATATCTGGTCAATGGTGGACTAAAGCCGCATTGGTAAGGTCCAATTATTTCCAATTTTAGTCGTTCGCACTATATCCCTGACACTATCTTGTAGGCAATAGAGAGTAGACTTATGCCCCTATAGTTAGAGCATACAGTCTTATCTCCTTTCGTGTGGACGGGGCACAGGATACTCAAGTCCAATCGTCGGGTACTCTTTCTTCCTGCCAGATGGTGCTAACTAGCTGATGAATACACCTTATCAGCGTGCCGCCTCCGGTTTTGAGCAGCTCGGCTGGTAAGCCATCGGCTCCTGCTGCCTTATTATTCTTCAGCCGACTTACTCTTTACCTCATCTTGGCTGGATCTGTGGTATCTTTGCCGTCTTCACTGTTATCGGATACCAACAGTTTGGAAAAATGTTCTTTCCATATCCACTACCTGTATCAGTTACCAAATTACCTTGTTGGTCTCTATAGGAGGATATGCCTTTACCAAAGTCATCAGTTTGATGCTTCACTCTTTGGTAGAATTTTCGGACTTCGTTCTGTGTCCTGTACATCTCTATTTGTTCACACTCCCCCTTTTCAATCTCTCTCTTTTTCCTGTTTGAACCCAGGTTCTTGAAAACACATTAAAGAAGTGTTGTCACGGCGTGTTAGCAATCAGGGCCAAAACTCGTAACTTCCAAAATCTGCGCTAAGCGTTTGTCATGGAAGCCATACAAGTGAATGGACAAATATCCATCTTTGTAAAAACAAATTGCATTTGAAAGAATAAAAAGTTCGATGACAGCGAAGCCGCTCCACAGCCGATATGTCTGATGAGCCTTACCAAAAGCGAAACATGTCACATAGAAGTGGTTGTGTGGGTTCGAATCTTCTGCTTTCTTTTTTTTACTTGCAAAAATCATGGGTCATTAAGCTCAACTCCTACGAAAAATTAATCAAAGCTACATCTAGTCAAACAAGAATCAGTCGGCTTTGCCGACACAGATATAACCTCAAACTTTCATCTACGGACAGATCAAATGTATTTAGGGTCTTTTTGCCGACAAAAATGTGGATTAGGATTAAAGTTCAAAAGTGTTGCGGATCAGCTAACTAAAGGAATAGACCGACATAGTCCATTATGGAAGTGGATCTTACATTTTGAGTCATATCTTTTCGATAGATATCGCGCACACTAGTCATTTCAGTGGGTCATTGTATAACTTTTGGACCAATATGCCAGGGAGCATGGACTTGTCCACGGAAAACATAATATCGCTGTAAACAGGACCACAACGAACAACATCGATATACATTTCCCAAGGATCTTCGAACAGGCCCTAAACTGCACTTAGCCACCAATGTTGTGGGGGAGAGGACCGATACGGGCCATTTTAGAAGTTAAACTAGATTTAAACAAAATATTAGGAGATCCATAGTTTGGATCAAATTGGTTGCCCCGTTCAAGAGGTATAGTGCATACCATTTTAGTGACATTTTTAAATATTGGGGAAAGTACTGGAAGTTGTGGAACAGTATTGCCCATCTTCGAACTGAAACTTAGTTTGGAAAATATATGACAAAGGCCAAATTTTGGACCAAATCGGTTGATCAGTTCGAGAGTTATCGTGCTCTCCCCGAAGTGATTCGAGAGCAGGTCTTAAAGTGAACTGATCCTAAATTTTGTGTGGGAGGTACCCGAAGGAGTGGAAAATGTAGTCCATATTTGAACCTGATCTATATCTGGTAAATATATTAGGATGTGCAAAGTATGGATCAAATAAATATTTCGAATGCCAAATTTTGGACCGAATTGACAGATCCGTTCGAGAGTTATCTTGCGCTCCAACCACTGAACACGGTGTCATAGGGGTTCTTTGCAGATTTCAAGCTATTTTCTCAAGAGATATGGACTTGCCCTTGATAAAACTTGTACTGCCGTAAAGGGGCTGTAAATACAGGTTGTTAGAACAAAAATCAAAGCGATTGGAAAACAGGTCATAAACTAAACTTTTCCAAATAAAATGCACCCAAAGGTGAAAGAGGAGACTTTCCCATAATAGAGCGTTCAGGACGAGTTCGAACATTGTATCGGACAAGTGTGCCAAGTTATACTTTTTACTAGTTCGGTAAATTAGCATAATAGAGTCGCAGTAATATTGGGTTCAGTCTCGTTTACTCATTTTCGTGACTTTTTAGTACGAATTGCAATATTTCTATCCTTTGTAATAACAATAAACATTGTGCAAAGTTTCACCATTAACCCTCTTCAGGATGTGACATAGACAGTCGCGTGGGCATAAGTCTAGGAGCAATACGTTAAAAATTCCTCGTCAACCACATTGTGTGAGGTACAACAACCTTTTTCTTAGATTTTTTTGCAACTTATGACCTTTTCACTTCGAGTTATTCATATTCCATTTCTGTTTAATTTTCAGAATTTATCAATTCATGAAAGAAAAAAAAAAACGCGAAACAGAAATTGCAAAATTGTTATAACAAATTGAACTTTTATGATCTCTCGACTCTATACACAGTTAATTTATGATAGAAATAAACATCAATAAAAAACTTACATAAATAAATCATTAAATATCACCATAAAGAAGGCAATACAAACCCAATACAGAGTTCATATAATTTTCTTAGTACTTTTTTTCTCTTCTGCATTTAATAATTTTCCTTTGAAAATGTCACGTAAAGCTCATCTTCTACGTTTCAGTTTTTTTCATGTTTGTATTTCTAGATAATCAATGTTGCAAAAGAAAACATTTGTGGAAAACCAAACAAAACATTAGCAAAACAAAAAAAGATATTGGTTTTTCATTTCAAGAAAACAAAAAACGAAAACCTTTCGATTGCATTGGGAGCATAGAGGGTCGCCTTCATCTCCGTTTGTTTGGTCATGTGATGCAGAAGAATGGCAAAAAACCAAGAGAAAAGTGAAGACCGCCAACTTGAGATACAGGAAGCATTTGGAAAATTGAAGCACGTACAACATGAAATGGAAACAGAAAATGAAGATGAATCACAACAAACCAACCCAATGCTGGAGACTTAGAAAATAAACCTTGGGAAAACGGAACCTGGAGGTTATCGCCGATGTTGTGGTTTTTCGCTCGATGAAAAATCATTGAGAAAAAGTAAAAGGGAAAATTTATGGGGGTTTTTATGCAGTTGAATAAATTTTCCAAGAATTTAAGTTTTTTCTGTTGAAAGAAGAAAGTTGAGGATTACTTTTGAGAAATTTGTCAATGCCACTGCTTTCATTTAACTCCAAATCCAAAGATATCATACACAAATGGAACCAAGCTTCCATCCTATTTGATATGAGCTTTTCTGAGACCAGATCACTGGTTTGTACAATCAATTTGGCCAATGTGCCACCGAAGTGGCTTTTTTGTTTCCATTCTATCATAATTAACCCCCCAAAATTGAAACAACATTAGAATGGCACGTTCCACAATTTAACTAAAAACCACCACAATTCATTCATTTAAAATACATATTGTAAATCATTCACCCCAAATATGGTAACAAAAAATTCAGACCAAATCCTCAAATTTGGCTAAATTTTTGCATTCAAAAACGACATATTGAACAATTTTATTATGTTGACTTTAATTATATAAATCTTGTCAGAAGATTTCAAACCATTTGTGGTGGATATAGCAAAAACCCTCCCCAAACAAAATGCATTTGTCATCAGTCAGCAGCATTGGATTCTGACAGAATGAAGAAACGACAAAACTACTCTGGTGATGATCACAATTAATTAATTTCCACATTTGACAGGCAGCAGCACATCATTAAAATTTGCCATTTTTGTTTGTTTGGATTGGATTGCATTAAAAAATCAACTTTTTTGAATGTTGTTGTTGCTATTTTTAAGTGATTGTTTACATACGAGTAGTATGTACTTGTTTCGTTTATCTCTTTTGTTTGGCAATTTAAAAGTAATGCCGGTTTTTTGTGTGTGTTTGTCTTGTGTTCCTTTGTGTTTGGCATATTGTATTGAAGGTTAACTACTTCATTCAGGTAACACAATGTTGCTGATTATTCTGCAATCTGTCAACTAAACGGCACATAAATGTGCATAACAAAGTCTACAAATCAACTTTGTATGCACCAGCATAATTTAATTGAAGAATTAAAATTGCACTTAAAGAAATAGAAGTACAATTGTAACGTGACAAAATGTTCACGTACATAATACAACAACAACTACCCTTACCATACGGAAGCAGCCATCCAATATGCAACATACACTACATCATTACTACCCATCCGCTTCGGAGATAACATGTAATGCAAAGGATAAGTGCATTTCGGTGTAACTTTACAACGATCGCCGTCAGTATTTACGACTAATAATTCTCATTTACTTCATACTCTAGGCCACTAAAGTATTTCAGAAATGTTTGAGGACAGGGAGTTTACTACTGCTGGGAGTTAGCTACACGGGTGGGAAAAAGAGTTTTCTAAATCCGCAAGCTTACAATACGGAGCTAAAGCGTTAGAAATACTTTTTGAGGTCTATACATTAAGTTGTGGTGGCTAATACATACACAGGGCTTTCGGGTCAGCTGTTCCACTGGGCCTTCGGGTCAGCTGTTCCGAAGTTAAAAACCAATAGCGCATGGAAATAGAAATTAGACCATAACATTAAACTAATACCCCAACCCATCGTGTTCCCGAACCGAACATCAACTGCCGAACTCATCGTGCTCCCGAACAACAACAGCCGAAAGCCGAGCCCATCTTATTCCCGAACACCTACTGCCGAACACCTCGCTATCCAGAACATCAACATCTGACTGCCGAACACATCGTGCTCCCGAACAACAACAGCCGAACCTATCGTGTTCCCGAACACCAGCAGCAGTTCCAGCCGAATTTAACAATCGACTGCCGCACGCATCGTATTCCCGATCACCCACAGCCTAGCGCCGAATACACCGATTGCATCGAACGTTGATCCCACGAACGTCACCTACCCATCACGTCGACCGTCTATAGACGAACCCTCATCTGTGAACCGTCGTAATAACAGCAGCTCCCTGATCATATGTAACCCGTCTTCCTGATCATATATAACCCGTCTTCCTTATAATCTATAACCCGTCATCCCAATTATATATGAACCGTTATCCCGATTATCTACAAACCATTATCAACACACCAGGTTCCTGACAATCTACGAACTATCGGCGAAATCGCCCGGTTTCCGACATCCAGCAAACCCCTCAACAACTACCGATTCCGACAAGTCGTCAGAGCAAGAATAACCACTGTCTTAATACGTCCGCTCATCATGAAGCCCCAGCTCAAAAATCCCAGTCCATCCCAGTCACCTTCACGCCAACTGAGTGAACGAACGAAGTCCGTGAATGTGGCAAATTCAATATATAACATTTTGCTAGTTTGAACTGGTACCAAACTTCTCTTTTTTGAAAAATATTTGACTCATTTGAGTTTTCAATCAATTAAAAATTTTCTACTAAACAGGAGTTTGGTAGTACTTCGAACGATTTTGAATTCAAATCGTCCATTACAATCGTTTTTCAGCTGGTTGGCTATAGTTTACCTGGTTCGCTAGAGTTCACCTGGTTCACTATAGTTCATCCGGTTCGCTAGAGTTCATCTGGTTCACTAGAGTTCACCTGGTTCCCTAGAGTTCACCTGGTTCACTAGAGTTCATCTGGTTTACTATAGTTCACCTGGTTTACTATAGTTCACCTGGTTTACTGGAGTTCACCTGGTTCACTAGAGTTCACCTGGTTCACTAGAGCTCACCAGGTTAACTAGAGTTCACCTGGTTCACTAGAGTTCACCTGGTTCACTAGAGCTCACCTGGTTTAATAGAGTTTATCTAGTTCACTAGAGTTCACCTGGTTGAATATAGTTAATCTGGTTCACTATAGTTAATCTGGTTCACTATAGTTCACGATGTTGTGATCAAGACATTTTCTTATATGAGAAGAACTTGTGGTCTGCAGAAGTCCTAATGGTCTTTTAAAAGAATACTTCTATAAGAAGACCTTGTGTTCCTTTATAGGAAGACCATGTAGTGTTCTATCAGAAGACCTTGTGTTCTTCTTTAAGATGGTCTTGTGGTTTTCAATAAGAGGACCTTGAATTTACTAGAGGACACCTGGTTCACAACAGCTCACCAGGTTCACAACAGTTCACCAGGTTCACTTTAGTTCACCTGGTTCACTATAGTTCACTTGGTTCGTCATAGTTCACGATGTTGTGGTCTCTATAAGAAAACCTAGTGTTTTAAAGCACGGTGGTTTCCTCTATAAGAAGACCTTGTGTTCTTCTATGAAAGCCATTGTGATCTTCTAGCAGGAGACATTTTCCTCTCCTATAAGGGGGACATTGTGCTCTCCTTGTTTTCTTCAATAAGAAGACATCGTGTTCTTCTAAAAGAGGACCTTGTGTTCCCCTATATGAAGTCTTATGTTCTTCTATAAGACCTTGTGGTCTTCTATATGGATACCTTGTGGACTTCTATGTACTCTATAGTCTTCTCTAAGAAGAATACTTTTTGGTCATCTATAAGTAGACTTTATGGTCTTCTGTAAAAAGGCTTTGTGGTCTTCTATAAGCAGACCATGTGGTCGTCTAAACGACCATGGTGTATTTTTCTTCTCTATAAAGATCTACCGATATTCTATAAGCGTTTTCTATAAGAAGATGTAAAGGTCTTCTCGTTGCTTTTTATACCCTACACCACTATGTGGGGAGGGGTATTATAAGTTTGTTTTCGGAAAAATTCATGTAACACCGCGAAGTATTCGTCGGAGACCCCCAATGTGGTATACCAATCTTCATATCTCGACTAGATAAAGCGATTTTGAAATGTGTGTCCGTCCGTCCGTCTGTCCATTATAAATTGTAATCAAACTCCAGCTCGCAATTATGGACCGATCGTCACGAAATTTTGCATGGAGGTCGGGTTCAGACCAGAATAGATCCCTATTCTTATTGGGGATGATAGTGAAATATTTAGCGGGTGAAGTGGACCAAAAACATAATTTTTATCCGATTTTGTAGCTGCTCTGTTGGTCGTAATATAAGCCCGATCGCCGCAAAAATTTGAACAAGGTAACAGTATATGACAAAGAAGATACTTGCAATTTGAGATGGTGATCGGATGATGTTTAGAGGGTTAAATGGACCAAAGCTTTTGCGTGAAAATTTGTAATATACGGGTTATATCTTTATTCATGCAAGACACATTCCGCCCACGTAAAGATATATTTGGAAGGCCACCTCTTGTCCTTTCCATTGATATCAATTATGTTGATTTACGTGTTCAGGTAACAGAGTTACAGCCTAATATATCCAATTTTTTGCTTGTAGTGTAATCATAAGCACCCTAGAGGTCGCAATTACAGCTCAATAGTCACGATATTTTGCACGAGGTAGGGGTTTAGGTCGAAGAAGATGCCTACAAATTTGGATGATGATCTGATATTATTTAGAGGGTGTAATGGACCATTACTTTTTAATTCAAAATATAAACATAAAAAACTTAAATGAATTGTCCAAAAGGAATTTTGATTTGCTGAAAGCTAATTCGCAGGGTAGTGGTGTAGGGTATCACATGGTCGGCCCCGTCCGACTATAGCCTTGGCTTACTTGTTGTAACTGTATTTGTGTCTATTTATTATTATTTCGGACTATTATTTTTTTATTTTTCAAAATAGCTGTTGTTGTTTTAATATTTAAAACAACTAATTTATTAGTGGAGAAGGTTTGGCATTGTTCGCCAAGGGGTAAAGCAGGGAAGACTAGTTTCGATCCTCGCCACAGGGTCTCATCAGTTGCCTTGTTTTTTGTTTGTGGATATTCTCCACCGAAGTTATTATTCAATAACTTCTTCAACAAAAAACTTTTTATACCCAAACATCAATCGTCAGCTCGAAGTATAAAGGTGAACCAAGAAAAAACTTCAATGAGAAGTTTTTGTTTGGCAACCTCTCACAACCCTGACGAAAGTGTTTGCAGAGCAAAGCAAACCTTCTTCACTGTTGTGTGTCGTTGATTTTCAACGAAAACAACACAACAAAATGTTGTTGGTAGCCGTTCTAGCTTTTTTCCCAGTGTTTCTTAAATAGAACATTGGTGGCGTCTTTTTATTGGGATAGCTGTTACAATTTTGATTTTTCAAAATAGTCTGGCTTAATCCCATTGTTGTTGTTTTAATATTTAAAACAACTAATTTATTAGTGGAGAATTTTCGGATTATCTTTAAGACGCTCTTCTGGTCGTCGAAAGACGACCTTTTATTGACAGACATCTGCCCGTTTCTGGTATTCCCAAAATTTCACTTTCAGGGTTTATAGAGGAAAGACTTGTAGTCATGTCTTCTATGAGCACACCTTCAGCCTAGCTTTTCATGATTACCCAAAAGGATTACCCTCTGTAGTTTTTCTTTTCCTTTTCCCAGTGATCTAAAAGCAGACCTTGTGATATATAAGGCGCAAAAATGGTAAACATTTTCAGCTGAATTGCTTTAATCAACTTAGGGACCTTATATCTAATTAAACCCCATCTATCTAATTTAAACCCAACACAATACGTGATATAAATCTAATAATAATTTTAATAAGATACTTACATTCTTCACTTCCACATTACTAGAATTCCATAAAAATTTCATAATCGCGGGATTTGCTTAAATTGAAATTTGAATAATTATAATACGCAAAGGAATATTCTCACGGATATTGCTTTTTCAAAACACCTTAATTTCGAATTTATAATTTTATAAATGTATGACACAATTCAATTTAAAAACTTTGTTAAAATTAATTTTTTGATGACAATTTTTTCATTCATTTATTTTTAAAAAAACACTTTTGTTTAAATTCTTTACAGAATAAGAGATAAATTTTTTATTACAAGCACGTTTTTACTTTATCAAAAATGGAGAACAATACGAATTACTTGTGGGCGATTTGTATTCGTAACGAAAGCAATTAATTTTATTACACAATGACGACGGCGGCAAATATTTTAATATTTAAAAATTATACACACGTTTTATCAAAAAAATACAGAACAGACGGAAAATATACAAAATGCATTACCGAGATATCGAAAACATTTAAAAAAGCATCAATTTTTTTGTGTAAAGTAGGCAAACACGTTCGGTTTCTGCTTTTATTTTTGTTTAAGATAACAAAAGAAAGAAAAACAAATCTTCCACAGGTTTTTTTTTTCCTTTTTTATTGGGATGTCAACAGCTAACACAAAACAAAAATCCTGCACAATCTTCTGTGATTTAAATGTACACGATTTTTTGTTGTAATACAACAACAAACACAATTGAACGAAATCCCAAACAAATCATCTATTTGTCCTCTTGCTGGTCGTTTGTCGTTTTATTGTCGCTTTCGAAAAATAAACAAACAGACGAACAAAACAGTGTTGAACAAATCTTTTTTCACGTTTATTATTACCGAATAAGGAGTGTTCAACCGAGATTCTGTATTTTCTTATTTTTTCTTTTCACAAAGGCACGATTCTTTTGAATACGAAATTATCGGATTCTTTGTTTGTTGCGATGAAATGCTGCAAAGAAAAGATAAAAAAGAAGAGAAAAAATAAATAAATAAATTCATATGAGATTAAAAAATGTTGATAATAATTAGTAAGATTATCGTTAGGTACAAAAATATATTTAGAGGTATTTGTTCCTCTGTTTATTTTAAAACCTTAAATCTAAGCATTTATTTTGTCGGGTTTCTTGCCGTGGTTCATTGTCAAAGGGGCTTTCAAGCATGTGCCACGGTAAAAGGTTGATATTCATGTTTACCATTGTTTAGCCATGGAAATAAAGACATCACAATGATGTGTTTATATGGTTTTTTTTTGAAGAAGAATGGAGGGATTTCTTGTTGTGTACCAACATACATAAGTTAAGGGGATCCATGCCTTTCTGTAGATACATATGTATTTATTATGTGATTTGATTTATTCTGTCATAAAGTTGTCATAATATTTGATTTGAGATATGACTTTTGAAGCTGAATAGAAGATATGAATTTTGACAAGTGAGGCCGAAGGAAACTTTGGACTGTAAACGTTTTCTGGGAGTGTTCGGATGAATTTAACGGTTGGGTTAAATATGTATTTGTACGCGTAGGGAAAATTAATTGTACCGCAGCTATTATGTACTGATTACAAAAAGAGAATTTTAAAAATATTAAAAAATATTTTGTTGCTTCAACCACATAGATTCGGTCAGACACCATAGTGGCACAAAATATATAGTTGCAGCAAACAAATTTAAATGTTACATTACTAAAATACCCAATTTTGTTTTCATTATATAATTGTTCATATAATATATCTTTCCTGGGTGTAGTCACAATAGTTCACTCCAGTTCATGTGATTCTTAAGTTGAGGTTAACAGCAGTTCATTTGACGTATAATAAAATGGCTAAGAACGCTTAAAAGTTGTTAACATGACTTCTTCAATCATTTATCGCGATCATTGCAGTTCACCTGGCTTACCACTTAGTTTCCTAGAGTTAACATGGACCATAAGGTCTCCGAGTGGAGTGGCTGTCCAACACGACAGCTGCGCGTCCTTTAACCTAACATGGTTCAATACATTCAACAGACTTCATAAAGGCCTATCAGGTTCACTACAGTTCGCCTAAAGCACAATTATATAATTATTTCTTTACAAAGTAAAATGCAAATGTATGAATCAAAATTTAAACAAGTAAAAAAGTGTCAGTCGGCTTTGCCGACAGAGGTATACCCTCAGCCAACGTGAATTAAAACTTTCATCTACGGACAGATAGAATGTATTTAAGGTCTCTTCAGAATTTTGTGGCCCTTTTCAACATTTGAACTTGCCGACAAAAATGTGGATTAGGAATTAACACAAATGTTGAACTTTTGTGGGGGAGGTACCCTTAGGGAGGACCGATATGGCCCATTTTAGAAGTTAATCTAAATTTTGACAAAATATTAGGAAATCCAACGTTTGGACCAAATTGGTTGCACCATTCAAGTGATATCGTTCTAACATTTTAGTGACATTTTTTAAATATTGGGGAGAAGTACTGGAAGTTGGGGACCGGTATTGGCCCATGCAACTAAGTTTGGTTAAAATATGACGAAGACCAAATGTTGCACCGAATCGGTAGAACAGTTCGAGAGCCACATATAGTGACATAGCGCTTTTTACACCTTTCGGGATGTTTTCCCAAGAAATATGGGACTGCTCCTGAAAAAACTTTTACCGTCGTAATGGAGGTAGCGAATGAAAATCGCTTCAACAAAAATCAAAGTGATTCGAGAGCAGATCTTAAAGTGAAGTTATTCGAAATTTTGTGTGGGAGGTACCCAAAGGAGTACACAAATATAGTCCATATTCGAACCTGATCTATATCTCGTAGATATATTAGGATGTGCACAGTATGGATTACATCAGTCCCTCCCTCCCTTCAAGAGTTATCGTGCGCATATTTTTTCCGAAGATTTTTGAATTATTGTGTGGGAGGTACCTGAAGGAGTGGACCGACATGGTTTATCTTCGAACTTAAACTATGTTTGGACAAAATATTACGAAGGCCAAATTTTGGACCGAATTGGCAGATCCGTTTGAGATTTATCTTGCGCTCCAACCACTACACACAGTGTCATAGGGTTTTTTTTTTTTGCACCTTTCAGGCTATTTTCTCAGGAAGTATGGACTTGCCCCTTATGAAATTTATACCGTCGTATGGGGGACAGCGAATACAAGTTGCTACAACAAAAATCAAAGCGATTCGAGAGCAGGTCCTAAACTGAACTTTTCCGAAATTTTGTGTGGGAGGTACCCGAAGGAGTGGACCGATTGAGTCCATATTTAAACTTCATCTAAGTCTGGCAGAACTTTTACGATGTGCAAAGTGTGGGCAAATTGGTTACACCTTCAAGAGTTTTAGTGCGCACAAATTTTTCGAACTTTTGTGGGGGAGGTACCGAAAGGAGTGGACCCATATAACCCATCTTCGGACTTAAACTAAGTTTGGGCAAAATATTTCGAAAGCAAAATTTTGAACCGAATCGGTTGCTCCGTTCGAGAGTTATCGTGCGCACCAGACAGACGGACGGACATGGCTAGATCAACTCCAAATTGTCTGAAACACATTTCGTCCAAACATACTTGGGGTCTAAAACCATTATTTCGATGAGGCACATTTTGCCCATATGAAAGTGTATATACCCTCGTTAGCATAAATGCTGAGGGTATAGAAACTCAGTATCAAATCATTCCACTATGGTCTCAAATCCAAATTTTCTGGCCAAAACTATTTCAACGTCCATTTTGTACTGACATTGATTACACTGTACAACACAAAAAATAATTACAAGATAATTCGGCCAGATAATGAAAGAGGACCGAAAAAAAGAAGACACGTGTATCGGCGTTTTGAAAGTTTACGTCGGGAAGTAACCTAAATAAGCGTGGCAATTTCCGCCCATTTCTACAGGTTTTGAAATATCTGATCCTTCGAATCCTTGGAATATTACTGAGAACAATGCGTGGTATCTTTTAAGAAAAAAAAAAATTAACCCTCATGCGAGTCACTAAACGGATCTTTTTGGTCCCTGTTTTAAAAACATTTAAAAACTCCCTTAAAATGTGATCGTATCAGATCAAAATATTCTACGAAATTATTTGCCATAAAATTTTATTATAGGTCCCCGAATACACCAAAACTCTAAATCGTATCTAAACGCCATGAATATGCCAATAGTAAAATCACGTTTTAGGATTAATGGTGTACTTACGCAGCAGTTCCCCTATTCTTCATTGATCATCATTAAGTTCACCTGATACCAAGCCAAATCGGCCTACGCCAAAATTTTTTAAAAACACATTTAATGTTTTGAAATGATGATTTATATAGAAACGATTTTGTGAATTTAGTATTGCTAATCTTATGAAGAAATTCTAAATGTGGATTGAAACCAAGGTCTTTAATCACCTAACAACTGCCGATAAATATTATAAGAGCCCCGAATGATTCTTAATTGCAATGCCCGCTCTCCTCACTATCGTTCACCTGCTCCCAGTAGTATTTGAGAAAATCCGGTTAAGCATTGCACAATAACGATATGGTATATATTTAAGTTTACTTTGGTCACTATAGTTCACCGGCCTCAAAATAGTTCACTTGGGACATTATAGTTCTCCTCGGTTCACTGGCTCATAAACCAGGCTCACTCGCTTCGCATGGTTCACTACCGTTCGATATAGTTTCCCTTCATGTCACTATAGTTCACTTGGCTCACAACAGATCAAATGGCTCGCTATAGTTCACCTGGCTCACTAAAGTTCACCTGGCTCACTATAGTTCACCTGGCTCCACTATAGTTCACCTGGCTCACTATAGTTCACTTGGCTCACTATAGTTCACCTGGCTCACTATAGTTCACCTGGCTCACTATAGTTCACCTGGCTCACTATAGTTCACCTGGCTCACTGTAGTTCACCTGGCTCACTATAGTCCACATGGTTCACTATAGTTCATCTGGTTCACTATAATTCACCCGGTTAACTATAGTTCAACTAATTCATTATAGTTCACTTGGTTCACTGTACTTCACGTGGTCCACCATAGCTCACTATAGTTCACGACTGTTCACATGGCCTATTACTGTTCACATCCTTCAGAATAGCTCACCCGGTTCACTACAGTTCAACTGGTTCTCCTGGTGTGGTTCACTATAGATCACCTGGTTCGCTTTAGATCACTTCGTTCATTATAGTTCACTTCGTTCATTATAGTTCACATCGTTCACTAGAGTTCATTTTGCTCACTATAGTTCGCTTTGCTTACCATAGTTCACTTTGCTCACTATAGTTTACTTTGCTCACTATAGTTCCCTTTGCTCACTATAGTTCACCTGGCTCACTACAGTTCACCTGGCTCACTATAGTTCACTCTGATCACTATAGTTTGCTTACGCTTTGCTTACTATAGTTCACTTTGCTTACTATTGTTCACTTTGCTCTCACTATAGTTCACTTTGCTCTCACTATAGTTCACTTTGCTCCCACTATAGTTCATCTTGCTCGTTATAGGTTCACATTACTCTCTATAGTTCACCTGCTTCAATAAAGTTCACCTAGTTCAATCTAATTTACCTGCTTCAGTGGCTTACTAAATTCAATTGGCTCTCTATTGTGAACAGAATTATTTGACCTCCTTAGCATAATATTACCTACATTTCGACGATGTAACACGTGTCCATAGGTTATGACTTGGATCTCTATTTCACAAGCCATTCGGACTCGACGATAGGAAGGGGGACATATTTTATCCCAATTAATAAAGAAGACAGTATCAATATTTGAAATTGCCGTTTAAATTAAATTATGAAACGCAAACAGGTGGTTTTGACTCAACAGTTTACATACCTAAAACGAATGTGTCGACGAGCTGAGTCGATGTTGGTATGTGTGTCAGCCTGTCTGTCAATCTAAACATTAAAATCACGCTACAGAACACAATTTGAATGAAATCGTCAATGGAAATGGAGGTTCCAGAGAGAAAGAAGGTTACTCATGGTGATAGTCAAATAATTTTTAAGGGTCGGAATCGGCAAAACCCTTCTCCGTCCCTATTAATGGTATTTCAAAACCAAATTCTGTCTATGAAAGAAGAACATCTTATATTTGCATTGATGCAATGTAGGTTGAGCTAGGTTAAGTTCTGATATATATTCGCCTACCTGGTGATAGCATTTTCACTGCATCCAATGCAATATTGTACCAAAATTAGAACAACATTTGACCATATCATTAAAAACTTTTAATTTTGATATCAATGAAAGTACACAAGAAAGTTTTCATTTAATATCATCCTCTAGTCCACAAAAAAAAACGTATCAACCACCACACAACACCAAATATGTACTTAAATCCTATAATTTTCTTTTGGCCGAAAACAACACCAAACAAAACTCAAATCAAATCGTATAAAGTGAAAGGTTTTTCCTACCTCAACCTTTCTTCTTGTTGTTGTTTGCTTTATGTTTATGGTATTGCATATTCATAAACAACAAATCACCAATCAACCATACAAGATAAGTGCGATAAACACATTTTTAGGCAAAACACAAAACCCAAAAAACGTCAGTGAAATTCGCCTATTCTCCATATGACAAACACGAATATCCAACCAACGCATACCCCCCTTCCCCTTCGGTTTGTGGGCAATACCACAAATCATCAAATTAAGTCTTACCATAAAAAGCGTGGTTGTAGTTTCTTCTATGCAGTTGTTGTTGCTGCTGTTGCAAATGCTGCAAGCATTTTTTTCTTAGAAAAACGTTACTTTCATCTAACATTATAATTCGAAAAAAATGGCACAGTGTTTTCAAACTGGGATCAAATATTAAGGGCAGTGATTTTTTCTTTGGAAAATGTTTTTTTTATTTCTTGTCAGAGGTACTCTCCAAGAGAATGTATGTTCCAGTATTGCAAGAATCTACTAATTTTACCTATTTGGTTCCATAACATAAAGGAAAAATTTTATCGTAGTAAAAATTAGTAGTTTCTTGCAGGTTCAGGAACAGAGTAATACACAATTTCTAGAGTTGTGTAGTTCCGGAACGAAATAGTTCCAAGGAACTATTCCGGACAAGGAACTATTGGAACTATATAATGCTCTTGCGTTTATATAGTTCCGTTCGTTATTCTCGTTCCTTCAATTTAACACATACTTTGATCTTCTGTCGTTCGCTGCAACTTATTTATTTGCAGAGGTGTTCGGCTACAAATCAGAAGTTCGCATGATCAAATTCAACAGAGAGCGAAAAAAACGAAGTGTGTTTAAATTGAAAACAAATTCCATCTTAACTGTTCTAGTTGGAATAACTAATAATTTCGTGCGACATGTCCTTGTTAAAATAATGTGTTAGTTGGGGGTTTGGTAAGTAGTTACGACTACCAAAAATTACTATAAAAAGCCATTATTTTATAAGGATTTTTTTGCTGGATTTTCCACACAAATTTAACTTATCGATTATTATTTTAATATAGAACAATCTTCTTCATCAATAATCTATGAATTTGTGTTTTGGAGAGACAGTCTTTAAACATTATACCATTTAAGGCACAATGTGCCTTGCCACCTTCATCTCCACAAAAGACATCAACAATAACTGCAACATCATCATCTATCTACTCGGTTTAGTCACCATTGCCAGGGACCCTGCTACATGTTACTGTCTCTTGCTTTTTTTATCTTTCTCCACTTTATTTTGTTACTGAATGGTGAGCCTCAGCCCGTTTGTTGGGCTAACAGAACTGTCTGATACTGACAGAGAGACAGAGAGAAAAAGAAAATAGCCTTTTTATGTGTATTTGGTGTTTATCGGCGAAAATGTTGGCAGCCACCAACACCATGCTGATACTGCAGCAACCATGGATTATGGTGTGGCGTTGACGTTTTTGGGATTATGCGCGGCACGGCGCATGCAATTGACCTCATTTAATAAACGGCAAAAAGGCAAAGCAGTAAAAACTAACAACATCAATGCGACGACGACGGCGGCGACCACCTTCAATAACTTCAAAACCGTTGTTTTGTTATTTCTTTCTTCAGCATTTTTTTCTGTTTTTTTTTTTACTTAAAAGAAATGAAGGAAGAAATTCAAAAGAAAGCCTCTCCTTTGCCGCAATTGTTGTTGCAGGGTAATTGCAAGATTGCAAAGTGTTATAACGTTATTCTTCTTCTTCTGTTTTTCTTTGGTTTTGTGTTTTCCTTCATAGAGCCCCTGCTGTTGTTTGTAATAACGCAATTTTTACCTTGAACGGGGTCAAAACAGACATAAACATAAGCCAAGCTAGGAGAATAGTCGTACAAAAAGACATGCCAAATAATAGCCAAGTAAAACATAATCGATTTTAACCAAAAGCAACACAAAACTACTAAATGTGGGCGTATTTAGAGCGGATATTTTGAAATATATTGTGGCAAATTGGCAATGAAAATCTATCTATGAAGGCGAATTGTATCAAAGTTGTTTACCATCCACTTTGCTGTTTTCCGTTTTAAATTACTTGCGTTTGCTGCATTTGGCAAACATTTAATATCAAGTGGTGGCTAACTTCAATTAATTGGATACTATTGCACTCACTATCCGTTTGTTTGATAAATGGAGTACTTTTTCTCGATTAGAGCATGTTAAAGTAGCGGAAAAATTTAGGTTGTATTTAACGAGCTTTAGGTAATAAAATTATTAAGATGCTGTGCTCAGTTGTTTCTTTAAAAAATAATGTTGAACAATTTACTATTGTAGCTGTAGTAGACTTTCAGATAAAAATTAAAGTCAGTCCTTTGAAAATATCAGCAAAATCTTTGAATATTTCTAGAGAAATACAGAAGGAAATCTCCCTCAAAAATTGAAGGGATCGACGGATTAGAGTTGAAGTGTTAAATAACCTGTCAGAACCTCACTGAATCAGTAGTCTAAAAGTGTAGAAAACATACATATAAAAAACATTAAAAAACCTCAATGAACCCAACAATTTGTTCGGTAAGTTTACATCGTAGAACTCTCTCCTTGATCTACTGGAAGAAAATCCATTATGTTTTTGCAGATTAAACGAAACAAAAATTATCCTCTAATAGTTTGTATCAAGTGCATTAGATCCCCTTCATATCGCCAAAACCTTTTATATGGTTAAAATGTAGCCATTATTTTGACGAGGAATTCAAAACACACTATAAGCTACAGTGGGCGAGATAAACTGTAGTAAGAAAAGTGAACTATTGTGAGGTCGATGAACTATAGTGAGTAAAATGAACTATGGTGAGAAAAGTGAACTATAGTGAGTTACGTGAGATATTGTGAGCAAAGTGAAATTTAGGGAGCATTGTAATCCAATGTGAACTATAGTGAACAAAGTGAACTATAGTGAACAAAGTGAACTACAGTGAACAAAGTGAACTATAGTGAACAAAGTGAACTACAGTGAACAAAGTGAACTATAGTGAACGAAGTGAACTACAGTGAACAAAGTGAACTACAGTGAACAAAGTGAACTACAGTGAACAAAGTAAACTACAGTGAACAAAGTGAACTACAGTGAACAAAGTGAACTACAGTGAACAAAGGGAACTACAGTGAACAAAGTGAACTATAGTGAACAATGTGAACTATAGTGACCAAAGTGAACTATAGTTGACTATAGTGAACTATTATTAACTATAGTGAACAAAGTGATCTACAGTGAGCAAAGTGAACTATAATGAACAAAGTGAACTATAGCGAACAAAGTGAACTATAAAGAACAAAGTGAACTATAGTGAACTATAGTGAACAAAGTGAACTATAGTGAACAAAGTGAACTTTAGTGAAAAAAGTGAACAATAGTGAACATAGTGAACTATAGTGAACAAATTGAACTATAGTTCACCTGACACACTATAATGAGCAAAGTGAACTATAGTGAGCAAAGTGAACTAAAGTTAACGTGACACACTATAGGGAGCAAAGTGAAATATAGTGGGTGAACTAAAGTGAGCAAAGTGAACTACAATAAGCAGAGTGAACTATGTGAACTATAGTAAACAAATTTAACTATAGTGAGTAAAGTGAACCATAGCAAGCTAAGGGAACAAAACGAGCCAGTTAGACTATGGTGAACCATGCCAACTATAGTGGGAAGGTTAACTATAGTGACCCAGGTAAACAGTAGTGTGTCAGGTAAGCTAATTGAGCTATAGTGAGCAAATTGAATTGTAGTAAGCCACAGTAGTCACAGAGAATCGTAGTAGGACCGATGAGCTATTGTGAGTCACATGAAAAATAGGGAGGCATATGAATGTTTGTGAGCAAAAGCGATCCATGACAACTTGAACTTGGTTCAGGTGGACCGGTTCAAATGTAGTAAGAATGTGAACTGTAGTGATTCAAGTGAACTATTGTGGCTCAGGTGAAATACTGTGAGCCCTGTGATACAGTAGTGGGCCATGTTAGGCGAGGTAATCATAATGCGGAGTCTGAGCTAAGCGAGCCAAATGAATTATTGAGTTGAACTGCTTGGTTTATACTTTTGATCTGGTTAACTTTCTTTATTTTGTATTGCTCAATGCCATTGGCCTTTAATAATTACGGCAACAAGGATTTGCTGAAACGTTTTCTGTTTATACCATCAGCATTTATGATAACGACTCTTCAAAATAATGTTTTTTCTTGGCTTCAAATATGTTTGGACGAAATCCGTTTCAGGCAATTTGGAGTTGATTTAGCCATGTCCATCCGTCCGCCTGTCTGTCTGACTCCGAGCGCCCGATAACTCTAGAACGGATGGCTTAGATGAGGTTCCAATATGAACTCAATCAAATTTCGGAAAAGTTCGGATTAGGACCTGGTCTCAAATCGCCATGATTTTAGTTGTTGCAACTTGTATTAATCGCCCCCTATACGACGGTATAAGTTTAATGTGAGAAAATAGCCTGAAAGATGCAAAAAAACTCCTATGACACCGTGTGTAGTGGTTGCAGCGCAAGATAACTCTCGAACGGATTGTCCAAACTTAGTTTAAGTTCGAAAATAATCCATATCGGTCCACTCCTTCAGGTATGCACAAATGCCGCAAGTAAACTCGCCTAATGTAAATTGGGACTATAGTGACACAGGGGAACTGTGGCGAACTATGAGAACTATAGTAAACAAATTTAAGTATAGTGTGTAAAGTGATCCATAGTAAGCTGAGGGAACAAAACGAGCCAGTGGACTATGGTGAACCATGTTAACTATAGTGGGAAGGTTAACTATAGTGACCCAGGTAAACAGTAGTGTGTCAGGTGGGCTAATTGAACTACAGTGAGCAGAGTGAACTATGGTGAACAAAGTGAATTGTAGTAAGCCATAGTAGTCACAGAGAATCGTAGTAGGACATATGAGTTATTGTGCGTCACATGAAATATAGGGAGGCATATGAATGTTTGTGAGCAAAATTGATCCATGACAACTTTAACGTGGGTCAGGTGAAAGATGGTGGACCGGGTCAAATGTAGAAAGAAAGTAGTGATTCAAGTGAACTATAGTGATTGTAGTGAACTATTGGGGGTCAGGTGAAATACTGCGAGCCCTGTGATACAGTAGTGAGCCATGTTAGGCGAGGTCTGAGCTAAGCGAGCCAGATGGATTATTGAGTTGAACTATTAGCGCAAACAAACCAAAACAAATCGAATAAGATTTTCTTATATATTTGAATGGAACATTCTTAAAATGGTTATGGAAAATATTTTCTATACATATTCTTCCTTTTGAAAACGCATATTAAAAGTGGTTGTCTTTCAAGCTTGGTTTTTACTTTTGATCTGGGTAACTTTTTTTTATTTTGAAGTGATCAATGCCATTGGTCTTTAAGAATTACGACAACAAGGATTTGCTGAATATACCACCAGCATTTATGCTAACGACTCATCAAAATAATGTTTTTTTTTGCCCCATGTATGTTTGGACGAAATCCGTTTCAGACAATTTGGAGTCGATTTAGCCATGTCCAACCGTTCGTCTGTCTGTCTGGAGTGCCCGATAACTCTCGAACGGATGACTTAGATGAGGTTCCAGTATGAACTCAATCAAATTTCGGAAAAGTTCGGTTTAGAATAGGCCTGCTCACACACATACAAATACATTTTGTTATTGTGTTGGTTTTGAAATAAACAAATTTCAATGTTTTCATTTTGTCTCTGTAGACTGTGAGAAATATTATTATTAATATTTTTTTTTTATTTTATGTTTCAAAATTTAAAGTAGAAGAATTATTTTATTTTGACCAAATATGACTCTTGATGTTATAATTTGTTGCAAATCAAGTTCGTGACAAACCAAAGTGCGCTGACAAACCAAACACTCTAATTTGCCGTAATTATTTTCGGCAAATAAAAATTCGTATTCAGTATCTCCATTCATTTTTTCAGTGTACGCATATAAATTCATAGACAAAATCGAAAACGGAACCTTCCTCATTGAATGTTCAATAGAGACTGATTGGTAATTTTGAAGATATTCAAAACTAAAGCAAAAGCTCTCTTTTTAAATTGTGTGTGTGAGCAAATTGACACACACCGACAGGGGAAGTGCGCACTTTGAACAGCCTTGGTTTAGAACCTCTCGAACGGATTGTCCAAACTTAGTTTATGCGCGAAAATAATCTATATCGGTCCACTCCATCAGGTATGCAAAAATGTTCGGAAAAATTGTGCGCACGATAACTCTTGAAGGGAGTGACCGATTTGGTCCATATTTTACACATCCTAATATATCTACCAGGTTTGAATATGGACCATATTTGTCCACTCCTTCGGGTACCTCCCACACAAAATTTCGGATAAATTCACTCTAAGAACTGCTCTCGAATCACTTTGAATTCTGTTGAAGCAACTGTTTTTTCAGGGCCAAGTCCATACTTCTTGAGAAAACATCCCGGAATGTGTAAAAATCCTTATGGCACCATATGTAGTCGCTGGAGAGCGATTTGGTCCAAAATTAGGCCATCGTTATATTTTGTCCAAACTTAGTTTAAGTTCGAAGATTGGCAACAACTGCACAATATCTCATGAACGGGGCAATCAATTTGGTCCAAACTTTGGTTCTCCTAATGTTTTGTCCAAATGCAGTTTAATTTTTAAACGGCCGATATTGATATTCTCTTTAGGGTACCTCCCCCTCAAAAGTTCAACATTTGCGTCTAAGAGCAGTTTAGGATCTGTTCGAAGATTCTTTGGAAATGTATACCGATGCTGTTCCTGTTTACAGCCTTGTTATGTTTTCCGTGGACAAGTCCATGTTTCCTGGCATGCTGGTCCAAAAGTTATAGGATTACCCACTGAAATGACTAGTGAGCCCAATATATATCAAAAAGATATAACTCTCAAAATAACCCAGCAAAATAAATTGGAAGTAGTGCAATGTGGACTAGTTCTGTCACGGCATGTTTTGATGCAGTTCAAACGGAGTCATGAAAAAAGCAATCCAATTCCCAACCCCCCCCCCCCCCCCCACAATTTAACAGCATCCGGTAGTCCAAACGGAGTCGTGAAAAAGGCACTCCGTTCGCTACATTTAAATATATAAATGTACATAAATCAGTTTGTACATCTCTACAGGCAGCGGAATACATTTTCCAAAAAGAGATAAGAGTGTTAACATTTCCAAACATTTGTTAATACAAACTAAATAATATTTAATTTGTGAACATTTTTCCGGTAACTCACGAGAAGAAAATTTCCGAATGGAGTGCTGTTGGAGTACATGTCGAAATCTTAACTGGTGATGGGAAGACAACCCATTTAGCAGATGAATCAAAACAGTTAGCTTGGATTAAATGGAGAGCAGAGGAAACACGCATGTTTGCGGGGAATTTTCACCATTTGTGTAATAATGTTCTTAATATTTTTGTTTTACACAAATAATGCATTTTATTTGTTCTGGCATATTTTGTAATGGCTTGCACAATTTCCGCAGAATGCCTGTATCAAAACACGTGCTTTGGACTGCCTCCTACCCCAAAGGGTTAGTTAAAATGCAATGCCAAAGGGTCAGTTAAAATGCAGTGCCAGAGGGTCAGTTAAAATGCAGTGCCAAAGCGTCAGTTAAAATGCAGTGCTATGGAGTGCCTCTTTCCGTAGTCACGCTCTTGTAAAAATCATGAGTGAAAATTCATAATTTGATGCACTTCCAGATCACTTGTACATATCATTTAACTGCCTCTTTGGAGGCATACTTTTTGCTGGGAAGATACACTTCCTTAATGGACAATGTAGGTCCATTCCTTTAAGTATCTCCTCCGCGACACTTTTAAACTTTAATCCTAATCCACATTTTTGTCGACAAGTTCAAATGTCCAAAAAGGGCCACAAAATTCTGAAAAGACCCTAATTCGATTCCCCGGCTAGGCAACATCAAATTTTCAACGGTGGCATTTGTTTTTAATTGTATTAGTGGCAAAATTTTGACATTGTTTACCAAGGGCTAAGGAAGACTGTTGTTTAGGAACTCGCCACAGACCCTCATCAATTCTCTTGCTAATTACACATTTTATCAATATTTACGACGAGTGAAATCTTCAAATTTAGACTTTATCGCTTTTTAATCAACATGAATAATAAACATTATTTGTCAATATGACTATTTACCACGATCTTGCTGCAAAGTATACATTTCATTTTCAATAAATGTGATTATTTTGGTTAGAGCTTCCCTTCAACCAACCGTTGATCTGATCATAATATTTGACAAATTTTTATCACTTCATAGATTATCAAGCTTCAAATATTTTTCACACTATTGAATTTTGCCACAAAACTGCTAATTGATATCACATAGTATATTTTCTAATAGAAAAACATATTGCTTTTTAAATACATACATACATACATATCTATAAATAACAAGTTCAATATATCGAATCAATTTTCTCTTTAAAACTCATACATGTATGTATGTATGTGTACATACATACATATATACAAAAAATGATATGATGTTATTTAAGTTGTCCAATACTCCAATTCTTCTTCATAATTTGTACCGGAAATTTAATATTTTCCAATAACAATTTGAATGTGAAAGGCACGTTCTAGGTGATATTTTCCCGATATGTTAATCAAATTGTTTGCTTGTATTTTGTGAACAATATGAATGAATAAAGAAAGTAATATCGAAGTCTTCTTGGTCTTTCGAAAATGCACGACGATATAGGTTGACAGATATAAGTTGGGTCCGATGTGAGCGTAGGTGCGACCAAGTAATTTATTTAAGACAGAAAGAGAGTAAAAATAAAAACAATACACTCCACGTCAGTAGAATAGAACACCTAAATTGTTGTTAATGTTAGCTTATATATCCCAAAACGAATGAATCTACAATTTTAATATTGAAGGGATTTAAAGTCTATGATGTTCCGTATTAAACACACAAAAAAATTCGGCGTTAATATTTCAAAAATTCGCGAAAATAAAGTGACTGTTCTATCCTGATGACCAAAAATAAATGCATATTTTTCATAGTACTATCGGCAAATTGATCAGAAAATCATTTCGCGAAGAGGTAGAAACATAATTTTTTCTGTGTGTTATACGGCAGATCATAGACTTTAAATCCCTACAAGATTAAAAATGTAGATTCAAACGCTTCGGGATAAATACGTTAACATTAATAGAAATTTCGGTGTTCTATTCTACTGACGTGGAGTATATATTGATAATATTTAACTTTTTCTATAACTTAAATTATCTACAAGTTTACGTTTTTATTGCAAATTAACACCAAGAACATTGATTTGTATCACATATTAAGTGAAGTTTTTAGACTTTAATAAAGCAATTTTTTAATCCATTTTAAAAGTATTTCTGTTTTTTTGCTATTCATACGCTTCACATACATATAAATGCGCATGGTAACGGCTTCTGAGCTAGTATTCTTTTTATTAATTTATTCATATTTTCCTCCTATACACAGTTTGCCATTTTTAATAAATCATTAATTCACACAACTTTCCACAAATCATCACTCTATTGTGTATTTTTCATTTAAATTCGTATATTTATTTGAATAGAGATTTCTTTAACGTTTCATTAAATTAGCTTTTTTAATATGAAATGGCATTTTTATCCAGTGGCGAAATTTCACATGCAAAAAAAAAACATAATTTATATGATGAAGATAGAAACATTTACCCATTCTCTGTGTATATTTGCAATAAACCGTTGAAATGTTTTAAGAACACAAACAAATAATTAAGAGAAATTTCTTTATTGGTTACGGTATCTTGGCTCTATTTATAACGTACGTTTTTATGTGGATATTTTGTCATATTTATTTTTGTTAAGTTAGCGTGAATGTTGTATTTATTTATAAAAATTCACATGTGCATATTTTCACACAAATCAAAATATGTTTTGTTATGTTGCAAATTTGTAAAGGTTTTTTTTCACAATTTCACACATTTCCTTAATTTCATTTGTTTAGATGATTTTTATACAGTGGCAAAAAATTATCAACGTTATGGACATTGACGCAAATTAAATTATTGTTACTGATGATGCTATTGTTTTTAGCTACAAACCGCAAAAATAGCAATAATCGTTACTCTTTATGTCTTTATTATTGTGTTATTGTTTTATTTTTTAAAATGTTGAATATATGTTTTTTGTTTTATAACACTAATTTTTTGAGCTGTATAGTTTTTAATTTTTCAAACTTTTTTTTTCGGAAAAAAAAACTCTATGAATCAAGCTCTTATGTTCAAAATTTATTTAGAAGTTAATGCACATTTATTACTAAGTTATTAGAAACTTCAAAACTTGTATCACCTTTGAACTTAATTTCTCAAATGTTTATATACAATTGTTGCACTTGCAATTATAACACTTTTATTCATTTTCTTTATTTTCACAATTTAATTAATTTTATGTTTGATTTGTGACTATCATATTTTATGTCTTTGTTCAATATAATTTTTCTTCATATTCCATACCGGAAATTTGTTATATTCATATTGAAGAAATTTGTTAGTAACAGGTTGGGGTTAACAAAAACACGTTTTGTTGATATTTTTGTTCTTCTTCTTTAAAATCTTATTCGATTGCTTTAATATTCTGGATAATAATAACCAAAGAATTTAGTATCAAACTTAAGTATAATGCGTAGGCGCGATCACTGCACACAAAAGAAGATAATAAAACTGAAACTGATAATATTAAAAAAAAAAAAGTTTTTAATGCGTGGATAAAATGTTAAATTTTTAACAAAAGATTCTTTGTTGCTTTTTTATATTGATATACATTATTGCATTATCTTCACCAATTAAATGCACTTATAATATATTTTTGGGGTTCGTTTCCATGTTCATGCATTTATATAATAACCCAGCAAAATAAATTGGAAGTAGTGCAATGTGGACTAGTTCTGTCACGGCATGTTTTGATGCAGTTCAACCGGAGGCGTGAAAAAGGCACTCCAGTCCTCACATTTTAACCGCATTTGGATGCAATCCAAAGAATCACATCCACTTGTCACATTTTAACAACATCCGGATGCAGTTCAGCGGAGTCGTGAAAAAGGCACTCCAATTCCTCATAATTTAACAGCATCCGGATGCAGTCCAAACGGAGTCGTGAAAAAGGCACTCCGTTCGCTACATATTATTAGCAGTTGTTAGAGATCCCTACCTGTACATAAATCAGTTTGTACATCTCTACAGGCAGCGGTATACATTTTCCAATAAGAGAAAAGCGTGTTAACATTTTCAAACATTTGTTAATACAAACTAAATAATATTTCATTTTTGAACATTTTTCCGGTAACTCAAGAGAAGAAAATTTCCGAATGGGAGTGCTGTTGGAGTACATGTCGAAACCTTAACTGGTGATGGGAAGACAACCCATTTAGCAAATGAACAGTTCAGCTTGGAACAAATGGAGAGCCGTGGAAACACGCATGTTTGCGATTGAATTCAATGGAGGATTTTCATAATTTGTGTTAATGTAATAAAGTTCTTAATATTTTTGTTTTACACAAATAATGCATTTTATTTGTTCTGGTATATTTTGTAATGGCGTGCACAATTTCCGCAGAATGCCTCTATCAAAACACGTGCTTTGGACTGCCTCCTATTCTACCCCAAAGGGTTAGTTAAAATGCAATGCCAAAGGGTCAGTTAAAATGCAGTGCCAGAGGGGCAGTTAAAATGCAGTGCAATGGAGTGCCTCTTTCCGTAGTCACGCTCTTGTAAAAATCATGAGTGAAAATGCATAATTTGATGCACTTCCAGATCACTTGTACATATAATTTAACTGCCTCTTTGGATCAAACTTTTTGCTAACATATTTGGTATTTGGTCTAATTTCATTACCAAGCTCTCCTCTTTTCGAATATGTCCAACAAAAACAGAAATATCCGCATTGGAAATAAAATTCTACAAATTGGAATATCTGAGCTTATTTTCCCATATCTCCAGTACTTGACCACTTTTGGAAATGTAATTGGGATCAATCAAGTTCCGAATATCTTGATTGTTCTAGGGCACATTTGTTGAAATACACCAAACCAAAGCTGGTATGTCAACCTACATTGCGTCACTTTAAATGTGTTTTTTTCTTTTTCCATTAATAGGCTTTGATTATGGAATACCTCAATAAGAAGCGGAGATATTAGCTTAAGAATATTATATTCTGAATTATATAATAATATTCGAGCATGGGGGTGCCACATCAAAATTGCATCTCCATTATTGACAACCTACTCCAACCTACTATGCATCCTTGTAAAGGTGAGATTTTCTACTTGTATTGTCAAACTTTGTTTTTAGAGGGCCGCCAGCCAAAACTGTGGAATTCGCCATTAAAATTGAAATCCCAAAAATGAAAAGTTGGACTGGGATTTGTGTTTTTTTTTGTCCACCTACGCCAACCTACTTTGCATTGTTGTAAAGGAGAAGTTTTCCACTTCAATTATCGGGCTTTGCTTTTGGTATACTCTTAATAGATGCATAGATATTCGCATTAAAATAAAACCTTCACTTTTTCTCCACAGACGTTGTTTGCCCATTCCCCTGAATATGATCGGACCATCAGCAAAACCAATAGGCTTCTTCCCAAAGTGGAATAATTATTTTCCTTGAGTTTATGAAAGCACTAACCTCCACCGCCGCGGTGACCCTCACAAAACAGTGTCTTGTATAAACAACTTAAATTTTCCGAATAAAATTTGTATCCACATTTCGGACCGAAATATGATATGATAAGGGACCAGGAAACACAAAAAATCTGGCGGTAGCGTTACATGGGGGCTATATTTAATCGTGGATCTGTACCACTGTAGGAATGTTTTATATATATACACAGTAGGAATTTTTATACACCTTGCCAAGACTAAACACCAAATTTCAGCACTTTCGGTGTGATAATGCGGCTAAAACCTTAAATATTTCGAAAATCGGGAGGAGGCTAAATGAAAACGTGGCCCTATCGCAAGATTTTTCCGGTAGAAAGTGTAATGCTACCAAAGAAAGCTCAATACAAAATTGAAGGCATTTCGATGTGATAATTAGGCCAAAAAAAAAAACCCTGAAAATATCGAAAATCGTAAGGTACAGTTCTATGGGGAACCGTGGACCTGTATTGCCAAACTCCTGGGTGAAATTTTTTAGATACAAAGAATATTGAATACCAATTTCAGAAACTTTGGTAAGATAATGATGCTAAATGCTTCAAAATACCGAAAATAGGGTGATACCGTTCTATGGGGGTCAACTTGGACCGATATATCCCATTTCCAACACCAATGCTCTGTCTTAAATATTATGAGATGTATCCTTATTTCAACAGACAAACGCACGGATATACGGTTATTGTTATTTTGACTTAAAATTTTATGCTGATCAAGAATATTTACTTTCTAGGATTTCCGACGAGTTACAAGCGGAATCACAAAGTTAACTATACCCTCCATATTATGTTGAAGGGCATAATTAATGATATTTTCTATTTTACATCACCATGTATGCCTAAACTCGATTTTTATACCCTCTGCCTTTGGTCTATACACTTGAATATGGCTAAAAGGTGCCTCATCAACATAATGGCTTTAGACCCCAAATATCCTTGGATGAAATCAGTTTTAGACAATTTGGAGTCGATGTAGCCATGTCTGTCCGTCCGCATGGCTGGAGCGCAAATATTTTGTCCAAACTTAGTTTAAGTTCAAAGATGAGCCATATCTGTCCACTCCTTCCGGTACCTCCCCCACGAAAGTTCAAAATTTTTCGCTTAAATGGTGCGCACGATAACTTTCGAAGGCAGTAACCGATACATAATTTGCACATCGTAATATTTCTGCGAGACATTGATCAGTTTAGGTTATGGACTATATCGATCTCCTTCGGGTTCCTCCCGCACAAAATTTCGGTTATGTTCAGTTTAGGGCCTCTTCTCGAAACTCTTCGATCTTCATTGTAACATATCTTATTCGCTGCCCCCAATTACGACGGTACAAGTTTTATAAGGAGCAAGTCCATAGTCTTGAGAAAATAGCCCGAAAGGTGAAAAACCCCTACAGCACCATGTGTAGTGGCTGGAGCGCACGAACTGATCAACTGATTTGGTTCAATATTTGGCTTTCGTAATATTTTGTCCAAACTTAGTTTAAGTTCGAAGATGGGCAATATCGGTCCACAATTTCCGGTACCTCCCCCACAAGAGTGCAAAACTGTTCACTAGAATATTACGCGCGATTATCTTCAAGGGAACAACCGATGTTGTCCAAACTTTAGATCTGCTTCCAGATTTGTCCAAATTTAGTTTAATTTCGAAAAATAAAAGTTCAACATTTTTGTGTAAGTGCAGTTTACGTTCTGTGGAAAGATCCTAGAGGAATTTATACCAATGTGGTCCATGCTTCCTGACATAGTGGTTCAAAAGCTATAAAGGCCTGCGTACATAAGCTGCCTTGCCTGCTTACCTTGCTTACTTCTGATAAAAGAATAAAAAAGAAAAGGGCAACCCAGTTCGAAATTTCCTCGGCCTTCTTCATTCTTTTATTTTTATTATGTCAAAAATGAAGCAGGAAAGCAAGGCAATCAGGCAGAGCAGCTTATGTACGCAGGCCTTAAGTTATACGTTGACGAACTGAAATGACTGTTGGTTGCGATATCTATCGAAAATAAATTACGCGCAGAATAAGATCTACTTCCTAAATGGCCAATGCCGATGAATTCCTTCAGGTACCTTCTCCGCAGCACTTTTGAGCTTTAATCCAAATACATATTCATGAAAAATGAGTGTTTTGGTCTGAACAACTAGGGATAACACCTTAAGTTCGTCTTTAAGAATATGTTTCTTTGAATATGCAAATACCAAGTCCTATACGGGGAGTCACTGTGGTAAGCACGTCAATCTTGCACTCAGGAGGTCTGCGGTTCAATCCCTGACCAGAACATCAAAATTTTCGCCCGTGGCATATCCGCTCAGAGTAATGCTTACATTTCCTTAGTATTTCAGCCATGAAAAACTTCTCTACAAACCGTTCAGACTCGGCAATAAAAAGTAAGTCCCTTACCATTGATGTAATATGAACCGGCGTGCAGTCGTTAATATAAGAGAAGTTTCCCTTGTCCCTACGTGAATGTTGTGGGAATGTTGTTCTGTTTAATACGGCGTGAGTAAGGAATAAATCAAATAAAAATTATTTATCAATGAAAATAGATCTGTAGTAGTAGTTTAGCAGAAGATAGCTCCTGCCGTAACAACGGATGATATTTCCATTTTTATTTACTCCATGTAATCCAAATATGTAGTTTCGGTTAAAATGATGTATTCCATAAGAATTGATAACATTTTATAATATTTCAGAATTTCTTTTTTTATTCAATTCATTTATATATTAGTTTCGAAAATTTGCACAGTTTAGTATATTTAATTTTACATCACACGTTTTTATACATTTGTATACAATCATTTAATTTCTATGTCACATTTATTTATACATATTTGTAAACAATTATTAAATTATTTTGTTTGCTATTTTCTAAATTTTTCATAATATTTCTTTTATTTTCATTTATTTTTTTTTATTTATAGACTTCTATTGTATAATATATTTTTTTCAAAATCTTCCATAGATTTTATTTGTATTATGTTTCGAAATTTTTTATATAATTTTTCTTAAAATTTTAATTAACACCTTACATTTTTCTATTGATAATAAAACTCACTTTAACATGTAAATTTAATTAACACCTACGACATGCACCTGTCGTTGTTCGTTGGTTATATTATTCACCCGGAAAACATAGATAAATATTGGGCGCTTAATGTGTTGTAAGTATTCAAATTGCAATTTTTTAATGCGCATGCGCAAATGTTTCACTAATAACTACACACACATACAATCATACACATAAACACGAAACGAAACATAGAGTTTAGGCGTTTTCTTTCTCAGTTAAGCAGATATACAAGCTGACTGACTACAATTGCTGTTTGGTCAATTAAAATCAACCGCTATGGACGCTATGAACATACCAAAAACTATGCAAGTGATAGCGCAAACAAATACGGCTATGCTGATGACGATGTTGGAGATTAACGCGAAGAAGGCGAAGAGAAACAACTTCTGCTTCTTCTTGCTAACAAACAAAACAAACCGTCGGCGTCAGAAAAAAATATCGTACGTATCGAACGAACGTTAATATTGCGGCAACACGTTAATACGCCTCAATAGTTCGCTGTAAACTGAAATGCCAGCATAACAGAGCAACAAGTGGGAGCCCCCAATAAAGCCACAAAAACATTGCTGAGCTGAGCAAAGCAATTCAATACAGACTTGTCGGCAAACAACAGCAGCAACAATGGCAAAAGGTAACCAAAACTATGGCCGAAGAGATGAAGAACGGCAATGAGGTTGAAAGAATAAACCACCGACAACAACAAGAAACACACACAAGACAAGAAGTGGTCAGAACCAGTTTTTTTAGTTTTAACATTTAAACTGTGGTTGGATCGGTGCAGGTGTAATTTGAGCAACACACGGTGAATTCAATTAATAGAGAGAAAAAAGAGATAGATCAGCGTGAGAGTAAAATTGAAGTTTACATTAACATTGAAACGGTATGAAACGGTTAACAGTGTTATGTTGTTAACACTCGGCAAATAGCTCAATGGAATTTTTAAAATAATAAAACCGGTCCTTCGATACTTTGCAACTTATGGCCACAAAAAAGATTGTATTTTTCACCCGTTACTTGCATTATTTCTCTGCTATTGTTTTACAGTCCAGGCGAACAGTTTGCCACAGAGAGTATGCCTAAATAGAGTTGTTGTCGATCAACATTGCAGTAGGAAACATTCATTTTCAGTTAACAGTTTTCCCATTGTCTTTGGTGTGTTCACTCATTTATTTAAGCCATGACGGAATGAAAATCGAAAATGCATTGTCTTAGATCAGTTACAACAGCTGAATTCTAACAAATTATTTTGAAATGTTATATTTTTCTACACAGAATGCAACACAACATTCTCATCTCAATTAGCAAGTGAATAACGTGTGAATGAACCAACCGGATATTCTATGTTGTTTTTTTATTTTTGAAGAATTATGACTTGTAGAAATAGATTGAAGAGTATATGTATTCATCCACTTGTTTGCGCCATCTATTCTTTGGCCTGCCAATTCTGCGTGCACCGCCATGTGGCTGGAATTTATACGCCTTTTTAGCGGGTTCATCATCGCTCATTCTTATTATATGGCCTAGCCAACGCAATCGCTGCATCTGGATACGTTTAACTACATTGATGTCATTGTATAGAAGATACACTGTCAACGCAGATCGGTCCGTAGATCTTTCGAAGAATTTTTCTCACAAACACGCCAAGCACTGCCTTATCTGCTTGCGCAAGTACCCAGGCTTCGGAACCATACATCAGCACGGGTAGTATCAGTGTTTCGTAAAGCGTTATTTTTGTTTGACGAGTTGTGGCTTTGTTTTTAAAGTGCTTGCTTAAGGCAATGTAGCATCTGATGGCCAATACAATTCTTCTTTTTATTTCACAACTGATGTCGTTTGTTGTGTTTACGGCGGTGCCGAGGTATACGAAGTCTTTTACTACCTCAAAATTATAGGAACCAACTTCAACAGTTGGTCCGATCTCTCGCCGTTTACCGCCAGACCCACTTTAGCAGATTCTCCTTCGACCTTCATAAAGGTATCGGTTACTTCTTTTACTGATCGTCCCATGATGTCTATATAATAAGCATAAGCAAAGGTGGTAGGTGTCGATCTGCATCTCTTAAGTCTTCTCCAGGATTTGCCCAGAGTAAATATCTGGTCAATTGTGGACTTGCCAGGTCTAAAGCCGCATTGGTATGGTCCAATTATTTCGTTGACCATGGGCTTTAGTCGTTCGCACAATATCCCTGACACTATCTTGTAGGCGATAGCGAGAAGACTTATGCCCCTATAGTTGGAGCATAAAGTCTTATCTACTTTCTTATGGACGGGAATCGTCGGGTATGCGTTCTTCCTGCCAGATGGAGTTTACTAGCTGATGCATACACCTTATCAGCGTGTCGCCTCCGGTTTTAAACAGCTCGGCTGGTAGGCCATCAGCTCCTGCTGCCTTATTATTCTTCAGCCGGTTTATTGCTGTCTGTATCTCATCTTGGCCTGGTGGTATACATTCAATACCATCTTCTGGGATTGGATCTGTAGTATCTTCGTCGACTTCGCTACTAATGGATACCAACAGTTTGGAAAAATTTTCTTTCCATATCCTTTGCACACTATCTGTTTCAGTTACCAGATTACCTTGCTGGTCTCTACAGGAGGATGTGCCAGTTCCAAAGCCATCAGTTTGATGTTTCACTCTTTGGTAGAATTTCCGGACTTTATTCTGTCTCATGTACATCTCGATTTGTTCACACTCCCGCTTGTCCATCTCTCTCTTTTTCTTGCGGAAAAGACGTTTCTCCTCTCTCCTGTTCTCCCGATACCTGTCTCGTGCGCTACGCGTTGCTACTGATTGTAAAGTAGCCCTATATGCCGCATTTTTCTCTTCGGTAGCAGCACGACACTCCTGGTCATACCATGGATTCCTTGGTGTAGGTCTCTGGTATCCAAGTACTGATTTTGCGGCTGTTTGCATGGAGTGGGGAATGTTTGCCATTGTCCTGATATGTTATCGGGACGAGGAGTGCTTTGATTAAGCTGTTGGGCCAGTTGAGTGGAATATGCTGTCGCTATCTGTTGTGATTGCAGCTTACCGATGTCCAACCTCCGTGTTGTGTTTGTTCGCACTTTGTTTGCTACGTTTAATCTGGTACGTAACTTTGCTGCAACAAGGTAGTGGTCCGAGTCTATGTTTGCACCTCGGAACGATCGTACATCCAACACGCTTGATGCATGTCTTCCATCTATCACAACGTGATCAATTTGATTTCTTGTTCTTTGATCTGGCGACAGCCAGGTGCCCTTATGGATATCGAGATGCTTAAATCTGGTACCGCTAACTACCATTTTTCTTCAGCTGCAAAGTCTGGCAGCCTCATACCATTGTCAGATGTTTCACTGTGGAGACTGAATTTCCCGACTGTTGGGCCAAAGATATTCTCCTTTCCAATTTTGGCATTAAAATCGCCTAGTATAAATTTAATATCATGGGCAGGGCAACGGTCATAAGTTTATTCTAACCGCTCGTAAAATATATCTTTGGTCTGTTCGTCCTTGTCTTCAGTGGAAGCATGAACGCAAATAAAGCTGATGTTGAAGAATTTTGCTTTTAGTCGAATTGCAGCGAGTCTTTCATTCACTGGGTGAAGCTGGAGACCAGATGTTTTAACCTCCGACCAACTACAAATCCGGAACCAAACTCATGCTTTGTGTCATGGCAAATATGATACAGTGCGTCACCTTTAGGTGTTGTTGTGACGCCTTTTCCGTTCCATCGTATTTCCTGTATGGCAGTAATGTCGCATTGTACTTTTCAGGTACATCTGCCAATGCGTAAACTGCACTTTCTCTATAAAGAGTGCGAATATTCCAGGTGCAGATTCGCAGATTATGGTCCTTAAAACGTTTGCGGGGGTCGTCAACCTTTGAGGGTTTTGTTTTTATTTTCTTTCGTTTTCATAGTAGGCTGTCTTTTCTAGGGAGGGTTACTAACCCAACGCCCAAACCCAAGTTTTTAACGTTCTTATGGGTGAACGCGCGGCACATGTTAGCTCACTACCTTTAACGGGAGGTCAGTGTCCACTTGAGATGAAAGAGGGACCAAGATAAATCCTGGGCTTTGCCATGATGTTCCTTGGTATCTTCCATCCCCTACGTCACCTTCATCGATCATTTTTTTAAATATTAGGTTTTAAGGAAATGGCGGAGCCAATAATAAAAAATTTAAATTTTCGGCTTAAAAACTAGCGGTTTTTGGTCATAAAACGTGAAAAAAAATAACAATAAAATCGATCGATGAAGGACTAATTTTTGATGTTCTTGATAAGACCACAAAATTATATGACAATCGGTTTCGTAGTTTTTGAGTTTCAAAATGTCATTTCGAGAAAAACACGTCTTATGTTTCTATGCTACATACGAGTCAGAGTGAAATTTTTCCTTACAACATATTTTAGACAATTTTGTTCCGATCGATTTCTAAGGTTTACCACATAATCTATGCTGCTTATACTTCAAATAAATAGTTCAATATTTTTTTCGATTTTCTGAAATTTACTAGTAGCCCCTTAATAAGCTCACCAAAACATATGAAGATCGGTCCATTCGTTTTCGAGCTACCGTTGGCACCGACTTCAAAATGACATTTCGAAAAAACGTGTTTTATGTTGCGTATCTATACACAAAAGACAACGGTTTCTTCAATTTGAACGGTAATATCTCAGCCAGTTTTGTTTCGATCGACTCTTTTTCAAAAAAAGCTAATATTTTTTTTTCAATTTTTTTAAAGTCACCAAAACTTTCAAGGAAGATGCATGATCGTATAGTGTTTACCTGGTGAATGTTATGGTCAACAATTCTGTGGAAATTATTCAAATGTTATTTTTGTTTCTGAAGGACACATTACGAAAACCAACTCTTGACCTTGGCCTAAATGCAGATTACATCAATGTAGAGGTAAGATAACGAAACTACTGTAACATTTAAGTGGGTTCCTTTAGTATGTAGATTTGTTTGTAAAGAACTACATTTACCTCCCATGCTACAAAATATCGCATTCATGATAGAACAGTTTTCAAATCATGATAGATTTTTTTTTTTAAATTGATTGATTTTAAATTACAATAATGTGCATGGTTATAATGTGTTTGTGCTACAGTTGATCAACAGTAAAGTAATGCCTCGAAATATTGGTAGTTTTTTCATTGGTCCATTTGTAACGACGAAAGTCGCTACACTCGTTTTCGTCTACACCGAATGTAAATGCTTTATTTATGTCCTAACTTAATTAACCACCCTTCATAGTTGTTTTCAAAGTTAAGTCAAGTGTAAACCGTTATGTTCGCCACCACCAACAAGAGCCTTAAATAAATTATTTATTAGGTGATAGGTACTACGTGGTTTTTCCTATAAAAGGACTTTTAAGAGCCATCAGTCGACGAAGAATTGAACAATATACCAGAAGTATGCAGTGAGCGAATTAAATCCTAGTATCCAGACAAATACACCAGATGAATCATAGTGGTTATTTATCCTTTACAGAGCCGCGTTAACCTAAGTAGTGTCTGCCACTCTTAGACATACCTCGTGTCAACCTAAGAAGTGTCCGTAACTCTTGGCCTCCCTCGTGTCGATCTAAGAAGTGTCCGTACCACCGTGACAAGCCTAAGTTGTGTCCGTAACTCTTAGGTCTCCCTTCTTAATACCCACCTGACCGTCGTGACTAGCTTAACTTTTGCCCGTAACTCTTAGGTCTCATTTATAAAACAATCCTCTGACCGCAGGATTGCCGCTACAAGTGGTGTCCGTAACCCTTAGGTTTTCCCTTCTTCAACCCTATGAACAATATAGTGTATTTTAAAAATCTGAAAATATATATTGTTGTTTCAACCATATATTTTTTATCAGGATGCATAATGACGCAAAATATATTGTTGCAACAATGATACAAATTTTCAGAATTTTAAAATTTTGTTCTTAGAATATGATTTGTTTTTCTGTTTGTAACACATCGAACTAATCTTTTGCGACCATATAAAGTATATGAAGAAAAGACAAAATTTTTTAGTTTTCCATAAAAAAAAAATTAAAAAATTTTTTTTAAGCTACATGAAAGATTTTAGGTACATAGATTGGGAAAAAAATCCCATTCTTAAATCTGTTCGAGATACTAATTTTGGTTGTTGCGCGCAAAAGTTATGGCGGTTTCAATTCTGATACAAAGAAAAAATCTTTAAAAGACTCTAATCATTATATTGAGAAACTCTCTTAATTAGGGGCTTCCTACATACTATATGTTTACTGAGGTCCCATAACTTTAGTGAAAAGGTTCTAAATTTTCGCGGAAATTAGGAAAGCATTCAAAACAATTGGTCGTTTACAACTTGTTCTAATAAAATTCAAGCTGTTTATGCATCTGAAAAATATATAAAAAATATGTACGTAATCTAAACATCGCGAAGATTCAAATGAAACCAAAACTATACAAATCCGTTTAGCGGTTTGCATATTATAGCAAAAAACAAAAAATATATTGAGGAAATTTATAAAATTTTTGTAAGAGAAAATATTTATTAAAATTTATTTTGTGAGTTAGTTGAACAAAATGTAAGAAAAATAGGTCGGAGTTTTTCTTCTATTTTAGTTAAATTCCACGCAATAAATCACATTTTTTATTCTAATCACTTCTCGAAAACACGCTAACATCTAGCAGAAGATATGGATATCTTTCAAATAAATGTTGGGTTCCTTTAAATGGGGTATAATCTTGAAATAAAATTGTATCGGGTAATGTTCATTTTGAAATGCGTGTAAATCGCGAAATCCTCAAAATCACTTGATGCGCATGCGGTTTACCAATACAGCGAATTTTTCTCTTTTAATTTGTACACATTTGCCAGGATTTACTTTGGCCGCTAAGATGTAGCATCGTCTGCAGTTTAGTGTGCAACAAACTGTACAACGCTTATATTTTGCACAAAGTGCATACACTTTTTATGCGCATCCGATTTCACTATCAACCGTGAAAAAATACATCGATCTAAACATATTTCAATAAAATCCATCAAGAACCGTGGATGTAGCATCACACAGTATTTTTTGGATAAATCGGATACAGCTCCCATGCCACTAAATTTTTCAAACAGCTGTTTTCGCACAAACGCGAGTGATGACTCACTTTCTTCATTGAAATGGAAATGATCCACATAAAACGCGAATTAGTCAGCGATATTTTGAAAAACATTTTTCGCAAATTTTTCAATTTTTGCAGTAGCCATTTCCGCCGTTCTAGTAGATGGATTTTTACGATCTGTGATTCATATGATCCGGATCGTCGAAAAACTAAAATATCGCGGGGTACCATTACACTCAAAACGATATTGTAAATACTGTACCCAAAAAGTAGGTTTTTTAGAAAAAAATATCGCACTAAATTTTGGCCTTTGGCAGTAGATTACTCTGCTGCTGTGCGGGCTACATACTCAATATACATATCAGATTATGCGAAATCGCGAGTTCTTTAATCCTATAATTGGTTTTTCGAAATATCCGAATGCGCGTCCCAGTTACATACAAAATACAAAAAACATCTGAAATCCGGCTTCAAAATGTCAGCATCCATAAAAGGTGGATGCAGTGGAAATTTTGGAAAGTGATACATTAGAAGTGTAATCTTCATTTTGTATTCTCCTACTTTTACTTTGGACAGATGTCCGTCATTTGAATGGTTTAATCAGAAATCGAATAGCAATGTAAAAAACCTGTTTAGCGTCAACGTGTTTTTATCTATGTTTTTTCCTTTACGCGGTCGTAACTACCACGTAAATTAATTTTTTTTGCTAAATTTTTGAGCTTTGTACAAAAACATCTAAATTAATCCAGCAATAGTCATAGTTACTGGTAAACTACAATAGTTCGCGTATTATAATAGTGCAAACCTTGGCTTCATGGAAACTAAAAAATTTTGACTTTTCCTCATATATATTCTTGAGCAGTATAAAATTCTAAGACGATCTAGCGTTCGCAATAATTGAGCTAGAGCCCTATATTTTTGCACCCGAATGCCTTTTCTCCATAGGCAGGTCAAATTTGAAGATGGGCTATATCGGACCACGTTTTGATATAGCCCCCATATAACGGTACCTCCCGATTTTCGGTATTTTAGCTAAATTTTTTGACCAAACTACTTGTAATTTCACGCTAGGGGTTCCCAGTGGCCACAAAACATCTCCACCAAAAGCCGTCAAAGGTCCATGTTTTGGTATATCTGCAATATAACGGTACCTCCCGATTTTCGGTATTTTGAGGATTTTAGCTACAATTTTTACTCGAACTACCTGTAATTTGACGTTTGAGGATCCCCGTTGGTCACAAAACATCTCCACCAAAAACCGTCAAAATAGTTCCATATTTTGGTATAGCCGCCATATATCCGTACCTCCCGATTTTCGGTATTTTGATGTTTTTAGCTACAACTTTCTAACGAACTACCTGCAATTTGACGTTTGAGGTTCCCAGTGGTCACAAAATATCTCCAACGAAAACAGTCAACATAGGTCCACGTTTTGGTACAGCCCCCATAAAACGGTACCAATTTTTACAATTTTTAACCGGAGTACCTGTAATTTGACGGTTGAGGTTTTCGGTAGTCACACAACATCTCCACCAAAAACTGTGAACATAGGTCGATGTTTTGGTATAGCCCCCATATAAGGGTACCTCCCGATTTTCGGTGTTTTGAGGACTTAAACAACAATATTTAATCGAAATATTTGTAATTCGACATTTTAGGTTTCCAGTGGTCAAAAACTTCTCCACCAACAATTATCAACATAGGTCCACACTTTTATTTATCCCCATATGAGGTTGTCAGCCGATTGAATACATTTTTACCTTATTTAGGTATCAGTGGTCACAGAATATCTCCGTCTCAAATTGTAGACGGGATAGAAAATAAGAATTCCCGTTTATTTCAGAATATTTTATGGTGGAGGGTATAAAAAGTTCGGCCCGGCGGAACTTAACGCTTTTTTACTTGTATATACACTTTTATACGGGCAAAATGTGCCTCCCCCAGGTACCTCCCCCACAAAAGTTCAAAAATGTTCGGAAAATTTGTGCGCACAATAACTCTTGAAGTGAGTAACCTATTTGGTCCATACTTTGCACATCGTGAAATGTGTACCAGACTTAGAAAAGGTTTCAATATGGACTCAATCGGTCCACTCCTTCGGGTTCCTCCCACACAAAATTTCGGATAAGTTCAGATTAGAACCTGCTCTCGAATCGCTTCGACTTTTGTTGCAACAACTTGCATGGACCGATGTTATCCATACTTTGCACATCCTATTATATCTACCAGATATAGATGAGGCTAGAATATGGACTATATTTGTCTACTCCTTCTGGTACCTCTCACAAATTTCGGATAAGTTCACTTTAAGACCTGCTCTAGAATCGCTTTGATTTTTGTTGAAGCGATTTGCATTCGCATTAATGGAAGTATTACCACGGTAAAAGTTTTTTCAGGCGCAAGTCCATATTTCTTGGGAAAACGGCCCGAAAGGTCTAAAAAAACCCCTTTGTCACTATATGTGGCGGTCGGAGAGCACGATAACTCTCGAACTGTTCAACCGATTTTGTCCAACATTGGGTCTTCATCATATTATATCCAAAGTTAGTTTCATGGGGCAATACCGGTCAACAACTTCCGCTACTTCCCCCCAATATTTAAAAAAATTCCACTGAAATGCTATGACGATATCACTTGAATGGGGCAACCAATTTGGTCCAAACTTTGGATCTCCTTATATTTTGTCAAAATTTAGTTTAACTTCTAAAATGGCCCTTACCCACAAAAGTTCAACATTTGTGTCTTAGTGCAGTTAATTCCTAATCCAGATTTTTGTCGGCTAGTTCAACGCTTAGCGTAGTCTTTGAAAGTTTGGCTCTGAACACTAACATGCCGCGACAACACTTTTTTCTCCCTCGGTAATGTTGGCGACATTTCCTGGGAATTTCAGCCGTTCGGACTCGGTGTTAAACTGTAGGTCCCATAACATTGAGCTAATATGAATCGGGGTGCACTCATTGATATGAGAGAAGTCTCCCTTGTCTCGCCTGGGATGCTTGTGGAGCAATTATTATTATATTATTGAACTCATGCAAATTAACCAGCGAAATATCCAAATAACTTTGCTGAGAAGACTTGCAAGGACTGCTTCAGATTTTTATACCCTACACCACTATGTGGAAAGGGTATTATAAGTTTGTTTTGGGAAAAATTCATGTAACACCGCGAAATATTCGTCGGAGACCCCCACTGTGGTATACCAATCATCATATCTCGGCGAGATAAAGCGATTTTGAGATGTGTGTCTGTCCGTCCGTCCGTGTGTCCGTCTGTCCATTATAAATTGTAATCAAACTCCAGGCCGCAATTATGGACCGATCGTCACGAAATTTGGTATGGAGGTCGGTTTCATATCAGAATAGATCGCTACTTTAATTGGTGATGATCGTGAAATATTTAGCGGGTGAAATGGACCAAAAACATAATTTTTATCCGATTTTGTAGCTGCTCTGTTGGTCGCAATAATAGTCCGATCGCCTCGAAATTTTAAATAAGGGATGGCGGTCAGATAATATTTAGAGGGTTAAATGGACCACAACTTTTGTGTGAAAATTGTGAACATTTTTAATAAACAGCTTTTATCTTTGTTCCTGAAAGACATATTCCCCACTCGTGAGTTATATTTAGAAGGCAATATCTTGACCTTTTAATTGATGTCAATTATGTTGATGTACGTGATCAGATAACAGAGTTACAGTCTAATATATCCACTTTCTTGTTTGTAGTGTAATCATAAAGCCGCTAGAGGTCGCAATTATAGCTCAATAGTCACGAAAGTTTGCACGAGGTAAGAGTTTAGGATGACGAAAATGCCTATAATTTTGCATGATGATCTGATATTATTTAGCGGTTGACTTTTGTATGAAAAATATACAAATTTTATTTTTGGTCCATATTTTCATTCCTGGAGGGCATATACCGGCAAAGTAGCCTACCTATGGAAAAATAACTACTGATCTTTCCCCTGATGCAAATTGCAATAATGTGTCTGCTAGATAACGCACCTACTGCCTGATATATAATGTGTTTTGTGTAGAGAACCACAATTTCCTGCCATGCTACAAATTGTCTCTATCATGACAGAGAAATTTTCAGTTCAGTTGTCAAATTGGATTTTTATACAAATTGGAGTCTTATACAATTTGGAGTCTTTTTAGCGCTGTCCGTTCATCTGTCCCTCTTAATGTCTAACTGGCTGGTGGGCACGATAATTCTCGAACGGATCTACCGATTAGAACCAAATTTTATACAACGTAATATTTTGATCAAAATTTGTTTAAGTTCGAATGTAGGCTATGTCGGTCCACACTCCCACAAAAAAGTTCAAAATTGTTTTCGAAAAATTGTGTGAACGATAACTGGCGAAGTGAGCAATCGATTTGCTCCAAACTTTCCATATATTATTACACCTTCCAGATATAGATCGGATAAAACTATATCGGTCCTTAGGGTACCTCCCACACAAAATTCGGAAAAGGGAAATTTAAGAATCGTTTTGAATTTTTTTCAGCAGATTGTACTTGCGCCGCCAATCCGTAAGTTAAGTCTCAAGAGGAGATCTGATTGGTCGAAACTTCACACATCGTATTATTTCATCCACTCATGTGTCAGGTCGGAATATGGACTATATCGGTCCGTCCTTCGAGTACCTCCCACACAAAATTTGGGAAAAGTGCAGTTCGAGAACCCGTATCGGATCTATTTGATTATTATTTTCTTTTTTTTGTAGAAGGTTCTTTTTACGGTCCCTATTCTGGTCCCTTTCCCGGGGTAAGTCATACATACCCCTGCCCCGGCCCCAACTAAAATTACAAATCTGAAAAAATAATTCTCAAATATTTCCAAAATTCAGATTTTAGCTTATTAAAATTGGTTTGGTATATCCCCATATTACGATACCTACAGATTCCACGCATTTTGAAGCAAACTAGTGTTAAAAAATAAATATATTTTTAGAGGCTGAAGGTATATCATCGTTAGCGCATCTGACTTATACTATCTTCTTTGCTGTATAATTGAATATGAATAATTTTGATTTATAGATTTGTTTGCATGCAAAATTTTTGAATTGCTATTCTTTGTTAGTTATTTCTACCGGTATAAAATATATTTTTGATATCACAATATGAACTACAATGAACTATTTTCGAAGCATATGTGAGGTACAAGTGCACAATTTTTGGACGATAGATCTTCAATAAACTCGTAATTTTACCAATTATCAAATATACCAAATTGCGTGGTATATATATTTATTTATTTTAGGTGTATTCCATAAAGGAACCTGATAATCAAAGACAATTTGAAGATGTAGCAGGAGGGGCTAATCAATGTGAATTTTCCAATTTTCGAATATTATTTAGAAATGCATAATTTATATAATTTTCCACAAACATCCCAATAGCGGTTGCACATAGCTATTTCCTACAGGTTGTGGTGTAGGGTATCACATGGTCGGCCCCGTCCGACTATAGCCTTTGCTTACTTGATTTTCTTATTGTGTTTGTACACATTTTTCCTACTTCTTCTGATTTCAATTAAATTCCTCAAAGAATTTTGCCAACATTGGGATACAAATAAAAAAACAAAAAACATTTTTAGGTCATTATTTCAATTAAATATAGCCCACGTCGAATTCGTTTGAAAGGTATTTTCTTTATATTGCAACGTAAGTAGGGCATAACAGTATAACACTTTTAGCCAAAAAACATTTTCAACGCATACATTCCGCACTATGCAACAAACTGCAACTCTATTATTACCAAAATAATAAATGCGCCGCAACCAAAATCACCAACTACCAACAAAAACTCAAACTCAACTATTTCAGCAGGTCACTGTTGGGGTGCACCAAATACAATAACGACCTGAACTCGTTTTTTCCTTCACACATTTTTTCTGTTTCAGTTCAGTTTCAGGTTGCTTAACGAGCAACAAGTGCGCTATGGTCGCCGGCTGTGTGCCAAATAATATTCCATTGTTTGGGCCCCCGTCAAAGACATTTGGTTCTATTCTTTGTCATATAAAATAGTTGTGAGATTTTTTGGGGGGAATTTTTGTTGTTGCGAATTTATTGTTTGCAAGAAAATTGTTGTTAGTTTTTTTTCTGAGATTTTAAATCAAAATCTATGTGCGTTGGGCTTTTTTCATACGAAGGAGGTTTATTATGAGTTCTGAAAATTTGGACTGAAACTGGTTATTACCATAAAAACTGTTTACTTTTTTGTTTTGCTACCATTTTATTTATGCTCTTCTGTGATGGTAGTCGGCGTGTGTTGTGTATGTCAATAATTTATATGTGCTGTAATTGGGAGTTAAAATTAGAACACATGTGTGCATTGTTGTCGTAGATGGATGTTGTATGGGATTGAAATTATAATGACATGTTTTTTTATTATGGACTTCAATATCATAATAGTATCACGTATATTGAATTAATAATGGTATATTTGTATGTCTGGATTCCGTCGGTTAGTATCTTACGCCTGCAAAAATGACCATACTATGAAGATGTCGACGATACCAGCAAGCGCTTTGAGGACTAAGAAAGCCATCCCATGGCAAAGGGTTTTTTTTATCGGATTGACCAGAAATCAAAATCGCTTCGGCAATCATCCAACCTATTCTGCTACAACAACACGAAAAAGGACTATAAATGTGAGGAATGGAAATATCCATATTTACATTTGTCAACATATAATATCATGCACTATTTTCTCAGATTGTGGGTACGTCCCTCCTACTGCTTCTACTGCTAGTCTTTTAGAGAAGATTTTAAGTATAAATTACAATATATTTTCCTTACATATGTCTTATTTTTGACGGGCTACGCAGAAAAAGAAAATGAAAATATATCCAGTGTTCGGCGGCCACAACAAAATGTCTGCATATTTAACATAGTAAATATGTAGGTTCAAATTACATGCGTTGGTTGGGATACTACCATCAATAATGACATATTTATAGAGTATACTTTCAATAAAGCCCTTCGAAATTTATAATTTTATCATTTCCTTTATTACTAAATGTCAAAAATGTCTATAAAATATATGGAATTCAATCGAATGAAAAACGATAGTCTTTGGAAAAATAAAAAACAGTTGGAAATATTATTATGATGGCTAATAAAACTCTTACAAACTGAGTAAAAGTTCATCCGAAATTTTACAATTTATCATAATGAGGTGAATTTTAGCTGACTATACGAAATACTATACAGCACCACATAAAACAAGCTTATAAAACAGAAGTTTCGATACTTTGTTGGGTGGTATTATGTTCAAATTCTACATTATGTTCAACTAATTATGAACACCGGCTGTCGGGCTTCAAAATAAAATAAACAGAGAGTTTCAACATCAACAGGGAACATAAAAGACGTTTATGCCTACAAGTGAATAAATAGCCACTGGTTTATGTGTCTTAAGTCTTTTGTTTTCAATCAAACACTAGTAGGCAAACATACATAGATGTTTTTGATTACAACTGCGACACGAAACATAAACTTAGGTTTATGATTTGAAAAATGTGGTTGTTTGTAACTATTGGAAATTCATAAAAATGAAATCGTTGTATCAAAATCTTCTTGCAAAGCAATGATAAATTTTACCATATAAGGTAATTAATCTCAATTTATATTAATCATGATAATATTGCTGTGAATCTGGTTTAATACAAAAAATTTCAAACATAGTTCTGAAGGACTAATTCCTGCAAGAGAAATGTATGTTATTGTCAATTACATTAATGTATGGTTTAAATTTTTTTCATATATACATAAAATAAATCAATAAATTATAATAACAAATAAGGTATCGTGAGGAAACATTAATCCATAATATTAAATTTGTTAATCACCATTTCCTTGGAATTATTCAAAGTCGTACGAGTTTCGTCTTTAAGAAATTTTTCTGCATTAGTAAAACATAACTTAGTTGTAGTGGTAGAAAAATTAACCAATGCTACAAATATTAAATGCGTTTCTGTGTGTTTTATCAGGGAGTCGAGGTATTTTTGGCTCGACTCCGACTCCAGACCTGTTTTTTCACGAAGGTAAATTCCTATACCACTACAATGAAATGTTTAACTTTTTCCTATATTTGGCCCAAACAGGCTAATTTTTTGGCTTGTGCTAACGTATTCTTTAGAAAGGGTATTAGTACTCAACTACGGAACATAAATATGAAGTAACATTCATATCTGTATTATTTCTACTAAATCTTACATTCAAAAAGGGCAACAAAATACAATTTAGAACAAAATACAATTTTGGTCGGTATTGGCGTTTTTTTCTTCGCACGAGTAAATTTTGGAAGGAACTCTTCCCCGTGAGAAAATCTTTAAGCTTTCAAAATATGTGAATGAAGGGGCAATACAAATCATAACAAGTAAAAAAGTATCAGGCGGCTTTGCCGACTGAGATATACCCTCAGCCTGTGTAAATTGAAACACTTTTTTTCCAAAAAACGTATGTATTTAGGGGGTTTCAAAAGTTTGGGCGTATGAACCGACAACAATTTTGATTATGATTAAAGATCAAAATTTTTGCGGAGGAGGTACTTAAAGGAATGGACCGACATAGACCATGGGGGTGCCATAGGGGGGTTTTTACATTCTTCGGCCTGTTTTCTCAAGAAGTATTTTACCATCGTAATAGATTCAGCGAATGCAAGTTGCTTCAACAAAAATCAAAGTGATTCGATAGCAGGTCTTAAAGTGAACTTATCCGAAATTTTGTGTGGGAGGTACCGGATGGCGTGGACAAATATAGTCCGTATTCGAACCTGATCTATATTTGGTAGATATATTAGGATGTGTAAAGTATGGACCAAATCGGCCACTCCCTTCAAGAGTTATGGCGCGCACAATTTTTCCGAACATTTTTGAACTTTTGTGGGGGAGGTACCCGAAGGAGTGGACCGATATGGCTTATCTTCGAACTTAAACTAAGTTTAAATAAAATATTACGAAGGCCAAATTTTGGACCAAATTGGCAGTTCCGTTCGAGAGATATCTTGCGCTCTAACCACAGGGTTTAATAGGGTTTTTTTTGCAACTTTCATGCTCTTTTCTCAGGAAGTATGGACTTGCCGCTGATGAAACTTGTACCGTCGTATGGGGAGCAGTGAAAACAAGTTGTTACAACAAAAATCAAGCGATTCGAGAGCAGGTCCTAAACTGAACTTTTTTTGCAACTTTTAGGCTATTTTTTCAGGAAGTATGGACTTGCCCCTGATGAAACTTGTACCGTCGTATGGGGGGCAGTGAAAACAAGTTGTTACAACAAAAATCAAGCTATTCGAGAGCAGGTCTTAAACTGAACTTTTTCGAAATTTTGTGTGGGAGGTAGCCGAAGGAGTGGACCGATTGAGTGCTTATTGGATCGTTATCTAAGATGTGCAAAGTATGGACCAAATCGGTTAAGTCGTTAAAGAGTTATCGTGCGCACAAATTTTCCAAACATTTCCGAACTTTTGTGGGGGAGGTATCGGAAGGAGTGGACCGATATAACCCATCTTGGAACTTAAACTAAGTTTGGACAAAATATTACGAAAGCAAAATTTTAGGCCGAATTGGTTGATCCGTTCGAGAGTTATTGTGCGCTCCAGCCAGCCAGACAGACAGACGGACGGACACACTGTGGGCGAAACTCAAATATAGCGGGGAAAAATTAATAACTCCTAAACTAATTGAGGTAAGCGGCTATAATTTGGTACAAATGTTATTTATTTGTACAGGTATGATTACACTGAGTATGTCGATTATAGCTCACCGTTAAAGCATATCGTCCTGGTAACGGTACATCCGCATATAAGGTATTTTGGGTATGTGGACCACCTTTCACTATTAATTTTGCTGTATTTTGGTATTTAGGATATTCAGGGGGTATATAACATTAGCTCCAATGATGGGGGTCTTAGGTCCACGTTTTGGTCTATCCCCGAGATTTCGGTTATTTTGAATGTATTCTTCATATTTTCCAATCAAAATGGCTGTACTTTGGTATTTCGGGTTCTAAGTACACACAAAACCTCCCTACCAAAAATGTTCGACCTAGATTAATGTTTTGATATAGTGCCCATTTTTAGGTATCTCCCTATATCCAGAATCAAGAAGGTTTTAGCAACATTTTCCAACAGAAATGGCTGCAAATTTTGTTTTCGTGTTTTTAATAGACAAAACATCTACACACCAAACATTATTCACTTAGGTTCACGTTATGGTATATCCCCCATACAAATATCCTTCTTTATATTACGTATTTTCATGTAGAAATGGGTTTATAAAATTGTTCATAACATGAAAAAAGGCAAAAAAAGGCAGACGAAATTTGGGGAGTAGATACCTCGGAGTATGTAATTTAATATTAAAAAAGTCCTGTAGTGTTTCCGTGTGTTTCCCATAAGTTGCATTTTACTCAAAATGCTTTACGCAGAAAAAATCTCATATAAATGTTTAAAGATTTTTTCAGCATATTTACAACATCAAATAGTGCTACAATTATTTTTTTAATAAACACTACTTCCAAACTATCTGAAAATTACGGTCATATATATTTTCATTTGTCCATATTAATTGTCAATATAAAAGTCATCAAAAAAGTCGATTTTATCACTTGCAAAAAAACTGCTAGTAATTGTACCGTTATAACGGCCAATAACCATTAAATGCAATACTGATTGTTATTTTTAGGTCTACCAGTATGTTTGGAAAAATTCTGCATTAATGATTTTTACTTAGCTCTTGGTCAGTTTTCGGAGTTTTTCCCCGCTAGATTTGAATTACGCCCACAGTGGGACATGGCTAAATCAACTCCAAATTGTCTGAAACACATTTCGTCCAAACATACTTGGGGTCTAAAACCATTATTTCGATGAGGCACATTTTGCCCGTATGAAAGTGTATATACCCTGGTTAGCATAAATGCTGAGGGTATAAAAACTAAATGCGGTAAAAATTTTAAACAATTCATGAAAAGGTTTTAAAATGGATGTAAGCCAACATTTTAGAATGCTTCGAGAGCCGTAAAAACCATTTTTCATCAATTGTATCCAAGAAAACTACGAAACTTTTTTTTTAGATTTTCTTCATCTGAAAGAACATAACAAAATCTGCTTTCTGAATTTTTATTTTAAAAAATACCACAAAGTTTTGTGGCAAATGGCCGTATATGAAACCCCTCTTTTTATAAAAGCGTTTTGCGGTGCCAACTCGAAAACTAAACCGATTGCCATATATATTTGTGGACTTATCATCTAGTCCTTCATCGATCGATTTTGTAAAAAATCTTAGATTTTACGGAAATGGTGGACACAAAATGTCAAAATATTTATGTTTGGCTTAAAAAACTGACGTTTTTGTCATAAAACGGGTCAACAAAATATGACAAATATTTTTTTTTTTTTATAGAATCATATAATGTTAAAGATTTTGTCTAATTTTATGAAAAAGCTCTTCAAAATAGACCAGTAGGTCTTCTGACTTAAGACTTGTAGAACTTGCACAGATGTCGTTAAATGCCCAATTATCAATTAATATTAATATTAATTATTAATTCGAATATCGTAGAACTTTACTTTTGCTTGGAAAAAATTAAAGCAAACAATTGGACCATAAAATATTCTCAACATACATTTTGTAGTCAAAATAGAGATGGAAATATTTGACTTAAATGGTAGTATATATTGTGTAAACCGCCCTCTAACTTAGTATAATATACCGTTTGCTTAATTGTTTTCTTATATTTATGTTTTAAAATAAGTAATGATTTTTTTGAAAAAATTTTGATGTCCCGAATTTAATGTAATATTTGTATAATTTAAAAAAAAATTCCCCGGGGTCGGAGTCGAGTTATTTTTGGACTCAGACTCCGAATCCAGCAAAATTGCTCGACTCCGACCCCGACTCCGAAACCTTGGTTTTATTTTACACACGAATTTATTTTATCTAACTATGTTTAAAGTACAATCTCTTAACAATAGGTGTTGTACCTAGCTCGAAACGTCGTTCAGACTCTGCAATAAAAAGGAAGGACTGCAGTCTCTGGTATTATAAAAGTTCCCTTGTCTGTGACATAGAATGAAATCAAATCTCACTCCTCGAAATTTGAATAAAAATTCCGAAACGAAAAGGAACAAGAATCTGAAAAGAAAAAAGTAGCGACTTTTGGAAAGAAAATGTTATAAATTAAAAACAAATTAATAACACATAAATGATATTTCCCTGAAAAAGGCTTTGTTCTCCGTTCGTTAGAGATTAAAATGACGCTCATATAAAATTCATGAGTGAAAATGATAAAAAATGACATGCCAGATCACCTGCATCCATGATTAAGTAGCATCCGTGGCATCGAACATTTTTTCCGGGTATTGTAGCTAAAATAACACTGTGCAACATTTTTAAAGTAATCTTGTGCAAACAATTTGAAATGAAACCCAAACGACAAAAACCCTAGTTGGGGTTTGTTGTGTCAGATCCAGCTTGGGTTTCATGGCCCCATCTAATCATGGTTAAATATTGACTTTTAAAGCTTTTCTGGGCTATATCTCTGAAACTAATGCGAATCTTCTTCTGACCTCTGAAGAAAATTTGTAGATAATGGAAAGAATAAAATATTAAATATCGAAAATTTCCATAATTTGTGAAAATTATATCCTAAGCCAAAGCTGCAGTGACAAAAGTTCTGTATGTAAATGATGTAATATGTAGGTTGAAATTGCATGCATCGGTTTGGGTACTAATCCAAAAAATTACATATTTAAACAATATACAAACAATAAAGCTCTTACAAATTATAATCTTAGCTTTCCGGTCACTACTAAATGTCAAAAATGTCTATAAAATACATAAAATGCAATCGTATGTCACACGATAGCTTTGTGAAAAATAAAACAGTAGGATATTTTATTATGAAGGCTGATAAAATGCTAATGCTTTCCTCTGTAACAAACATTTTTTTTTCATTTAACACAATGAACTATATTTTGCCTGTATAATAAAAAACTATAGAAAATGGTGATTCGTGGGACTACGACATATAAAACAAGCTTACAAAACATAAGTTTAATATTTTTTTAGGTGGCATTATTTTTAATGGCATCAAATTTTACATTATGTTCAGCTAATTATGAATACCGGCTGTTAGGCGTCAAAATAAAATAAACAGAGAGCTTCAAAATCAACAGGGAACCAACAAAAAAAACGTTTATGACAACAAGTCGATAGATAGCCACTGCCGTATGTGTCTTAAGTCTTTTGTTTTCAATCAAACACTAGTAGGCACAACAACTATGACACGGAACATAAACATCGTTTTACGATTTGACAAATGGGGTCTCTAATTTATTCAGTGAATCGGGGAAAAAGTAACTCTGTTAGAAATTTATAAAAATACATTTTTGTTTCAAAGTATTGTTGAAATTCTGTAATTAATTTTACAAGTTAAGGAATTTGATCTCAACTTATATTAATCATGAGAGTATTGCTGTGAAAGTGATTTATTACAAATATTCAAAATTTCAAATATTCAAAAGAGTTGGGATAATTAAAAACAAAAATTGTTAGATATTGTTTCTAAACTCCGTTTTGGTAAAACCATTTTTATATCGTGACGATATAAAACAATCTTGTTATGTTTGACTGTTCTTATGTCCATTGTTAATTGCAATTACATTCCAGGAGTAATAGATGGTGGTTGGGCCCAAACTAAGTAGACTCCTATAGCGGTAGAAAATTTTGACGGAAAATCCGATTAAGATAATTTTGAGTTCTACAGAACTGTAGGGCTCCAAATTTTGCTCCTCGTAATATTGTATTAAGTTGGAAGTTAGATCGGAACAAAAGTTCAACATTTTTCGCTAAAATGATGCGTACTTGCACAACGTAGGATGTCTTCAAAACATATGTAGAGCTGGTTTTACGCTTTATCGGCCGAGATCTTCCTGTCCCGCCTATACAAAATTTCAAAATAATTTCTTCAACAGTTCGGTTTAATTTCCTGTCTCCGATTCTGTATATTTTTTTCAACAGGTTTCGTTTCGTAATCGGGTCGCCCGTACATTTCTTACATTTCTGAGATAAAAGCTCAAAATCACTTACCAACATTTAGATGTGATAGCAATTGTTGACAGTTCGCTCCTCTGCAACTTTTACCATTAAAAAAACAAGTAAGCAAAGACAATAGTCGGATGGGGCCGACCTTGTGATACCCTACACCACTACCCCTGGAAATTAGCTTTCAGCAAATCAAAATTTATTTATGGAACAAATAAACTTATTGTAAGAACTAACTTTGTGAATTCTACCACCTATCACATCTATATATATAAAAGAGCTCAGTGAGTGAGTGAGTGAGTGACTGACATATCATCGACCAGACGAAACGGCTGAAGCTAGAATTTTGACTGTGGGTTGCTATTGGTGTGTAGGGGTGAGATAAGGCCGGGTTTTTGGAAATTCGTCCTAAAAGGGTACGAAAAGTACTAAAAGGTACTAAATATGGTACCCTTTGTATAAGGCAAACGGGAAGAGCTAGAATTCTGAAATTTGGAATGAGGGTGACTGATAGAGAGCTAGAAAGATGTACTAAAGGGTTTTTTAGAAATTCGACCTATAAGTGTACTAAAAGTTACTAAATTTTGTACGAATTGTATGTTTTGAACGGTTATAGCTAGCATCTTGAAATTAGGTATGGGAATCAAGTTTGGGAAGTGGTGTTATTATGAGGAAATGGTTTTGAAAGTTCGTACTTATGTGTACGAGAAGTACTAAATGGTACTTAATTTGGTACAACTTGGATTTGGGTGACAGGACAGAGCTGGAATCCTGAAATTTGGAATTAAATTACTTTTGGAGTGTAGAATTGAGATAGTTTGGAAATTCGTACTAATGGGTACGGAAAGTACTAAATGGTACTAAATTTGGTACAATTAAGATTTGGTTGAACGGATAGGGCAGGAATCCTGAAAAGTGGAATTAAGATTACTGTTCGAGTATAGGATTGAGGAAGTTTTGGAAATCGTACTTATGGGTACGTAAAGTACTAAATGTCCTAAATTTGGTACAATTTGGATTTGGTGAACATATAGAACTGAAATCCTGAAATTTGGAATTACGTTTACTTTTGAAGTGTAGGATTGAGGTAGTTTTGGAAATTTTTACTTATGGGTACGGAAAGTACTAAATGGTACTAAATGTGGTACAATTTGTATTTGGGTGAACGGATAGAGCTGGAATCTTGAAATTTGGAATTAAGATTACTGTTGGACTGTAGGATTGAGTAAGCCTTGGAAATTCGTACTTATGGGTACGGAAAGTTTGGGTGAACGGATAGAGCTGGAATCCTGAAATTTGGAATTAAGATTACTTATGGAGTACAGGATTGAGGTAGTTTTGGAAATTCGTACTTATGGTTACGAAAAGTACAAAATGGTACTAAATTTAGTACAATTTAGATTTGGGTGAACAGATAGAGGTGGAATTCTTAAAAATTCGGAATTACTGTTGCAGAAGATAATTGAAATTCGTACTTCCATACGAAAAGTATTAATTGCATTATAAATAGAGCTGGAATTCGGAAATTTGGTATTATAGCCGCTGTTTGAGATATGAATGTAGTTGTGAATATACGTACAATAAGTGTACGGAAATTACTAAATGGACATGATAGCTCAGTTAATTCAATTAAATGAAACTGGCACAGAATTTGGTTCAAATTGTTACTGTGTAAAGGGGTAGAGCTGAAATTGTGAAATTCGATATTAGTATAGCAGTTAGTGAAGATAGTGAGGAAGTTTTGGAAATTATGTATACGAAAAATGCTAAATCGCGGTTTGGATATAAGGAAGTAATTTGTGAAACTTATACATATTATAAGTACTAAATTTGGTACCAGATTGGTGTTGCATGAAGGGATAAAAATGGAATTTCGAATTGTTGTATGAGACTTTGTGTTGGTGTTTAGATAAGGATTTTTTGAACTGCCTACAAATTCTGAAATTAGGCTGAGGGTAAATGGTACTAAATTTGACGTTGGGTGTAGCATTGAAGCTGGAATTATATAATTACTGTGTGAAAATTACAAAATTGCAATACATTTTGTATTGGGCTAAGGAAAAGAAGTGGAATTTTGATATATTATTTATTTGTCAGGTTCATTGTTAGAGATTGGCGTACAATAAGTGTACTAGAAGTATTAAATAATACTAAATATTGACGCACTGAATTTTAAAATTTGTACTGAATAGTGTACTATTGTTTTTATGTTAACACTAATTCGGTTTCTAAATAATGTACTGAAATCAACAAGTCAAACGTATCTTTTCAACAAAATTGTTTTTATTTTTGTTGTCTATTCTGAACGTTATAGTAAGTTCATTTGAAAAAGGAAATCTATGCGGCTAATGTTTTACAAAAAGGTTTTAAACCCCTGAGAGCAAAATGGCCTAAAATAAGATGTCTCAAAAATTAACTGTTATATAGGGTAACATCCTTTGAATAAAGGTTTTCTACATTTTGATATCACAAATTCCAAAGTTCGGTTAGAAAATGTGGATAAAAAATGTGGATAAAATTTTCAAAATACCCATACCGTTCTAATAAAACATGGACTGGAATTTAAAATGTAGGCCGCTGTAGAGGTCTTTTGTGAAATTCGAACAAAACGTGTACGAACATGACTTAAATAAATCAATCAAATGGGTATGAAAACGTCAAAATTTTCACTGTTCACCATATTATATATTGTTTATTTGTATATTACTTCTTTTCCGCATACGAAGTAGCGGGCATTTTGCTAGTTAATAATATAATAATTGTTCCACAAACATCCCATTAGGGAAGTCTCCTTTGTCCTTCTTTCGTCAAAAATACCAGGATTTCACTTTCGATACTACTACTTATGTACCAACAGTTTTTGTCTTTACTGAAAAATAGAAAGGTTTGAGTTACTACCTTTTTGTTGAACATGTGCGATATATTGCAGCATGGGGTCGCTTCGCCACGTTTTTTTCAAAATATACTCGGTGTCGCTACCGTTAAAGTCTTTTTGAAATATTAATTTTGGTGAAGGTGAAGGCACCCACTGACCTCCTCCTGGCGTATAATTTTGGGATTTATACATACAATAATTTACCGCCAAGTCCGAACGGCGTGCCCTAAGCCACCACTTGTAGAGAAGTTTGACATGACTGAAATACTCAGAAAAAGTCGCCAACACTACTGAGGGGTATTTTCCCCCCGTTTGAATTTACCTGACCGGGGAATCGACCAAAGGTGGCGAAATACCCCTTAGTAAAGTTGATGACATTTCCTGAGTATTTCTGCCATGAAAAACTTCTCTACAAGTGGTGTCTTAGGGCATGCCGTTCGGACTTGGCAGTAAATTATTGTATGTATAAATCCCAAAATTATACGAAAGGAGGAGGTCAGTTGATGCCTTCACCTTCACCAAAATTAATATTTCAAAAAAACTTCAACGGTAGCGGCACCGAGTACATTTTGAAAAAAAAAACGTGGCGAAGCGACCCCATGCTTCAAAATATGGCACCTGTTCAACAAAAAGATAGTAACTCAAACTTTTATATTTTAATAGAGACAAAAACTGTTGGTACATAAGTAGTGGTATCAAAAGTGAAATACCGGTATTTTTGACGAAAGAATAGACAAAGAAATGGCCTGGGCTCCACGTAATTCGCAATAATGCACAAACTGGGAATTTCTCTGTCATGATAGACACAATTATAGCTTGGGAGGAAAATTTGGTTCTCTACAGAAAATCCACTTTATATTAGGCAGTAGCCTCGTTATCTACCAAACTCATTATTGCAATTTGTATCAGTGGAAAGGTCAGTCGTTCTTTTTTCATATGTAGGCTACTTTGGCGGTATATGCCCTCCAGAAATTAAAATATGGACCAAATATAAAATGTTTATATTTATCATACAAAAGTAATGGTCCATTTCACCCGCTAAATAATATCATATCATCCAAAATTGTAGGCATCTTCGTCGACCTAAAGTCTTACCTCGTGACTATTGAGTTATAATTGCGACTTCTAGCGTGTTTGATATTACACTACAAACAAATAATTGGATATATAAGGCTGTAACTCTGTAATCTTATCATGTACACCAACACAATTGTCATCAATAGAAAGGTCAAAAGTTAATTTTCCAAGTATATCTTACTTACCCGAAATATGTCTTCCAAGAATAAAGATATAAGCTCTATATTAACAATTTTCACACAAAAGTTGTGATCCATTTAACCCTTTAAATATAATATGATCATCATCTCAAATTGCAAGCTTCTTCTTCGTCATATACCCTTACCTTATTTAAAATTTCGCGTTGATGGGACTATTATTGCGACCTACAGAGCCGCAACAAAATTGGATAAATAGTATGTTTTTGGTCCATTTCACCCGCTAAATATTTCACGATCATCACCAATAAAAATAGGGATCTCTTCTGGTCTGAATCTGACCTCCATACAAAATTTCGTGATGATCGGTCCATAATTGCGGCCTGGAGTTTGATTACAATTTATAATGGACAGACGGACGGACGGACGGAAACACATCTCATAATCGCTTTATCTCGTCGAGATACGAAGATTGGTATACCACATTGGGTGTCTCCGACGAATATTTCGCGGTGTTACATGAATGTTTACCAACACAAACTTATAATACCCTTTCCACATAGTGGTGTAGGGTATAATTACGGGAACGGAACTGAAGTTCCATGAAAATCTATATCACGCAACACCTTCGAGTACCTCCCTCACAGAAATTCAACACTTTAGTTTAAGGGGACGGATCGTTTTGACATTTTTACCGGTAGTAGTCTATGCGAAAAAAACGACATACATTTTTTTGTCCATGCCTTCTGACATAATGGTGCAAAAGTTCAAAAGAATTCAACGGTGAGTAACTAAAATGAATTGTTGGCACAATAATTATCAAAAGAGTGAGTGACATTGGTACAAACTTTGCATATCGTAATATTCCTCCCTAATTAAATTATGTTCGAAGTCTGGCAACGAGGCAATTTCTTACTTTAGCTAAAGGTATTTCGATCTTTTGTTTTATCGAAGATTCTACAAATTTTTACAACTATAACAATTATTTCTTTATGATATCAAAAAAATAGTAATAAGAAGTATATTCTTGCAGTTTTGGAACATAAATTATGAACACTTTTTTCGTGGGCAAGTTCATGCTTTCCGAAATAATGTCCAAAAATTAACAAAATCCTGCATTAACCAACAAAAATTGCTGGCTGGGACAGAATGAAATGAACTATATCGGCAAGACGGACTATATCGGTCCATGCCTTGAGGTGACTCATCTGCAAAAGTTCAACACTTTCCGCTTCATTCATGTTTAAGGTTACATTTCCTATAGTGGTAAAATTTTAATAGCGGTTACTATTATGACTAAAACATATATGTATGCAACTTTTTGTTAAGAGGATCCCAAACATCCTGATATATGGGCTTCGAAATTTCTGAATATTGAGGGCAACGCCTTTATGCAAATCTACAGTTTTTAGTAGTTTTTATGGTCTGTTTTACAACGCTTTAACTACACTATGAAAACAATTATTTGCAGGGTTCCGATGTATTATTTCGGTTTTGTGGGAGCTCATGGAATGAAAATACCTTTGGTCACTTCATGTTTTGCTATTATAACGTTAAATTTGGTAAAAAAATGAAGTTTCTTAGATTTTTAACTTTAAGCATGCATAACTTATTTTTATCACAAGTGTATATTTTCTTGAAAGTATATATGGTAACATGGGGCGCCTTCGCCACGTTTTTGTTCAAAATGTTCTCATACCGACACCGTTAAAGTTTTTTCAAATATTATTTTTGGTACAAATATTAGCGTATCTTGACTATAAGTTTTGATATATAAGTGGTTATAATTTTGTTTTTAAAATATTATTTTTGTGAATTTACAAAATGTCTAAAAAGTGGCGAAGCCTCCCCACCCATGGGGCAGCTTCGCCATCGAAATTAAACATTTTCCAACGGACTCTAAAACTGTAATTTACCATACTTTTTCCTTAAATATCAATATTATGCGAAAAAGGAACATGTTTTCTATTGAATAATCAAAAATGATTATAAAATTCACAAATAGTAACCGATTCTAGCGGTTAATTGAAATAGGTTCCTTGAATTTAGGTACAAAAATCATAATATAACCAAAACAAGATACGTTTATGATACTATTTGATTTTAACTTCACATTATAGTGTGGTATATCTATGGCATAAAGAATTGAAGTTAAACATGACAAAATTCTGACATTAACCCACCATACCCCTATCATGGCGTAGGCGCCCCACCCCCAACATATCTCATAATATGAATATATTGACATTTGTTATTGTTTTTTTCATGCAAATTATTGGGATTTCTATTCTTCAGTAGTTGTCTTCTAACGGTATAAAATATGTTTTTGATATCACAAAAGGTAAAGAAGATATCACAAAAAACATCTACCATAATTATTTTTCCCAATACCCTCAAAACACAAAACCGCGTGCTTCCGCTATCATACTTATGACACAACTGCCAACTTTTGGGAGATGATAGATCTTCATTAAACTCACAATTTTGCGTTTAACGGATTTTTTCTAGCACTTGTATTTTGCGAGAAAATCGGCGATGGCGTACCCGCCCCAGTGGCGAAGGCGCCCCATGTTACCATATTTTCTTGATCAATGTAAAATTCAAAGTCGATTTAGCCATGTCCGTCCGTCCATCTGTTGTAATCCCGCTATCTTCCGAATAAATTGAGGTAGAGCGCAACTAAATTTACAGACCAAATTACCTATTTGACATTCAGGGTCCGCTACCAAAAATTATGGGTATGTCCGCGTTTGGTTATAGACCTCATATAACGGTAACGCCAGATTTCAGGTATTTTTACGGTTTTAGCTATATTTTCAGGCCAAATTAGCTATAAATTTTTCCACTAAAAATGTGGATATATGCCCAAGTTTTGGAATAGCCACGTATGACGTTAACACCCGGTTTCAGGTACTTTGACGCTTCCAGCCACATTTTCTGGTCGTATTAGCTATAACTTGGCCATCAAAAATTGTGGATATAGACTAGAGATGGGCGCGTGCCTAAAAAATTAGGCACGAACATGCACGAACACGGACCAAAATTTTTATGCACATTCACGCACAAACACTGCGTTTTTCGAGAAGGCACGAACACGCACACTCACGCACGAAATTACAAAACCAGTAAGGAAAGGATCAAAGTCGAGCGGGGCCGACTATATAATACCCTACACCACTGTGAATATGTATGGGAGCTAAATGAAAATCAGAACAGATTTCGATATAATTTTTCACATTTATTTGTAGACCAAATTCCGTCACATAGTCCAAATTTCATAAAAGTCTAAATAATATATGAGAGCTATATTCAAATCTGAACCGATTTCGATATAATTTGGCACACTTGACACACTAGACCAAATCCCGGCAAACATTCCAAATTTTATTGAAATCGGACATACAGTATCGGCCAAAACTAAAGCACCCCCTCAGTAAATTTTTTTGAAATGATAATTTTTTTATGAAAACTAAATTATAAATTTATTTTTTATTTTTCTCTTTAATTATTTATATCTTTATAATTGAAAAATACAAAAATAAGGAGATCAGAATTTAATAAACAAAAGTTAAAATTCAAAAAACATTTTAGGTCGCAAATATAAGCGGACAAAACTAAAGCACCCCCCCATTTGAGGTACAGCAAAAACTATTGAAATCAATATTTCGTTGCTTATCCTCTATTCTGGATGACACAATCACATCTTTTAGGCATAAAGGATACTAAATTATTAATTGTTGCAGGCGAAATAATCGGTTTTCGGAAAATTTAGCTTAAAACCTCAAAATACTGAAAATCGGAAGTTACCGTTATATGGGGGCTACACCCAAACGTGAACCCAGGTCCACGATTTTTGGTGGATATGTTTTGTGACCACTAAGAACCCTAAGTACCAAATTACAGCTAATTTAGTAGGAAAATGTGGCTTAAATATCCGAAATACCGAAGATCAGAAGGTACCGCTATAAGGGGGCTATACCAAAACATTAGCCGATATTGTTCATATTCATCCAAAAATGATGCTACAGCATCCACTAGTCAAATACAATACCCTAACGTTTAAAAATTAGCAAAAGAACGAATTGCAGAAGAACGATAGACGCCGGCTTATTCAGTCGACGACCAGCAAAAAAACCCTTCATATCGACTAAAAATGAAGGAGCCAGACTGGCATTCGCCAAGACCCATTTGAACTGTTTTCCGATGAATCTATGTTTAATTTAAAGTATTCACATGGTTGGACTAAATGGGCAACCGTTAAATCCTAAATATTGCAAAGATGCTGTAAAACATGGAGGCGGAAGGTTTTTTGCTGGTCGTCGACTGAATAAGCCGGCGTCTACCGTTCTTTTGCAATTCGTTCTTTTGCTAATTTTTAAACCTAAGGGATTTAGTATTCGATCAGAGAATGCTGTAGCATCATATTTGGATGAATATGAACAATATCGGCTAATGTTTTGGTATAGCCCCTTATAGCGGTACCTTCCGATCTTCGGTACTTCGGATATTTAAGCCACATTTTCCTACTAAATTAGCTGTAATTTGGTACTTAGCGTTCTTAGTGGTCACAAAACATATCCACCAAAAATCGTGGACCTGGGTTTACGTTTGGGTGTAGCCCCCATATAACGGTAACTTCCGATTTTCAATATTTTGAGGATTTAAGCAAAATTTTCCGAAAACCGATTATTTCGCCTGCAATAATTAATAATTTAGTATCCTTTATGCCTAAAAGATGTGATTGTGTCATCCAGAATAGAGGATAAGCAACGAAATATTGATTTCAATAGTTTTTGCTGTACCTCAAATGGGGGGGGTGCTTTAGTTTTGTCCGCTTATATTTGCGACCTAAAATGTTTTTTGAATTTTAACTTTTGTTTATTAAATTCTGATCTCCTTATTTTTGTATTTTTCAATTATAAAGATATAAATAATTAAAAAGAAAAATAAAAAATAAATTTATAATTTAGTTTTCATAAAAAAATTATCATTTCAAAAAAATTTACTGAGGGGGTGCTTTAGTTTTGGCCGATACTGTATATAGCGCGTTTGGTGCATCAAATACCTAAAATCGGACGAGAATATATATCAAAATCTGAACCGATATCTATATAATTTAGCACACTTATTTCTAGGACAAATCCCGGTAAACATTCCAAATTTTATTGAAATCGTACATATATAGCTCGTTTCGTGCATCAAATGACTTAAATCGGGCGAAGATATATGGGGGCTATATCCAAATCTGAACCGATTTTTACCAAAATAAATAGCGTTCGTCCGTTTGCCAAAAAACTATCTTCCCCAGTTTTCATGCGAATCGGACAATAAATGCGACCTGTACTTTGTTTACAAAACTACATGGACAGACGGACATGCGTAAATCGACTCAGAAAGCGATTCTATGTATATCCCTAAAAGGAACTATGGGTCTATCTCGTTTCCTTTTGCATGTTACAAACTAATGCACAAAGACATAATACCCCTTACCACAAGGTGGTATAGGGTATAAAAAGGAGAAATCGATATAGGTGTACATTTGTTTTTAAAAAATATTTATATGTACTTCTAATTTTTCTATTCTTATTTAAAAACCATTATTTTGTCCAAGTTAGAACTCAAAAGTCTAGTACGCCTTTCGTTGAGAATATTTCCAGATGTGGAAAAAATCTCTCGCTCGTTGCTGAGCTGACGGGTATAGCCAAAAATTTCCTGGCTAATTGTTCTAAATACTTTAGATTAGGCTGTTTCCAAAAATTTAAAACATCAGTCAGGCTAGATACGGCACTCGATAATACGTATTAATTTCTGTATCAACTTTTTCATTTTTCGTCTTTTTGCCATTTTGATCCAAAAACTCTGGTAATTAGTGTAAATGTGGCATTGTAATTTCCTGCTCATCATATGTTTTCACTTTGTATGTCAAGTAACATTGCTTTTACATTAGCTAATAAAAAATCATCTTCTTATAGGTCATTTAGATATGACTTCATTAGCCGAATTTAGTGCATTATCAGGTTTCATTTGCTAAATCCGGTCAAAATCTACCAGATTTCCCACACAAAAATAAATCCTCGTATTGGGTGGATTTATTTTAAATCCGGCATAAATCCTCTCTGTTTTTTGTAACATGTTGCTAGAAAATACAAAAAGTTGCAAGCTGGGACAAGAAACAAGGTAGATTCATCGGTGAATTGCCATTACAAAAATAATTTAAAATGTCAACATTTGTAAACGATACGAAAAAAATAAATTTGATTTGATATACAAATTTGATTTGATACCAAGACAAATATTTGCAATGTTTAAACGATAAAATAATTCTTTATTTGCTCATAAGTTAGCATTAGTATCATAATAAGCTAACACTTTCAATATTAAACAATCAATTTGTAATTTGCCGTAAGTTTTTTTTCAGACGAGTTCAATTTACTACAACTTCTTCTGACGTTTCAAATTTGACCGGATGGGCTGACGCATCTACCTTGGTAATTGTGCTATGAACAAAAATCAGCTGATTGAAATTTAAAGCTGGGTACACATTGTCAGTTTTGAATGACGATATTTCGCAATTATCGATAACTTTCAAACCGGCCAGCAACCACAAAACATTTTGTGGTTGCATGATGAATGACAAAAACGAACGGCCACACTAGCAAGCAACAACAAAGCTGTCATTCAAAACTGACAATGTGTACCCAGCTTAAATCCTCGAAAAGGTATATCTAAATGCAATGAGATTTGTACTGGATTTATTAAACCCAGATGAGGATTCATGGCTAGTCTAAATGAGCTGTTAAACGGCGGAAATAAAAACTCCCCTATAAGATGTGTCATTGTTGGTACAAAGCGTTTAAGCAATGATTCTTTAGTTTTAGGTTTCAAATCTTTCAACTGAGCAGACTTTCAAAAGTTTTTTAGATCAAAGGGCAAACATGTGCATAGTATGGTACTTTTCCGAGAATATTTTATGAAAACCCAATAGAAGTTCTAGCAATGAAAACTTTAAGTCAGATATACGATCCAAATCATGCTTTTGTAGCAAAATACTCTTACAGCCAGTTTCTGTATGTCGAAAGAAGAATGTGTGCGAATGAAAAACGTCCAAACACTTGTGTGTTTTTCAATTTTTTTTGTTTTGAAGCAAAAGTAAAGTAAAGGTAAAATTATTTCGAAAACTAAAGTTTGGGCGTGTTTCATTCGCGCACATTCTTCTTTCGACATACAGAAACAGGCTGTTAATCTGACTCTGGACTTGGTATATGATCTCTAGTATATATGTTGAATTCCAACGTGTTCTTATATCTTGTTTTAATATTTTCGACAATTTGTTGTTCAGCTCCGAGTGTTTAAAATATTTCACAACGTTTTTTTGGGCAGCCAATCAGTTTTCTCAATTCGGGAAGAGGATGTTTTTCAATAACATCATCCATAACAAATAATACAGTCAGATAAACATCTGATTTGCAAATAGTATATTGCGTTAACCCCGGTGGTGCTCGAAACATTTTGTCCATTAGTCTTTCCTTTGTTGCGGTAGTCACGTTAACGGATATGGGTGATCTTGGCTGGTTAACCCTCATAGTAGTTTTTGTATTTGCTTCTCTCATGAACAAAATAAATGGCAAATAAACATCATCTTTTTTCACTCATACTCTGGCCTCTCCATAACAAAACGGCAATAAGTACCAGACTGCAAAAACGAAGCAAATAATTTTAGGAATATTTTGGTCGGTTTCTTGTTCGATGTTCGTGTTTAGTAAGGTATCTTGCACGACTTCTAAAGGGAGACCAAAAATTTAGCACGATCGTGTCACATAGTACAGATCGTGTTTGGTCGTGTCGTGCAAAACCGTGTCGAACAAAAAACACGATCACGCACGGCCAAAAATGCATTCCGGCACGACACGCACAAACACGGCGTTTTTCGAGAAGGCACGAACACGCACTACTCACGGCACGACACGCGCCCACCTCTAATTCAGACAATGCAGCAAATCCTAGTTTAGTTTTCCATCGAAAAAAAATTATAAACTATTTTTTTAACTACATGAAAGATTTTTGTTTCATGGATTGATAAAAATTTCCCATTCTCAAATCTGTCCGAGATACTAATTTCGGTTATTGCGCACAAAAGTTATGGCGGTTTCAATTCGATAATAAGAACAAAATCTTAAAAAACGCTACTCACTGCATTGAGAAACAATGTTAATTAACGGCTTCAGAGGCATGATTACAGAGGTGCCAAAACTTTCGTAAAAAAGTTGTACATTTTCGCGGAAATTAAGAAAGAATTAAATAATATTTAAAAATATGCACGTAATCTAAACATCGCGAAAATTAAAATAAAAGCAAAACTGTACAAATCTGTTCGCGAAAAATTGTGTGTACGATAACTCTTGAAGGAAATAACCGATTTGGCCCTTACTTTTGGTCACGATAACTCTTGAAGGGAGTGACATATTTGGTTCATACTTTACACATCATAATATACTTACCAGATATAGATCAGGTTTGAATATAAACTATATTTGTCCACTCCTTCGTATACCTCCCACACAAAATTTCGGATAAATTCACTTTAAGACCTGCTCTCGAATCACTTTTGTTGAAGCAACTTGCATTCGCTGCCTCAATTACGACAGTAATAGTTTTTTCAGGGGCAAGTCCATACTTCTTTAGAAAACAGGCCGAACGGCGTAAAAACCCCTATGGTCCACTCCTTTCGGTACCTCCCACACAAAGTTCGAAAATATTCGCTAAAATAGCGCGATATCTGATAAACGTAGCAATCGATTTGGTCCAAAATTTGGATCTCTAAATATTTGGGTGCCACCGTGGTGCAATGGTATGCACACCCGCCTTGCACGCTGAAGGTCGTGGGCTCGATTCCCCGGCAAGTCAACATCAAAATTTTCAACGGTGGCAAAATACCCCTCAGTAATGTTGGCGACATTTCTTGAGTATTTCAGCCATGTTAAATTTCTCTACAAAGTGGTGGCTTAAGAAACGCCGTTCGGACTCGGCGATAAACAGTAGGTCGCATATCATTGAGCTAATATTAATCGGGGTGCACTCATTGATACGAGAGAAGTCTCCCTTGTCCCGTATGGAATGTTTGTGGAACAACTATATTTATACATGTTTTGTTAAATGGGGCCCAAATTGTGCGACCTTTCGGTCCAATCCTTGGAGTACCAATGTTCAATATTTTAGTGTGGTTAAGGGTCTGTTTGAGGATCCTTTGTATATTGTTACCGAAGGTTTTCCTAGTGGCCCTGTTTACAGCGATATTCTGTTTTTTAAAGGTAAGTATGGTACAAACTCCCTATCTATAGATACCACCGCAAATTTTTGAGCTTTAATCCAATCCATATTTTTGTCGGTTCATACGCCAAAAATTTTGAAAACCCCCAAAAAGTGTTTCAATCCGCACATGCTGAGGATATATGTCTGTCGGCAAAGCCGACTGATACCTTTTTACTGGTTCTAATTAAAAAAGATTTTGGAGTAAGTGTGTCACATGGAAATTCAAAAAAGTGCTACATAATGAAGGTCATCACGAGTGACTATGTTAAAAACATTGCCCTCCCAGCACAATATATAGAAACCACACCATCTTTAATATTGGGATGACGTTATATTTTCTGAAACATTTAATACATACGGTAAAGTTCGGAAAACCATCAGTTATGTTGTGGGGATGTATATCAAGCAGTGACGTTGGCAACATCCAGATTTTGGAGGAAACAATCACAGGGGAGGTTTATTCTAAATAAATGTTTTAAAAAATGATTTAACCAACAGCGTCAAGAAATTTGGTCCTGTTAAACCTGAAAATTCAAACAAATTGCAATATAAGTACTACCAAGTCAACAACCCTAATCATAAATCTTATTTATGTAGGACTTGGTAGTTATACAACTGCACTAAAGTGATGCCAGCCCATAGTCTATATAAGTATTTACCCCATCGACAATTCATGGTACACCTGAAGAAAAAATTCGGGAATAGGTCGCCCACTAACAGGAGTAAAAAGTAATTATAGTAAAGCCTTTGCTTACATGTTTTCTCATAGTTTTCTTATAAAATAGTTTTCTACCAAATAAAAATAAAATAAAAATTATTTTGGTAAATCTAGAAAAAAGAATTTTGCCCGGAATCGGAGTCCAGCTTTTTTTCACGACTCCGACTCCAGGTTAATTTCCTAGACTCCTACTCTGACTCCGAAACCCTGGTTTTGAGAAATGTAAACGTTTTCTACCAAGTCGTTGAGGTTTGCAATACGTACCATCTAACGCTTCACGCAGAAAATAAAACCTAAACTCCGTTAAAAGGTATGCTAAAAGAGGTTATTCAAAACTTGGCGTCACTGGAAGTAGCGCAGAATATCGAAGAGGTTGAGAGCCCATTCAACAATCGGCAACAAGAACAGGTAATATGTTATAATCACCTATATATACACACATCACATTCTAATTTTCAGTACATTTTTGGCGAAGTTAAAAAAATCGGTCAAAGCATAATAAAGATAAAAAGATCTAAATTCCTAAAAATTGTCAAGTCAAACATTTTCACTTTGTTTGTAAACACGAATATACATTATCTTTTTAAACTCAAAAGCAACAAGTTGTATAAAAGTTGTGACCTATTCCCAAAATTTATAACCTATACCAAATTAAATGTCACATTTCATTGTCAGCAAAATATTTGGTGCTGTGTTTATGGTCGTAAATAAAATTAAAATATAATTTGCACTAAAACTAATTTTTGCTGTTCACTGGCTAAAATGTACAACAAATCATTGAACGTTTTGACTTCCTGCTGATTTAAAGGGCAAAGGCATTTAATGTCACTTCGTTGTTGTCTGAAATTCTTAAACATTCAAATATTGTTTTCAAGTTTATGAGAGAAACGAATTGAAGCAGTAAATGCAAAAAAAAAAAAAATACTGCATTCACCAGCCACAAAGCGGATGGGGGAACGTGTGACGTTGTTCCCATTACGCCACGGATCAACGGGTCTGTGTGTATTAAGTGTGGAGGAAAAAAGTGTCATGTTACAGGTATTTTGTTTCGTTTTACTTGAAATATTGTACAAAGGGGAGACGTTTAATAAGGTGAGTTAAATATAAGGTTTCTAATTTCTTTTTGTAGTGCAATGTTCATATGAGGTGCATAAACAAAATAAGTTTGAATTTGAAAATAACTAATATTGAAAAAGAATATTGTGCTTCCTTTCATAAACTCATAATTGTAACCACAATTTGTTATACCATCTATATATTTTTAAGTAATTTTCAACCAGACTCACAGTCGGACGTTTATTTTTCGTTTTCAATGGACAGACATACCATAAAGGCCTTAAAGTGTTTTCTGTACAGCTAAGCGCAACAATAACAAGTCACGAATATGTCGCACACCTTTGAATATTCAAATTGAATTAACGATCTCTGAAAAGGAACTCGATCTCGATCACAAGCTTAGCACTGCACTGTCTGCAGCTTTGAGTTAGGTGCAAAAGAAAGAGAGACAAACACACAAAAAATGGAATACAAGTAAAAAATGCTCTACTGCACAGCAGTTCATAAAAGCATTGGCCTCATTTATAGTTAGAAGGTGCCGCCAAAATATTTCACCATTTCATTTTTTTCGTTTTTATTCACAAACTTGGTATCCAACATTCTTTGAGGTTTTCATATTTGACTTCATGCCTTTTTCTTGAAGATGGAAATTACGTGATGATATATTTAATCAGGGAACTTCCTAAAAAAACATAGGTTTTTAATGAGCTTTAATTAAAAGATATGAATTTTATATTTTAAGAAAAAAAACTGTATAAAATGTTGAAATTGGGGTTTGGGTTTGGGGATGATGGAAAACTGGCAACAATTGGAACAAACGCTAAATTCTTCATCATCGGTCTTATCTGAAAACCTTCTATCTAGCTCGACAAAACGTAAAATTGTATAGATAAACGTATGACCGACAATAAATACAAGTAACCAAAGTCTATAGACGGGAAAGAAGCAGGTTAAGTGTTTGCAATACACCAGAAAGAAGCCGAGCTATTTTTCAATACACTCCACCATAAAATATTCGTAACTAAAATTAAATAATTAGTTTCCTTTCCTATCCACAATTTTAGGTGCACAAATTTTTCGTCCTCGGATACCCCTAATGCCAAAATTTTCTAATCTAATCTAAACAAGTAAGAACGGCGTTAAGTTCGGCCAGGCCGAACTTGTTATACCCTCGACCACGAGTAAAAGCAAAATGGAACAAATAGTTTCCTTTCGTTTATGAAGAAGACTTAATACCAAATTTCCGCAAGTTCGGTAAAACAATGTGGCTAACCTACAAAATACCGAAATTCGGGAGGTACCGTTCCATGGGGGCTATACCAAAAAGTACGCTTCTATGGGAGATAGCAAATTATATTTGCAAATATTAAACAATATATAATTCGGTCGGAAAATGTATCTTTGAACTCCAATTTTACCAAAAATCAGGGGTACCGTTGTATGAGAGTTTTATCATAAAGTGGACCTATGCCCACAATATTGTGCGTGCAAATTTATTGACCACTAGGAACCCTAAATTCAAAATTGTAGCAACTTCTTTCCGAAAATGTATTTAAAAACCCTAAAATACCTGAAATCGGGGGGTGCCCTTGTATGGGGGCTACATCAAAACGTGGACCTATATATACAGTTTTAAGTAAGGAGATAGTTTACTCGTAGAAAACGTTATATTTAAAGTTTTAGCTAGATCGGTTGATTATTGTAGGTAAAATCCTCAAAACATATAAGATCGGGTGGTAATGTTATAAAGGGCCTATTTTCCGGCGTCGCACTTGGTCGCAATTTGTCTATTGAAAAATTGATAGTTCAAAAGCTCCTCTATATTTGGGTACCTTTACAACAGTGGAACCCCGTGGAACTTTTTAGTTATATCCTATTAAAAAAGAACTAAATAAAAATATACACGTAAAAATGTTCAAAACAAATCAGGTTATTATACAGAACAGGAACGCAAATACATTTACTTCTAAGCACAGTTTAATACGTCAGGTTTCGAATTATCGGATAGCAACAAGAATCATTAAAAAATTCCAATAACTCGTGATAATATGGTCCTCACAAAATCGACGAACTTCCTTGCGATTTTTAGTATTTGTTTTAACGAAAATAAGATCATGTTATAGGTACCGTTACTTCAAATATAACGGTACAACCAACGAAAATTTTGTTTTTCTCTCTTAGCTAGCATGTTTTCTATCCCTTCATATAAAATTTTTGGGAATTTTCGACAATTTGTTTTTTGCATTTTTGGCACAAAATATTGAATTTGGACACACTGTGTGACGTCACAACCTTCAGAATTACGAAAATCGGGAGGTACCGTTCTATGGGTTCTATATCGAAACGTGGACCTATACCGACGAATTTCAGCCAGAAAGGCTTTTACCTCCAACAAAGACTAAATACCAAATTTCAGCCATTTCGGTGGGTTGCTGTGGCTACAACCTTCAAAATACCGAAAATCGGGAGGCTATATTAAGGCGTGAACAGTCAAATTTCAGATTGAATGTTTAGTAACCCAAATGAAGACCAAATACCAGATTTCAGCTATTTCTATTTCAAAGTTCCGAAAATAGGGAGGTACCGTTCTATGGAGGCTATATTAAAGCATGGACCTGTACCGACAAATTTCTGGGGGTAAGTTTTATACCCACAAGGAAGACTAGATACAAAATTTCAGCCACTTCGGTGGAATATGGAGGCCAAGGCCTTCACATTACCGAAAATCGGGAGGTACCGTTCTATGGGGGCTATATTAAGACGTGGACCTGTACCAACAAATTTCTGGGAGGAAAGTTTTATACCCACAACGAAGCCTAAATACCAAATTTGAGCCAATTCGGTGGAATATTGAGGCCAAAACCTTCAAAATACCTAAAATCGGGATGTACCGTTCTATTGGGGCTATATGCCGACAAATTTCAGGGGAAAAGTTTTATACGCCCAACGAAGATTGAGTACCAAATTTCAGCCATTTCTGTGTGATAATGAGGCTAAAACCATCAATGTACAAAAAATCGGGTGGACCTATGAGACCTATATCAAAACGTGCAATACCAAACATTCTAGGAGTAATTGAAACTTCTATACCAAATTGCAAAGCTCTATCTTAAAAATTGCGAGCTGTATCTTGATTTCAACAGACGGACGAACAGACGGTCGATGTGTTACAAACGGAATGACAAATTTAATTATACCCTCCATATTATGGTGGAGGGTATAAAAGTGTATTCAAAGTGTGGACCTATGTTTACAATTTTTGGCAGAAAGTTCCAAATTTAAAATGTCAAATTTCGGGTAGATCCGTCAAAAAATGTTATTAAAATCTTAAAAATACCTATACCAGTACAGATTGATTGACAATTTTTGGTGGAGAAGTGTTGTCACCATTTGGAGCTTCAAATGTCAAACTACATCAAGTTCAGTAAAGAAATACAACTAAAGTTCTCTAAATACCATTAATAGGTACCCAGCAAAATGTTCGATGCCAAAGATGCCATTCAATCGTGGGTGCAAGTGATCTGGAACGTCATCTTTTTAGCATCTTCATCGATGAATTTTATATGAGCGTGGACCCCAAAAGATGCTATTCATTTTTGGATCCAAAGCATGTCATTTACACCAATGCTTTGACATGTCATTTTCACCAATGCTTTGGCATTGACCTATTGTAAATAAGTAATCTTATATATTTAGAAAAATGTGTATAAATAAAAACACAAAATGCATCTGTATTGGATTGATGGAATGGGTTAAAATGCTGATGAAAAGATCAGATCTTTCACGACTTCCTTTGCATTGGTTCAAATGCTAATGAAAAGATCGGATCTTTCATGACTTCCTTTGCATTGGTTCAAATGCTAATGAAAAGTTCGGATCTTTCATGACTTTGTTTGGACCAATGCAAAAGATCCCATGAAATCACGTCATCGCATGGAACCCCTTCCTTCAAATTTTGTTTGGCAGGTACTCCTAAATGGGACCTATAACAAAAAGTGGAACTATATTGATTATGTTAAGTCAGAGCGTTTTGTAACGACTGGCTATCTTAAATGTCAAATTACGGGTAGTTCCATCAAATCAGAAGGTACCGTTATATGGGGGCTATACCAAAACATTGCCCTATGTTGACGTTTTATCGTGGAGTGATTTCGTAGCTACAGAGAACCTCAAATGTTAAACCACAGCTAGTTCGATTAAAAATTGTATCTAAAATCCTCAAAACACCAAAAATCGGTAGGTACCGGCTTAGGGAGGCAATACCAAAACATGGACTGATGTCCATAATTTTTCGAATATAAGTTTTCTGGTCACTAGGTATCCTAAATGTCAAATTTTAGCTAATTCTGTCTAAAAATGGGTCTAAAAATGTCAAAATACACTAAATCGGGTGGTACCGATATATGGGGGCTATACAAAAACATGTACCGATATAGCTCTAAAAAGTCAAAATACACTAAATCGGGTGGTACCCATTATATGGGGGCTATACAAAAACATGGACCGATATAGCTCAAAATCAATCTTGACCTGCGTGCACACAAAAGGCAGATCAATCCAAAATTTCAGCATCCTATATCTATTTTTGCTAGAGTGTTTACAACAGACGGACGGACGGATAGACGGACGGACATGCATAGCTCGACTGTGGTGGAAAAAATAAAAAATGGAAAGAACACTTTTCCAAGCTGTTATCATCCTGCAGTACATAGTGGATGAATGATACAAGAAACGGTCCTGGCTGGCTTTAAGCAGGACTCTCTTGGTCTCTCTTCTTATCTCAAGTCGACAATGACCTCCCCGTTGTGTCACCGGTAAATATAGTAAACTAACATGTGTCGCCTGTTAACCCATAAAAACCGTGCAAACAACATCGTACTATGAAAAACAAAGAATAAGAAGAAAAACAAACTCCTCTAAAGTTGACGACCCCCCAAATGATTTAACGATCATGATCTGCGAATCCGCACCAGGAATGTCCGTTCTGTTTATAGAGTAGGTGCAGTTTGCGCACATGTGGAAGTACTTTAAAAATACAATGCTGATATTAACACCTTATAGGAAGTGCGATGGAATCGGGCAGATGTAAAGATTACAAACGTTTACGCACTGTATCATTGATGAGAGCTATGCTCTTAATATCAGTCTCATCTGCGCCCACGCCCCGACCGAAAACCAGAAACCGGATCGACTAAGATTTGATGGAAGAAGAAGCCACTTTTCCTGTGTGTTAGATGTCCGATCGATTCGTGGAGCGAACATAGATTCGTTCTATTTCCTTGTATCAAGGAAGGTACGCACTCGTCGCTATGTTGCAGCAAAAGTGCGATCTAACACATGGCCGAAGCTGGATGTCGAGATTTTGCAAACACTACAGGTAGCACAATCCTACTGCGCTCAACTGACTGACCCAGATGATAGATGCCGGCACTCGTTGTCCCGATGGTGTGGAAGCGCAGTGGCTCTCACTCTCTCTTACAACTGCCGCAAAATCTACACTTGGGTACCAAATAACACCACGTAAATATCCATGGTACGACCAGGAGTGTCATTAGGCTACTGAAGATAAGAACGTGGCATACTGCGCAACCTTGCAGTCAACATGTAGCGGAAACGAAAATATCAGGAGGAGAGGAGAAGCGAATTTTCTAGATATTCTGGTGTCCGAAAATTTTACCAGTGTGTAAAACACCAGGCTGAAGGTTATGATGCAGGTACTTTCGCCTGCAAAGTGATGAAGTGAGCCCGGATATTGATACATATATCGTACTGAGGATCTGGAAAGAGCATTTCATCAAGCTTTTGGTGGTAAATATGGGCGGTGACGAAGATACCCCAGAACTAATCCCAAACGACGGCATTGAGTGTTTGCCACCTAGCCAAAGTGAGTTCAAGACATCAATTAGTCGGCTGAAGAACAATAAGGCAGCCGAGGTGTTCAAGGGCGGTGATAAGGAGTATCCCAGCAAAAATTGGGATCCGTTAGTCATTATGTAACCCATTACAAAATATTGTAAACAAAAATAACTACTTATATTACCCCTTACTGAGTTATGAGCACGGTGTCACAGCGTGTATGTGTCCGACTACAAATCCGAGGGTTGTGTGTTCAACGCTCATCGTCGGCCGGTTACTTTTTGTTAAAACAAGTAAAAAAGTATCAGTCGGCTTTGCCGACAGAGATATACCCTCAGCCTGTGTGGATTGAAATTGAAATTTTTTTCAAAAAAAAAAAAAAAAACTTATGTATTCAGGGGGGTTTTCAAAATTTTGGGCGTATGAACCACCGACAAAAGTATAGATAGGATTAAAGCTCAAAAATTTGTTGGGATTGATAGGGCTTTTTTTATCACACTAGCCTACGAAAAACATAATATCGCTGTAAACAGGGCCACTAGGAAAACCTTCGGTAAAAATGCCCAAAGGATCCTCGAACATACCCTTAACCACACAAAGATGTTGAACATTTGTGTGGGTGGTACCACAAGTGCGAGTATTGGACAGAAAGGTCCCAAATTTGAACATAAACCAAGTTTCGAAAATATTTAGAGATCCAAAGATTGGACCAAATCGGTTGCTTCGTCTATGAGAAATTACGCGTACCATTTTAGCGAATATTTTCGAACTTTTGTGGGGGAGGTATAGGAATGAGTGGACCTATAAGCACCACCTTTGAATTTCATCATATATTCGAAGAAATATTATAATATCCAAAGTGCGGACGAGCACTCCAGCCACTACATATGGTGCCATAGGGGTTTTTACAACTTTCGGGCTGTTTTCTCAAGGAGTATGGACTTAACCCTGAAATAACGTTTACTGTCGTAATTGCGGCAGCGAATGCAAGTTGCTTCAACAAAAACCAAAGTGATTCGAGATCATGTCTTAAAGTGAATTTATCCAAAATTTTGTGTAGGAGGTACCCGAATGAGTTGACAAATATAATCCATATTCGAACCTGATCTATATCTATATCCTAATATATCTATAGGATGTGTAAATAATGGACCAAATCGGTCACTCCCATCAAGAGTTATCGTGCGCACATCTTTCCGAACATTTTTGAGATTTTGTGGAGCAGGTACCTGAATGAGTGGACCGATATTGCTTATCTTGGAACTTAAACTAAGTTTGCAAAAAATATTACGAAGGCCACATTTTGGACCGAATCTGCAAATCCGTTCGAGAGTTATCTTGCGCTCCAACCACTACACACGGTGTCATAGGGGTTTTTTGTACCTTTCAGGCTATTTTCTCAGGAAGTATGGTTTTGCCCCTGATGAAACTTATAGCGTCGTATGGGGGGCCGTGAATGCAAGTTGCTACAACAAAAATCAAAGCGATATGAGAGCAGGTCCTAAACTGAACTTTTTCCGAAATTATGTGTGGGAGGTACGCGAAGGAGTGGACCGATTGAGTCCATATTGTACGATGTGCAAAGTGTGGACCAAATAGGTTACTTCCTTTAAGAGTTATCGTGCGCACAAATTTTCCGAACATTTCCGAACTTTTGTGGGGGAGGTACCGGAAGGAGTGGACCGATATTAGCCATCTGCGAACTTAAACTAAGTTCGAGAGTTATCGTGCGCTCCAGCCAGCCAGACTGATGGACGGACATGGCTAAATCAACTTCAAATTGTCTGAAACACATTTCGTCCAAACATAACAGTAACTACTTCAAATTTGTAGTTTTCGACGTCCACAGTTGGTCCGAGTCAACACACAAGACATCCAGGAGACTCGGACCAACTTTGGTCATCGAAAACTACAAATTTGAAGTAATTAATTTAATTTTTTTTATTACGCCCTTTCTGGATTTGGTCATGCGAAGTTCTGATTTGTAGCTGAACACACTACACACTCTGCCACAGGTAAGAACATTAAACCACCAAGTATACTTTGCATTTTTATACCCTCAGCATTTATGCCCGTATGAAAGTGTATATACCCTCGTTGCATAAATGCTGAGTATAAAAAGTGGCTATGCCGACCACAGCACATATCGGTGAAAAATGATATTGAATGTACATATACCACACATCCGGTTAAACACAGAAGTAACGTTATAAAAATTTACTTCTTAGAAATTCATGTTTATCCACCAAAAAGAATCATTATTCTCGAAAAGTTCGGGACCTGTATAAACGTTATTAAACCAGAAAGAAAAGTACTCATTCTAAAAATTATGAAAATGTCACACAATAATCATATCAATCTCAGTCTCATTGAATCCTACACAAGAGTAATTCTAGTTCTCAAAAATTGCCGCTAAAGTTATTCAATCGACATTTAACTGTTTCTTTCGAATTAATTTTCTTAAAATAAGTAAATTCTTATCCTGAACCTTAAATCTGAAAGCAACTGCAATTCAGCGGCAAATTCAAATTCACAACACACACCTTTAGTTTCCACTTAAATGACACGTAACATGGATACCCTTTACGTGTTAACGATACGTTTTACTCGCTTTACAATGTCGATGTTTTCAAAATTCATAATTCTTAACAGAGGCTGGTTGGCTGGTTAACAACTAAATTATAAAGTCGTAACCAAACCGAAAAGACACAGCATGAAGTCTCCCACACTTTGTCCCAGAGTAGAGACCGAAAAAACTGCAGCATATCGTTTTTTTGTCTTAACTCTCCGCCAGTTTGTTTAATCGTCCATGGACGATTTTTTGTTTCTTAAGGCGTCTTTACCGTTTTTATATTTGTTTGAGACTTCAACAACTGTCACTGCACTCTGATCCTTATCATAACATGTTTGTTTTGTAAACTGAGTAACAAAACAAAAACTACTTTAAAATGGAAAATTACTCAGAGGTCTTTTTTGTATGAAAAACACCTTAATTTCAGAGAAACCATATTAACACGTACATAAATGGAAGAGTGTTTGTGTGTGCATTCACTGACGTGAAGAAAATTTTCTGTAACACGCTTCCTCTTACCTTAGTGATTAGGGGTTGTTTGCTTGCTCATTAAATTTTCCTATGTAATTACAAATATAGCTTAGAGTTCTCTGCAGCGTTTAATTGAAATAATTGGTAGCCATTAGTTAGGATTCTAAGAAAAGAACGGAAGTTGTGGAAATCTTCAGATCATAATGAGAATTTTCTTTAAAGAATTCTTTAGTACTTTTAAGAAAATTGATCTATACATTAGGTTCGCAAGCATTCATGAAATTCGTTTTAGATGGATCTTTAAGAATTTATATCTTACTTTTAAAATGTTGACCTATTGTTTGTGTTAATGTAGCAAATTATTTTATAGAACATATTATCATTAGCGGATGTTTCATTTAGTGGCAAAAGTCAAGGAAAGTTACTTTTAAAGACATTTGTGAGTAATGTTCGTTAATGTTTACACACCGGCCGGTGTTGTGGGAAAACAAGTATTAGTAGTCTTTGCTAACGGAAATATACCCTAAGACTGTGAAAAAAGGAAAAAGAAAAAATTTGTTAGTTCTTCCGTCTATGAAAAATAAACATATTATAATGTTGATGAAAAAATTATAGAATTAGCAATGATTTTTGTAGACATCGTCCGAGAACGGATATTTTTGAATTATTCAACCCTAAACCCTAAAATCAAAGATTCCGCACTAGGCAGACCTTTGGTTAGAAATTGAGACATTCATCTATAATTTTTGCCTAAAAAAATTTATTTAGAGGAATTTCAGGTTTTCAGCTTTTTTGCCTTTATCTTGACAATAGTGGGCGTTCCGAATTTATGTGAATAGATTTGATAGGAATATTTCCTGCCTGTTGGGAACTCGATTTTCCAAATGACTAGCAATTCGGATGTAACCGCCTAGGTTATAGTAAAACATGGACGAACAAAAATAACATTTTGAGATGAAATTTCCGTTCCACGTAGAGCTCTGACAGCTGAAATAAAAAATCCTCAAAATTGGTCATATATGCAATCATAAATTAATGTTATATGGGTACCAAAATAATGTCCACAAAAAGTTATATATCCTATCGGTACGTCAAATAAGATAAAAGGTTTTGACGTTTACGGGAGAGATACTGGAAGAAATAGATCGGTGCAAATCCAAATTTAATGTATATTTATAGAACTACTAGGGGCACTAAAAAACCTTCTGGCCTAGGCAACACGTAGTGTCGCCAGGCGTCATTTGACATTTTTTTTGGAAAGTTCGACAGTTTTGAGCCTAAGCCTACTTAGAACATTTTGTCATGCTATCATGTGTTGGGTTGTTTTCCGTTGTATAGATTACAGACACTCTGCTGACTAAAATTTTGTTTTTTTTTTGTTGTTGTAAATATTCACTCAGTTATTAACTGTCAAGTGCAAGAATTTTGATGCATCAGATTTTAACAAAATTGTTGCTAAAAACTTGATTTCATATTTGTTTAATTGTTAAATAAATTCGTAATAAAACTAAACAAAGTGTATTTTTTATTGATAGGGGAGGGTGTAAGTTAAATTAAAAAAAAATGTTTGGGGCTTGAAGTTACAAAGTTATGTAGCAATAAATTTTCAAAAATTATTTTTTTATGTTTTTAGTGCAATATACTTTTGTTGAATGGATCGTAACTACCAAGGTCCACTGAGGTTCAGTCCAATTTTTTTTAATAATTTGGACTTACTAAATTTGACTTCCTAGATTCCTAATAACCACAATTTAGCTGCAAATCTTGCTGACAAATGGTCTTGAAAAATAGCTTAAATCCTCAAAATACCCAAAATCTGTCGGTACAGTAATAAGGAAGCTATATCAAAATGTAGACCTATGTTCACAATTTTTGGTGGGGAAGATATATAACCAACGAGAACCTCCTATGCCAAAATGCAGCTTATTTGGTCTGAAAATATTGACAAAATCCTAACAATACCGAATATTAGGAGGTACCGTTTAATGGGGACAATATCAAAACGTAGACTTATGTCCACAATTTTTGGTGGAGAATGTTTGTGTCCACTGGGAACCCCAAATACCAAAATACACCTAATTTGGCCCGAAGATTTAGCTTTAAACCTCCAAAATACTGAAAATCGGGAGGTACCTTAAAAGGGACCTATACCCAAACGTGGACCTATGTCCACAATTTTTGGTGGAAAGGTTTATTGATCACTAGAAACCCTAAGTACCAAAATTACAATTAATTTGAAAGGAAAGGGTGGCTTAAATCCTCAAAATACCGAATATCTGGAGGTACTGTTAGATGGGGGCTATACCGAAATATTAGCCGATGTTGTTCATATTTAGTATATTATTACCGACTGACACAGACTGAGTTGGTGCAAAATTTCAGAAAGATATTCGCTTCCAAGATATTAATTTCGCGTCGCTAGATCTGTGATTTCGACCACTGTGCGCTGGTTTGAATAGATGTGTGAGAGCTCTCATTGTCATGATGCATAACGATTCAATTTCTTTTGTTCGTTTTTCGAATTTCTTAGGATACTTCAGGCAAACAAATTGTAGTGTAACACTCAGAATTAACCGTCTTACATAAATCAAACGGTATAGTCGCCACGCGGTCAGTTTTACCGAAGAGACAGGGGACCATTTGCTTCTTCCATGAACAACTTTTGTTGGATTGGTCTCGCTTACGAAGACCCAAATGGTCGATTCCTGTTTTGTTTCGGGCTCCTAAGCATATATCCAAGATTCGTCTGTGGCGATCTTATAAATATTGTTTGAAGCACCGCGATCGTTTTTAGACACAATTTTTGCACAAACCCAAAAGAGCCTTTTTTTGAGCATTGGGAAGGATACTACTGATTTTGGTGATGGCCAGATAATATTCAAGGGTTGGAATGGCAAAAAACGTATTTGGGGAAAAAGTCAACTTTTTATTATAAAGCGAATATCTCCGCTTCTGCAATTGTTATACCAAAAGAAGATCTTTGCAATGATAGGAGAAAATATCATCTTTACAACGATGTAAAATAGGTTTTCGTAGAAGGTCAAACAACGGAGATATCGCAATAGTCGCTTATCTAACACAAGTATACATTACTGCAACATTGATTGCAATAAAGAATATCTCAGCATTGGTTAAGGACCTTCCAAATACAATGGATATAAAATTAGAAAATCACACCTTTACAACGATGCAAGTAAAAAGGCGTAGGTGGTCAAACAGCGGATATATCGCAATATTCAGTTATGCATCCGGCAAGAGTGCATCGATCACATTAAATCAGTGTATGTCGATAAGGGCCATCCTATATCACTATGAAAACTGGCTTAATGAATTCAATAGTGGCCGACACTCGCAAAAAACGACGGTTGTGATGGAAGCCAATAATCGGGCGTTGTGCCAGAAAAAAATTAAGCCGTTCGTGAACGGATAATGCAAGATCGCCATGTTATATACCATTAGATAGAGGCATCCTTGGGCATTTCATCCACCAACTAAGATTTTGTATTGCATGAACACCTGGCCGCAAAAATGGATTTTTCTTGCTGGATCCAGTACAATTGGTCAATCGCTCAAAATAAGGCTCTTATGGGTTTGTGCAAAAATTGTGTCTAAAAACGATCGCGGTATTTTTCCATATTTTGTAATCACACTACAGGTCCCAATTTTGATCGGATCGTCACGAAGTTTTGAAAGATGATGCTGTTCCCACAGAAGAAGAAGCCTACTAAAAAGAAACCTATTGGTCGGATAATATTCAGGGGTCGGAATGGCCCACAAAATTATGTTGAGATAATTTAACGTTTTATTCTTATTCGAGTATATCAGCTTCTAGTAGGAGTTGAATACTCCAAAACCTGTCAATGGAAGATGAAAATATCACCTTTACATTATTGCAAAATAGGTAGGCGAAGGTGGTCAAACAAGGGAGATATCACAATAGTCGGTAATGCATCCAAGTTTTCCATTTTTTGTAATCACGTTACATGTCGCAATTTTGATCGGATCGTCAGGAATTGTTATACCCTCAGCCTTTAGGCTAAAGAGGGTATTTACACTTTGATACGACCAAAAACGTGCCTCATCGAAATAATGGTTTTAGACCCCAAGTATGTTTGTACGATATCCGTTTCAGACAATTTTGAGTAGATCTAGCAATGTCTGTCTGGCTGGCTGGTGCGCCCGATAATTCTCGAACGGATCAAATTTTGGGTATCGAAATATTTTGTCCAGATTCGATTTAAGTTCGAAAATGGGCCATATAGGTCCACTCCTTCAGGTATCTCCCCCACAAATGTTCAAAAATTGTCGCAAAACTTGTGCGCACGATAACTCTTGTAGGGAATAACCGATTTGGTCCATACTTTGCACATCGTGTAATTTCTACCAAACTTAGATGAGGTTCCAATATGGACTCAATCGGTCCACTCCTTCGGGTACCTCCCACACAAAATTTCGGAAAAGTTCAGTTTAGGACCTGGTCTCGAATCGCTTTGATTTTTGTTTACGCAAGTTGTATTCGCTGTCCTCTATACGACGCTGTAAGTTTCATTAGGGGCAAGTCCATACTTCCTGAGAAAATAGCTTGAAAGTTACAAAAACCCTATGACACCGTGTGTAGTGGTTGGAGCGCAAGATAACTCTCGAACGGATCTGCCGATTCGGTCCAAAATTTGGCTTTCATAATATTTTGTCCAAACTTAGTTCAAGTTCAAAGATGGATTATGTCGGTCCACTCCTTCCGGTACCTCCCCCACAGAAGTTCGAAAATGTTCGGAAAATTTGTGCGTACGATAACTCTTGAAGGGAGTAACTGATTTGGTCCATACTTTGCACATTATGAAATTTCTACCAGACTTAGATGAGGTTCCAATATGGACTCAATCGGTAAACTCCTTCGAGTACCTCCCACACAAAATTTCGGAAAAGTTCAGTTTAGGACCTGCTCTCGAATCCCCTTGGTTTTAGTTGTACCATCTTGTATTCACTGTCCCCTATACGAAGGTACAAGTTTCCTCAGGGGCAAGTCCATACTTCCTGAAAAAATAGCCTGAAAGTTGAAAAACAAACCCTATGAGACCATGTTTATGGGTGGAAGCGCAAGATAATTCCCGAACGGAAATGCCGATTCCGGCCAAAATTTGGCCTTCGTAATATTGTTTCCAAACTTAGTTTAAGTTCGTAGATAAGCCATATCGGTCCACTCCTTCAAGTACCTACCCCACAAAAGTGGGAGTGACCGATTTGGTCCATACTTTACGCATTCTCATAATATCTACCAGATATAGATCAGGTTCGAACATGGACTATATTTGTCCACTCCATCCCGTACCTCCCACACAAAATTTTGGATAAATTCACTTTAAGACCTGCTATTGAATCACTTTGATTTTTGTTGAAGCAACTTACATTCCCTGCCTCAATTACGATGGTAAAAATTGTTTCAGGGGCAAGACCATACTTCTTGAGAAAACAGCCCGAAGGGTGTAAAATCCCCCTATGGCACCATATGTAGTGGCTGGAGAGCTCGATAACTCTCAAACTAACCGATTTGGTCCAAAATTTGGTTTTGTGGTCTATGTCGGTCCATTCCTTTAAGTACCTTTTCAGCAAAAGTTTTTAACTTTAATCCTAATCAACATTTTTGTCGGTTCATACGATACCAAAATTTTGAAACCCCCTAAATACATAAGTTTTTTGTGAAAAAAGTGTTTCAATTTGCACAGGCTGAGGGTATATCTCTGTCGGCAAAGCCGACTGATACTTTTTGACTTGTTTTTTTTTGGCTAATGGGGGTCTCAGAGAAGAAGGAGAGTTTGGTGGTAGTCAGAAAATATTCCCTAAAATAAATGTTTACCAGTGAAAATCTTATACATATGGGGTATTGGTGTAAGGTATCACATAGTCGGCCCCGTCCCGACTATAGAACGGTACCTTGCAATATGGAACGGTATCTCGCAATACAGAACGGTACCTCGCAATTTCCGGTATTTTGGGGGTTTCAGTACAATTTTGGCGTTCAGATATAAGGCCCCATGAAATAACACGCCAAATTGAAAATGAAAATAGGCCCCAAACAGGTATGGTAACATGGGGCGCCTTCGCCGTTAAAGTTTTTTCAAATATTATTTTAGGTACAAATATTAGCATATCTTGACTATAAGTTTTGATATATAAATGGTTATAATTTTGTTTTTAAAATATTATTTTTGAGAATTTACAAAATGTGTAAAAAGTGGCGAAGCCTCCCCACCCATGGGGCAGCTTCGCCATCGATATTGAACATTCTCCAACGGACTTAAAACTGTAATTTACCATACTTCTTCCTTAAATATCAACATTATGCAAAGAAGGAACATGTTTTCTGTTGAATAATCAAAAATTATTTTAAAATTCACAAAAAGTAACCAATTCTAGCGGTTAATTGATGTAGGTGCCGTGAATTTAGGTACAAAAATCATAATATAAGTAAGACAAGATACGTTTAGGATAATATTTGATTTTAACTTCATATTATAGTGTGGTATATCTATAGTATAAAGAATTTAAGTTAAACATGGCAATTTTCTAACATTAACCCACCACGCTCCTATCATGGCGTAGGCGCCCCACCCCTTACATATTTCATAATATTAATATATTGACATTTGCAATTTCTTTTTTCATGCGAATTATTGGGATTTATATTCTTCAGTAGTTGTCTTCTAACGGTATAAAATGTGTTTTTGATATCACAAAAGGTAAAGAAGATATCACAAAAAATACCTACCATAATTATTACTGAAAACACAAAACCGCGTGCGTTCGCTATCATACCTATAACACAACTGCCAACTTTTGGGAGATGTTAGATCTTCATTAAGCTCACAATTTTGCTTTTAACGGATTTTTTCTAGCACTTGTATTTTGCGAGAAAATCGGCGCTGGCGTAGCCGCCCATATATGGGAAAACAACAACAAAATGTTGAACCCTATTTTCGTTTTTTGTGACCTTTTTTCATTCTGTTGTTGAGGCCAACAAATAAATCGGAAAACCAAATTGGGGTCTAAATAATATTGGGGTCAAATTTCATTTTTCATTGAGGCCTTTTTACACATGTTTAGGGTCCAAATGTAATTCAGTGCTTAATAGAAATAAAAAATAATTAAAAAAATAAGTTTCAGTGTTTTATTTATAAATGCACTTACAACTAGAAAATAACTGTCGCTTTACCTCAATAATTATATTCTTCCTTATGATGAAATCTCTCAAATAAAACACTTGCATTGAAATTAAAAATGGTGGCAAAATTAAACAACAATCGTTTTATTTGAGAGGTTCCATCACGAGGAAGAATATACTTATTGAGGCTAGGCGACAAATTATTTTATAGTTTTAAATGCATTTATAAATAAAACACTGAAACTTAATTTTTTACTTATTTTTTATTTTTAAAGTTTTAGTAAATACATTTTTTGACCAATGAGAAGTCCATAACCAAGTTACATCCAATTTAGGCCGAAGATGTAGTTAAAAACTTTATATTGCCTGAAATCGAGTGGTACCATGTCCCATGTGGTACCCATGTCCACAATTTTTGGTGGGGGAGTTTCTGTACAATTGGGAACTTCAAATGCCAAGTTACAGCCAACACCTGAAATCGGATGATACCGCTATATGGGGGCTATAGCCCCCAATTTTCGAAAGTTATTATGATATCGAGCGATTGTTTTTCAAAAATATTTTCGCCTGCGTAGCTTTTCGGTTTAATAAAATTATTTGCAATTTTTTTAGAAAACTTTGTATTTTGTAAAATTGTGAAAATATTTTTGCAAAAAATCGCGCGATTATGTAAAAAATATTTCGCCTGCGGTTTTCGGTTTAATAAAAGTATTTGCAATTTTTTAGAAAAACTTTGTATTTAGGAAAACTGTGAAAATATTTGTGTAAAATAAAATCGCGTAATTTTTTTCAAAACTATTTTCGGCTGCGGCGCTTTTCGTTTTTATAAAAGTATTTGAAATTTTTTTTAAAAAAAATGTATTTTATAAAATTGTGAAATATTTTTGTGGCGCTATTCGGTTTTATAAAAGTATTTGCAATTCTTTAGAAAACTTTGTATTTAGTAAAACTGCGAAAATATTTTTGTAAAAAAATCACGCGATTTTTTAGAAAAACTTTGTATTTTCTAAATTTGAGAAAATATTTTTGTACAAAATATTTGCATATTTTTACAAAAACTGTGTACTTTCTAAAATATTTAATATATATTTTTTCTCTTCAAATCAATTCAAACAGAATTAGAAAAAAAAAATAGCCATCAATTAATTAGTTTATTACAAACTATGGTATAAATATCTTTAAAAATTCTTTTTGCAAATACACCCCAAATTTGATCCCCGTAATGTACCAATATTTAAGGCCCAATTTTAGTTATTTTTTTAAGATAAGAACCCTTCAAACCAAAAATTCTCACATAGGTAAAAGATTTGGTTAAGCCCCCTGACGACGGGACCGAGGAATTTTGACGATAATTGGTCATTTTGGGCGGAAATCTTAAAAATTGTCTTTTTATTTATTGTCTTTTTAGGACGGAGGCCATTATTAATGAAAGTTTTTAATGAATTATTTGAATTAATCGAACTAACATGGCCTAAGGAATTTGTATTGACAAATGAATTCTAGCGTAGTACCACACACTCAACCACTATGCTACGATCGTTTCGCTGGTGGCTTGAGCCAGCTCATCTGGCATATTTTGAATGTAAATGGCTAGAAGACAAATTCTGATTTTGATAACTTCTATTTATACAATCATTTTTACAAATTTGTACATATGAAGTATTTTTTGAAGTTTTTTTTTTTTCTATTTCAAGTCACCCTAGCGTCTTGTCTAGGAGTCATTTTCTCAATACATACACATGTACAATCGAAAGGGGGGTTTCCTTCATGAATTGTTATGCCCCCCATTTCGGAAGTTTTTGTTGATATCATATCAAGAAGTGTTGATATGATAGGTTGGCAGTGGCTTAGAACGCTAAGACCTCGACAACATTGTCTGTTTGCTGGAGAGGAGTAACAATCATGACATGAGTAACAATCAATTTCAATACAAAAACGACGTTGAAATAATTTTTTAAACTTGAAAGCGCAATTAAATTTCGATTTGGGATATGCATCAGTGGTTTATGTATTGTGGTTGATCGAACTTGGTGTTTTAATACTCCCTAAGGTTTTTGCAATATTACCCTGCAATTTTCCTACCTCCAATTAGAAGAGGAAAATCATTCGATAGAGTGACTCTCCTAGACATTTATGTAAATTTCCTCATATTATTGAGCTTTAGTCTACGTTGTCATCCATGACGAGCCCCTACCGGCGGAAAAGGCAGGCCGGCATTTATTATCCGATTTTGGTAATGTTGCCGTCTTGGCCCCCATGTTTTATATATCATCTGAAAGACATTCCGGAATGCTTTCCTGGATTATACAAATGAATAAACTTCTCCCTTACAGTGTTTAAATATCCTCGCTTCATCTGAAACCACCCAACCAGCTCCAACCAGCTATAATCCTACTGTTGTCAAAAATTGATCTGATCCTATTATGGCAAAATCTTCCTCAAACACTTGTTCTCCATTAATTATTTTAATTTTATTATTTTTCTTTTGTTTTAATTGCCAAACATTCACTAATTTCTCTAAGATTTTGTAAATTTTTTTCCATCAACTCCCTTAAAATATTTGTAAGTGTTAATTGTTATAAATTCCAAAACTCTTAACATTTTTTCATTGCAACGAAATGTCCATTCCAATTTCATAATTCCCCCTCTAAGACACATTTTTGTTATTGGCATTTAAAGTTAATCCATTACCAGGTTTACTACTCCACAAAACGACAATTACAAACATAAACACTGAAAGTAAGGTCAACAAAGTTCAAAAACAATTGGCCACTCTCAGGTTGTTTGGGTTACGCCTTTGTTGTTTGGCGTTAATAATAAAGCCGACTACCAAATATAAACAAAACAAATTACATGTTGGTCGAACGACCATAACAAATGTCAAAAGACACCCAAAAGACAATTGAAAATGATAAATTCCCGCTGGCCAAAAACTGAGAAAAACATGGAAATACATTCTGGTAACTTACCTGTTTCGCTGTGGCAAAGTAAAGCGGTAGCGACATTTTTCCTTTGTGAATTAGTAAGTTAAAGGTTGGCTTATCTACACGTGTCATACACAGCAACTAGACTAGACCACTTTGGCCAAATAGTCTGAAGTGCACCGGAGTAAGGAACAGAAACTACCTGTTTTTCCAAAATGAAAGAAACACCAACCAACCACACCAAGACACTAATAACTGCCAACTGGAGTTTACTTTTATTTTCTTCTCAAATGAGGGGAAAAATGAAAATAAAATATTAGACATGACTCCGTAGGGAATTCGCTAAAGGAATTGCATGAATTATTCCGACAGTAAGCAATTGTTTGCTGTCGTTGTTGCATTGGCGTGTAAATCCAAATATGTTTGGGATGACAACTAGTGCTGTTGTTGTTGGTGGTGACTTTTTTAGGCAAGCTGCCATTCGTTTTCACTTTTGTGTCATTGAAACGTTCATTCATTGATTGATTTCATAGAGTAAATTGCAAACAAGTGTTTGATTTAGTTTCATTCATAAAATCCAATGTCTAACCAAATATAGCACAGCATTTATCCATCCATGCCACAAATGTCGCTTTGAAAATAAAATAAACCAAAAATGCGAAGAAAAATTTGCTAACTTTAAAACTTACACATTTTAAACAAAAGTAAATACAATTGGTGTTTGTTTTTCTCTAAAATTGACGTTATTGATTGATAGTTTTGTAAGCAAAATAAACATATGGTAGTTTTTGCGGCTACACTCAAAGAATAATTGCATTTTTACGTGGTTAATTAAATTCAAAGGTCGTGGGAATCTTTTTCTAGAAATTAAGAAATACGAAATGTGGTAAAACCACATTTAAGGTGTAGTGCAAAGTTCATCAACATTTGTTTAATTGAATTATTTTTTTAAAAACAAGGGAACTTTTACATTTTTTTCTGCGACCATTATCATTCAAACTGAACAAAGTTAAGTTAAACATTATTTAATGCTCCTGAATATTATCCGACCATCATCAAACTTAATAGGCTTCTTCCTCTGTGGGACCCGCATCAACTCCCAAAAAATTCGTGACGATCCGATCAAAATTGCGACCTGTAGCGTGATTACAAACAAATCGGAAAATGGGATGCATTATCCGACCGACTATTGCGATATCTCTCTTGTTTGAGCAACTATGACAAATTTCTTTACATCGTTGTAAAGGTGATATTTTCTACTTTCCATGCCAGGTTTTGCTTTTAATATACCTCTTAAAGAAACAGAGGTATTGGCTTTGAAATAAAACGTAGACCTTTTTTTCCAAATAAGTTTTTGCCACTTCCGACCACTGAATATTATCCGACCATCATTAAAATCAGTAGGCTTCTTCCTCTGTGGAACCCCCATTAACCCATAAAATTTCGTGACGATCCGATTAAAATTGCGACCTGTGGCGTGATTAGCTGTGATATTCGTCATTATAATTAAAATCGCAAAACTGAAAATTTGGGTTTTATTTGCGACTATTGTGATATCTTCGTTGTTCGAGCACCTACTTTACATCATCAGAAAGGTGATTTTCAGGCTTTGCTTTTGGTATACCCCATATAGAAGCTGAGAAATTCGCTTTGAAAAAAACGTTGTCTTTTTATCCACCTAGGTTTTTTTGCCCTTTTCGACCCCTAAATATTATCAGACCATCACCAAAATCAATAGGCTTCTTCCCCTCCGGACCCCCATCAACATCCAAAATTTCGTGACGATCCGATCACAATTGCGACCTGTAGCGTGATTACAAGGTTTACATGGACAGACGGACGGACACACATAGCCAGATCGACTCAGCTCGTCGAGTCATTCATTTTGGTATATATAAGTATGGGTCTACGACCATTATTTCGATGCGTTACAAACTTTTTGGCCAAAACCAACTTATAATACCCTCCCCACATAGTGGTGTAGGGTATAACAAGGACATGTCGCACTGAATAACTAGTTATTCTATGGACACTAGAAGTTGAAAAATAAGCTAAAAAACAAATGTTATAGTTTTAGTACATTAGAGGTGGAACTTGTTTTCAATTTGAACACATTTCATATTTTAATTTTTGCTCACTGCTGGATTGGATCCTGCGAACTTCTGATTTGTAGCTGAACACATTATACACTGTGACGTATGTTCGAACATTAAGGGTTGTTTAAACGCTTACCAGCAACTGTTTTTTATTGTTAACAAAAAGCTCGCGTGCCAACCGTGAGTGTTGAACACACAAACCTAGGATTTGTAGTCGGAAACACACGCTCTGTGCTACCGTACTTATAACTTTAAAGGAGTAATATAAATAGTTATTATACCCTCAGCATTTATGCAAACGAGGGTATATAGTCTTTCATACGGGCAAAATGTGCTTCATCGAAATAATGGTTTTAGACCCCAAGTATGTTTGGACGAAATCCGTTACAGACAACTTGGAGTCGAATTAGCAAGGTCCGTCCGTCTGACTGGCTGGCTGGTGCGCACGATAACTCCCGAACGGATCAACCGATTCGGTCCAAAATGTGGCTTCCGTAATATTTTGTCCAAACTTAGTTTAAGGTCGAAGATTGACTATATCGGTCCACTCCTTCCGGTACCTCCCCCACAAATTTTGAAAGGGTTTGGAAAATTTGTGCGCACTATAACCCTTGAAGGGAATAACCGATTCGTTGCACATCGTCCACTCCTACACTAAATTTCGGAAAATTTCAGTTTAGGGCCTGCTCAAGAATCGCTTTGATTTTTGTTGTAACATGTTGTATTCACTGTCCCCTATACGACGGTACAAGTATCATCAGGGGCAAGTCCATACTTTCTGAGGAAATAGCCTGAAAGTAAAAAAAAACAACCTTATGACACCGCGTGTAGTAATTGGAGCGCAAGATAACACTCGAACGGAACTGCTGATTCGGTCCATAATTTGGCCTTAGTAATATTTTACCCAAGCTTTGTTTATGTTCGAATATAAGCCATTTCGGTCCACTGGAATGCTAGTAAAAAAGTTACACGATGGCCCACTGAAATGACTAGTGGGCCCGATATCTATCGAAAATATATGACCCCCAAAATAAGATCCACTTCCATAACAAACTATGTCGGTTCATTCCTTTAAGTGCCTCCTCTGCAACACTTTTGAACTTTAATCCTAATCCACATTTTCGTCGGCAAGTTCAAATATCCAAAAAGTGCCACAAAATTCTGAAAAGACTTTAAATACATTCGATCTGACCGTAGATGAAAGTGTCAATTCACATAGGCTGAGGGTATATCTCTGTCGGCAAAGCCGACTGATACTTTTTTACTTGTTGTTTATAAAGAGTATTTACGCTTGGTGTGATAAATAAATAAAATAAGTTTTTTTTTGTTCCATAAAGAAATTTTTATTTGTGGAAAGCTAATTCCCTTGGAAATTTTAGGCCAATATCTCAGGAAGTACGGACTTGCGCATGAAAATGATTGTACCATCGTTAAGGGAGCCGCAAGGACAACCTACTGAAAAAAGTTTCAAAACGATCCGAGAGGAGCCCTTAAACTTCACATTATCCGTAGTTTGTGTGGCAGGAAATAGTGGACCTATATAGTCTATATTCGAACATACGAGTATTCTGGAAGGAATAATATGATGTGCAAAGTTTGGACCAAATCGATTGCTCCCTTCGACAATTATCGTTCACACCATTTTACAAAAATATTTGGAAATAATGGTTTTAGACCCCAAGTATGTTTGGACGAAATCCGTTTCAGACAATTTGCAGTTGATTTAGCCATGTCCGTTCGTCTGTCTGGCTGGAGCGCACGATAACGCTCGAACGGAGCAACCGATTCGGTCCAAAATTTGGCTTTCGTAATATTTTGTCCAAACTTAGTTTAAGTTCGAAGATGGGTTATATCGGTCCAGTGCTTCCGGTACCTCCCCCAGAAAAGTTTGGAAATTTTCGGAAAATTTGTGCGCACGATAACACTTGAAGGAAGTAACCGCTTTGGTCCATCGGGAAATTTCTACCAGACTTAGATTAGGTTCCAATATGGACTCAATCGGTCCACTCCTTCGGGTACCTCCAACACAAAATTTCGGAAACGTTCAGTTTAGGACCTGCACTCGAATCGCTCTGATTTTGTAGCAACTTGTATTCACGGCCCCCCATACGAGGGTATAAGTTTCAACAGGGGCAAGTCCATACTTACTGAGAAAACAGCCTAAAAGGTACAAAAAAAAATCCGTTGACACCGTTTGTAGTGGTTGGAGCGAACGGATGTGGACTTCGTAATATTTTGTGCAAACTTAGCCTAAGTTCAAAGATAAGCCATATCGGTCCACTCCTTCAGGTACCTCCCCCACAAAAGTTCAAAAATGTTCGGAAAATTGGGCGCACACTAACTCTTGATGGGAGTGACCGATTTGGTCCATAATTTACACATCCTAATATATCTGCCAGATATAGATCACTTTCGAATATGAACTATATTTGTACACTACTTCGAGTACATCCCACGCAAAATTTTGGATAAATTCACTTTAAAACCTGCTCTCGAATCACTTTGATTTTCGTTGAAGCAACTTGCATTCGCTGCCTCAATTAAGGCAGTAAAATTTTTCAGGGGCAAGTCCATACTTCCATACATACAGCCCGAAAGTTGTAAAAAAAACCCCTATGACACCATATGTAGTGGTTGGAGAGCTCGAACCGAATATTGCGTTCGTGGATATTGTAATATTTCTTCGAATATTAGATGAATTGCGAATGTGGTGCTTATTGATCCACTCCTTCCGGTACCTCCCCCACAAAAGTTCGAAAATATTCGCTAAAATGTTACGCGCGATTTTTCAAAGACGTAGCAACCGATTTTATCCAAACTTTGGATCTCTAAATATTGTCGAAACTTAGTTTATGTTCAAATTTGGGCCATATCTGTCCAATCCTTGTGGTACAACCCACACAAATGTTCAAAAGTTTTGTGTGGTTCGAGGATCCTTTGGACATTTTTACCGAAGGGTTTCCTAGTGGCCCTGTTTACAGCAATATATTGTGTTTCGTAGGCTAGTGTGATAAAAAAACCCTATCTATCGATATCCCCGCAAATGTTTGAACTTTAATCTAATCCATACTTTTGTCGGTTCATAGGCCCAAAATTTTGAAATGGGAAAAAAAGTATTTCAATCCACAGAAGCTGAGGGTATATCTCTGTTGGCAAAGTCAACTGATACTTTTTTCCTTGTTATTTTAAATTTTCGCTGTAATCGGGATGCGCAGCTGGATTTGTCTAAACCCTTAGTATGTGATTGTAGTACTCGCTATTACTCATTTTTGCATGTATAACTCGAGAGTGTAACCTTCATAGGATCAGTAGAAATGTTTGTGCGTAATTTAAAAAAAAACATATTCTCTGTAGGAGGAATATCGAAGACTAAATAACACATTTCAGTGAATTTGGTTACATAATGTGATTAAAACCTTCAAAATCGCGCGGTACCGTTCTGTGGGGGCTATACCAAATTTCTGAGTAATAGTTTGTAGTCCCAAAGAAGACTTAATACCAACTTTCAGTCAATTCGGTTAGATCATGTACAAAAAATCTTCAAAATATCGAAAATCGAGATGTACGATTCTATAGGGGCTGTATCAAAATCTGGACCAGCACGGACAAATGTCACTGTAAAAGTTTTCAAGACCTAAAGAAGGCTAAATACTAAATTGTAGGCATTGCGGTGGGTTAATGAAGCTAAAACCTTGAGAAAACAGAAAATAGGCGGTGTCGTTCTATGGGGGCTACATCAAAACACGAACCTGTACTGACAAATTTCTGGGAGACAGTTTCTTTGCACTAAGGAAGACAAAGTACACATTTCTGTGTGATAATGAGGATAAAACCCTCAAAGTACCGAAAATTGTACTGACAGATTGCTGAGTGAATGTTTTCTAGCCCAAAAGAAGACTAAATAATAAATTGCAGCCTTAAAATACCGAATATTGGATGTTACCATTCTATGGGAGCTATATAAAAACGTGGACCTATACCGGCGAATTTCGGCGTAAAGTTTTGCAGCCTCAAAGAAGATTAAATGCCAAATGTCAGCGATTTCGGTAAAATAATGTGGCTAAATCTTTCAAAATACCGAAAACCGGTAGGTACCGTTATATGTATGGGACCATTTATCAAAACGTGGATCTATACTGAAAAATTTGTGGGGGAACGTTTTGTAGTCCCCAGAGAAAACCAACTACCATATTTTAGCCAATGTGTCAAATTTTCAAAATACCGAAAATCGGGAGGTATGGACCGCTGTATCTCATTTTCAATACCAAACATCCTAGGAGTAATAGAAACTTCTGTACCAAATTATAAATCTCCATCTTAAATATTGCGAGCTGTATCTTGATTTAAACTGACAGACGGACGGACATGGTTATATCGACTGAGAATTTTATCCTGATTAAAATTTTATCCCGAATTGTCATTCTGTTCAGGATAAAATGTATACCCTCCATATTATTTATACCTTCCATATTATGGTGAGTAGAAATAAAGGATAAAGGCCGATGACACTGTGAACTGATTTTTTTTTTTTTTTTGGGGTGGGGGGAAGCTAAACTTATGAGTTATGGCGTGATACATTTTTTGGTAAAGGCCCTTTAATCCATCAGCGATATTTCTTTGTTTGCAATTGGTTTCGCTTATTTTTAGATGACATGTATTCAGTCAAATCGAATAAGGATTTTTTCCTTAGAACATTTCGACCTTCTAATGTGCTTCTATTCATGTCTGTTTCGTCCTACCCACCAAAAGATGACATTTTTCATTAAGAATGTCGCCCTGGAGGTTTTAGGTACGGTTCCTAAAGACACGAAATTGATACAATCTTATTAGCTGTCGTTTTTAATTTTTACCCGAATCTTGCTCAGGCAACTATAGATCCATTTATTTCAAGACCTACTATTTAAGCTATTGAATGTGAAGAATTCTCGAAGTCATCTAAAATATTGACCATAATTGGAACGTGATTTTCCGAACGCGTTAACATCATTGTTTTTGGAAGACCGATCCGCATATTCGAATTTTGGAACCTGTTAATAGGATATTAAAATCGGATTTTAAACCGATTAACTGCATATGTATATCATTAGAAAACTACTAAAACTCTCAATCAGATAAATGTAACTTGCAGTGCTAGAGTAAATAACTCATATTCTTGAACTGGCTGTGAGGATACCTTTATGTGAGTGAAAAAGTTATGATGGAGGTCTGCTGGGTAAAGCATTCCTATTGTAGAGAATATAATTTCGTGACTATATTGAAAACCTGAATAAACAAATTCGTGGTAATTCTAACTACTAGTTATGACGTGATGTATTCAGGACTGGTGACTCTTTATCGCAAGGTAAAAAAATTATATAACTCAATTCCTACCGATTGTAGGGTGTTTCTGGGATAATATGTCCTAAGTCAAATCCATTGTGGACGCCTCAGTCCAAGTTTTTATTGTTCTTATATGCGAAATTTTGGTGTTGCACAACCGAAAACATTTCATTTATATCAGTGTATTTTCAATAAACCACTTTAAAAGTTTCTTTACGTGCACGCCATGTAACAGGTCACCAATCATTGGTCATTTTATTATATTTTTTGGTTAACTGGCACTTGTATGCCGTTAAAATTTCCTTAAAAAGTATTTTGCAAACACTTCAAATATCTTCGTAAAGACAATACAAAGCACACGGATCAAAGAGAGTTTTTCGCTGGTGGATGTTTAATGCGATGTCTGTTTATATTTGACTACAACTTTGTCAATCACTTTCTGCTGGACTTTGAGTTGATCATTGGACATGAATGGCCGAAAAATATCTCTTGAAAACCAAACAGAAAAAAATTTAAAAACAAAATTTCAAATAATAAAAACAAAGTTTAAATGAATAAAGCTTAATGGCGGCGTGGTGGTGGCGGTGATCCCTGTTTTACACGATTGGTAAACAATGAAAAAATACTTACGACGATTTGTTTTTTAATGATCGAACCGTTTTGGTGTGCCATTCAGTTATGAGGTAGTATTTCTATGGGTTTCACTTTTTTTGCTGCAATGCACCCTCTTACTAATGCAACGGCCATAATTGCATTATGCAGGCAGAGTGGTAACCAAATCCAAAGACACTCTTTTTTATGTGGAATTTAAAATCAATTTAACATTTGACATTTGTCGAGGATTTGGTTACTCTGCAGTTTAAGTATGACCATCGTTGAAATGCAAATTATTGAATAGCAGCAGAATTGGTAAACTATATTCAACTTCCTTTAGTTGAAACCATTGGGGTTAGGTTGCTGAAATTGAAAACAGAAACCATAAGCGAAACAAATTGTGATAGGATTCTTTCCTCTTGTATTGTCGATGAAAAGTGAAAATCATTTAAAATAATCATGTTTTGTCTGGCAGCCTCTGATGTTGATGATGTCTTTTGAAAATCAAATAAACTGATGATTTTTAACAGTCATTGGAATTTCATATTCAGGAAATTTGACAACAGATCTCTGGTTGATTACTGATTATAGCAAAAACAAAGATTTTAATAACTGTAATTCTTTTCTTTATTTGCATTATTTTCAATTGTACTTTTCATTTAAACAATAATCGCAATTTCATAATCGGATCAATTGCATACAAATGCAATGTTTATTTCAAAATCTGAGTACTTTTGGTAGCGGAGAAAAATATGATTGTGAAAGTTTATGCAAAGTTTAGGTAACGATTTAAAGTACATGGATGAATGAATACCTAAGAAACAAACACAAAAGTCTCTTATTACACCTTGTTTTACTTAGGTGGCTGTGGTGGAACGTCTGTTCTTAAATCCGATAGATCCACTGTATCAAAAAAGACCTCTTTCACTTGAAGTTTTCATCGAAGTGTTAAACTGTCACCGGGTGACGTAGGGGATGGAAGATACCAAGGAACGGTCCTGACCGGTTTTAACATGGCAAAGCCCAGTATTTATCTTGGCCCCTCTTTCATCTCAAGTGGACACTGACCTCCCCGTGGTGTCACTTGGGTAATTGCCTTTAACACACGTTAAAGGTAGTGAGCTAACATGTGCCGCGCTTTCACCCATAAGAACGTTAAAAACCTGGGTTTGGGCGTCGGGTTAGTAACCCTCCCCTAGAAAAAACAGCATACTATGAAAAAACAAAAGAAAAACAAACCCCTCTAAAGTTGACGAACCCCGCAAACGTTTTAAGGACCATGATCTGCGAATCTGCACCTGGAATTTTCGCACTCTTTATAGAGAAGGTGCAGTCTTCGCATTGGCAGACGTACTTGAAAAGTACAAGGCTGACATTACTGCCATACAGGAAATACGATGGAACGGGAAAGGCGTCACAACAACACCTAAAGGTGATGCACTGTATTTTAGCTGCCATGACACAAAGCATGAGTTTGGTTGCGGATTCGTAGTTAGTCGGAGACTAAAACATCTGGTATCCAGCTTCACCCCAGTGAATGAAAGACTTGCTGCAATTCGAATAAAAGCTAAATTCTTCAACATCAGCTTTATTTGCGCTCATGCCCCCACTGAAGAAAGGGACGAACAAACCAAAAATATACATATTTTACGAGTGCTTAGAAAAAACATATGACCGTTGCCCTGCCCATGACATTAAAATCATTCTAGGCGATTTTAATGCCAAAATTGGAAAGGAGAATATCTTTGGCCAAACAGTCGGGAAACATCTGACAATGGTATGAGGCTGATAGACTTTGCAGCTGCAAAAACATGGTAGTTAGCAGTACCAGATTTAATCATCTCGATATTCATAAGGGCACATGGCTGCCTCCAGATCAGAAAACAAGAAATCAAATTGATCATGTTGTGATAGATGGAAGACATTCATCGAGCGTGTTGGATGTACGATCGTTCCGAGGCGCAAACATTGATTCGGACCGCTACCTTGTTGCAGCAAAGGTACGCACCCGCTTAAACGTAGCAAACAAAGTACGAATAGACACAACACGAAAGTTAGACATCGGTAAGCTGCAATCGCAACAGATAGCCACAGCATATTCCACTCAACTAGCCCAATTGCTTAATCAAAGCACTCCTCATCCCGATAACATCTCAGCGCAATGGCAAAGCATTGCCCACTCCATGCAAACAGCCTTTGCGGCATATCAGCGCAATGGTAAAGCATTGACCACTCCATGCAAACAGCCTTTGCGGCAGAGACCTCCACCAAGGAATCCATGATATGATCAGGAGTGTCGTGCTGCCACCGAAGAGAAAAATGCGGTACATGGAGAAAAGGAGAGAGGAGAAACGTCTTTTCCGCAGGAAAAAAGAGAGATGGAAAAGCGGGAGTGTGCCAGAATGAAGTCCTAAAATTCTACCAAAGAGTCAAGCATCAACCTGATGGCTTTGGTACAGGCACATCCTCCTGTAGAGACCACCAAGGTAATATGGTAACTGATACAGATAGTGTTCTCAGGATATGAAAAGAACATTTTTCAAAACTGTTGGTATCCAATAGCAGCGAAGACGACGAAGATACCACAGTCCCAATTCCAGAAGATGGTATTGAATGTATACCGCCCAGCCAAGATGAGGTAAAGACAGCAATAAATCGGCTGAAGAATAATAAGGCAGCAGGAGCCGATGGCTTACCAGCAGAGCTGTACAAAACCGGAGGCGACACGCTGATAAGGTGTATTCATCAGCTAGTTAGCACCATCTGGCAGGAAGAACGAGTACCCGACGATTGGAACCTGAGTATCCTGTGCTCCGTCCACAAGAAGGGAGATAAGACTGTATGCTCTAGCTATAGGGGCATAAGTCTACTCCCTATTGCCTACAAGATCGTGTCAGGTATATTGTGCGAACGACTAAACGCAACGAGATAATTGGACCATACCAATGCGGCTTTAGACCTGGCAAGTCCACCATTGACCATATATTTACCCTGCGGCAAATCCTGGAGAAGACCCAAGAGATGCAGATCGACACCTACCACCTTTTTGTCGATTATAAAGCAGCCTTCGAAGGTATTCCAAGTCATGTCTGAATTTGGTATGCCCGCAAAGCTCATCCGGCTTTGTAAAATGATTTTAACTGACACGAGGTCCTCAGTTAAAATAGGAAAGAACCTCTCCGAAGAGTTTGGTACCAAAAAAGGTTTCAGACAAGGAGACAGCCTTTTGTGTGATCTCTTCAACATCCTGCTGGAAAAGGTTATACGAGAGGCAAACGTCAAAAGAAGTGGCACAATCTACACCAATAGTCACATGTTACTTGCTTATGCTGATGATATAGACATCATGGGCCGATCAGTAAAATAAGTAACTGATGCCTTTATGAAGGTCGAAGGAGAATCTGCTAAAGTGGGTCTGGCGGTAAACGGTGAGAAGACCAAGTTGATAGTGTCTACACGCAAGGCGTCCATTGAGCTCGTACCGACTGTGGAAGTTGGTTCCTATAATATTGAGGTAGTAAAAGACTTCGTCTAGCTGTGAAATAAAAAAAAAAAGAATTGTATTGGCCAACAGATGTTACTTTGGTTTAAGTAAGCAGTTTAAAAACAAAGCCACATCTCTTCAAACAAAAATAACGCTCTACAAAACGCTGATACTACCCGTGCTGATGTATGCCTCCGAAGCCTGGGAACTTGCGCAAGCAGACATGGCAGTGCTTGGTGTGTTTGGAAGAAAAATTCTTCGAAAGATCTACGGACCAATCTGCGTTGACGGTGAATATCGACGTCGCATGAACCACGAGCTGTATCTGCTATACAACGACATCAATATAGTTAAACGTATCGAGATGCAGCGATTGCGTTGGCTAGGCCATATCATAAGAATGAGCGATGATGAACCCGCTAAAAAGGCGTATAAATACGGACCGCTTGGCGGTGTACGCAGAATTGACAGGCCAAGGAATAGATGGCGCAAACAAGTGGATGATGAGATGAAAAGGCGCGGTATTCCAGAGTGCGAAGCAACAAATAGAGAGAAATGGCGATCTTTTCTTAGTTCGGCCTATGGAACAAATGTTCTGTAATGGGCCAGCTAAGTAAGTAAGTAAGAACATTTGACAAATCTTTAAAAGAAAAAATTCCAAGTTCGCCTATAAGCACGTTAAAAGTTCTGGGTGGAGCACATTAAAAGTCCTGGCTACAAAGAAAGGGTGCATGTACTTGGAAAGAACAATGCCGACATTAGTGTTATACAACATCCGAGAAGACAGGCTTTTGGACGTGGGTTAGGCTGACAATAAAACATTTGGTCTCCAGTTTCATCTCGGTGCATGAAAGACTAACTACAATTCATATAAAGTTCAGTTTTAATTAAATAATTTCATCAACATCAGTCTTATCTGCGAAAATGACCAGACCGAACACGGACCAAAATATATTTTACGAGCGCTTAGAAAAACATATGATCAGTACTCTGTCTATGACATACATACATATGTCACCACAACATCCCCGAAGGTACAAGGGATACCTCTCTCATATCCATTAGAGAAGTTTTACATGGCTGAAATACTCAGAAAATGTAAGCCTACATTATACTGAGAGGATTTGCAAAAGAAAATTTTGATGTTTTGGCCTGTGATTTTAATTCCAAAATTTAATTAAAGTAAATTTAATTAATTTAATTAAAGTGATTTCTTTGGAGTACTTTAGGAACTAGAGTGTTATTTAGTTGGCCCTGTACACAACGTTTGTTCGGTAAGCCGAACAAAGAAATCAATAATTTCGAGGATGAGCCTGGAGTATGAGCCTGCTTGATGTTTTACTCTGTGGTAGAGTTTTTGGACTTCATTCTGCCTCTACATTTTTTCACACTCGCGCTTATCAATTTCTCTCTTTTTCGTGCGGAAAAGACGTTTCTCCTCGCTGCTTTTCTCTCGATACCTAGCACGAGCGCTACCGGTTGCTACTGATTGTAGAGTAGTACTATATACCTTTGGTAGCCGCAGTTTCTTACCATATAGATTTTGCGGCTGTTTGCATGGACCAGTTCAGGAGAATATGCTGTGGAGTGGAATATTATATCTGTCCAATTTCCATGTTGTGTCAGTTCCTACTTTATTTGCTACGTGTAGTTGTTGGTGCGAGTCTATGTTTGCTCCCCGGAATAATCGTACATCCAACACGCACGAATATCTTTGTTTTTTAAATGGGTACAAATGTACCCGATTATTGATCTACGTAATTACAAAATGTAGGAGGGTGTAACATATCTATTAAACCGGAAATATAAATAGTTTCTATACTTTATCCATGTAGAACACCTCCTCTTTATTAGCTTTCCAAATATGAAGAGCAATTTATATTTCCATCTAACAGGCATTTTTATTCCCATTCTCAACATGAAAGAAGCTTTCAAAATTCCCATTAATAACGGCAAATTTTGCAAAAAAAAAAAATAAATGGTTTGTCAAAAGTGCATGTATACTTGTGCTTACAGTCTTAATTACTGCATTTAAACAACTATGATAAGATGTCTTCAGCAACGTACATAGAACTACATACATTTTTTGTGCCTTCGTCTAAACATCTTCAGTCCATGTGGTCATTTCCATTTACTGGTTTTGTCAATTCAAAGCAGTTTGAACATTTAATGCTATTGATGTTCTAGCTGTTGTTTTTATTGATGTTCTCATACAAGTTTTTTTATTTGTTTTAGTTTCCAGTTGATGCAAATGCATTTAATTTAGTGAAAAAATACATTTAATTTTCATCGTATTTCAATTTCCTTGCTCAGAATCGATTGAATGCTGTCGTCGCTAACATTGTTTGAGAAAGAAACATTTCTTAATTGCTTTTTATGTCACTGATAAATCGGTGATATGTGCTGTTCAATACAATGTTTTGTTTTTTTTTTTTTTCATTTCTATATACTGCAAATAAATGTATAGGTACCTGCTTTTATCAAAATGTGGCTCCTCTTGGCATCCACGTTAAAGACAAATATATGTTGTTATACCCTACACCACCTCGTGGTAAGGGGTATTATGTCTTTGTGCATTTGTAACATGCAAAAGGAAACGAGATAGACCCATAGTTCCTTCTAGGGATATACATAACATCACTTTCTGAGTCGATTAATGCATGTCCGTCCGCCCGTTTGCAATGTACAGGCCGCATTTATTATCCGATTCAGCTGAAAACTGGGGAATACAATTTTTTAGCCATCGGAAGAAGGCTATTGTTTCGGTGAAAATCGGTTCAGATTTGGATATAGCTCCCACATATATTTTCGACCGGTTTGAGGTATTTGATGCACCAAACACGCTATATATGTCAAATTTTGATGAAATGTGGAATGTGTGACGGAACTCGGTCTAGAAATAAGTGTGCAAATTTTATCGAAACCGGTTCAGTGTGGATATAGCTCCCATATATATTTTACATATTCACAGTGGTGTAGGATATTATATAGCCGGCCCCGCCCGACATAGATCTTTCCCTTACTGACTTTTTATACCCTCCACCATAATATGGAGGGTATAATTAAATTTGCCATTATATTTGTAACACATCGAAATATTCAGCGAAGACCCTATAAAGATATATATTCTTGATCAGGGTGAAATTCTAGGTCGATATAACCATGCCCGTCTGTCCGCCCGTCTGTTGAAATTAAGATAGAGCTCGCAATTTTTAAGATAGAGCTTTGTAATTTGGTATAGAAGTTTCTATTACTCCTAGAATGTGTGGTATTGCAAATGGGCTGTATGGGTCCACGTTTTGATATAGCCCCCATAGAACGGTGCCACCCAATTTTCGGCATTTTTAAGTTTTCAGCCTCATTATCTCACACCGAAATGGCTGAAATTTGGTACTTAGTTTTCGTCGGGGGTACAAAACTTTCTCCCAGAAATTTGTCGGTATAGGTCCACCATAGAACGGTACATCCCGATTTTCGGTATTTTGAAGGTTGTGGCCACAATAATCCACCGAAATGACTGAAATTTGGTATTTTGTCTTCATTTGGGGTACTAAACGTTCTATGTCAAATTTGGATCCACGCCTTCATATAGCCCTCATAGAAGGGTACCTCCCGATTTTCGGTATTTTGCAGGTTGTGGCCACAATAATCCACCGAAATGGCTGAAATTTGGTATTTGGTCTTCATTTGGGGTATTAAACGTTCCATATATAGGTCCATGCCATAGTATAGCCCCCATTGAGCGGTACATCCTTAATTCTGGTATTTTGAGGGTTGTGTCCTCAATATTCCACCGAAATTGTTGAAATGTGATATTTGGTTTTCATTTGGGTTATTATAAGTCTCATATGAAATTTGTCGGTATCAGGGTTTAAAATGCTAACGCCATATTAGCAAAAGCATCGAATATTTGCAGCTTTGCCTGCTAAAATTTCTTCGAAATATGTTTAGCAACAATGAACAACGGCAACATGTAGCAACAAATTTCACAAAAATATTGCTAGCGATGCTGATGCTATTTGATATTGTCGCTTTCATAAAAAAGCTTCGCACACGCATACTCATATTTTGCAGCACACATGATCAACACATATCAGAAAAGAGAATAAGCAACAAAGTTTCAGCGGCTTAGCCATGTTTTCAGCAAGCAATTGTTTTTGAGATCAGGGTTACCAGTGTAATACATTAAAAATCACGATATAATTAATTCCACTTTTTCGTTCAAAGAACATGTGAATTTTTAGTGAAGCTGTTCAATATATATTTTTTTATTTTTAAACAATAATAATTAGTATTCTTTAGGTTCTACCATATGATGGAGGCATTTTGACATTAAATGACACCTTTTTTATTACTGCGTTGGCAACTCTAATCAAAAAACCACCCTGGGATGCTAATTCGTTCTTACGAATGGTCAGCCGACTGCTAAATATGTAGCGTGGTTATTGATTATGCATAACGCAAAAAAGATTAGGCGTAAAAACGAAATAAGCAAAAATGTACAAAAATAAATATGCGTTCGGTTGCTTGTTTAGCCGTGTGTGTCAATATTGTGTAGCAGTTGAAGTGTACAGCTAATGCTAATGTTTTTAGATGCTGGCTTTTAAACCCTGGTCGGTATATGTCAACGACTTCATATAGCCCCCAAAGAACGGTACCACCCGATTTTCGGTATTTTGAAGGTTTTAGCCTCCTTACTTACTTACTTAGCTGGCCCATTCCAGAACATTTGTTCAATAGGCCGAACTAAGAAAAGATCTCCATTTCTCTCTATTTGTTGCTTCGCACTCTGGAATACCGCGCCTTTTCATCTCATATCCACATGTTTGCGCCATATATTCCTTGGCCTGCCAATTCTGCGTGCACCGCCAAGCGATCCGTATTTATACGCCTTTTTAGCGGGTTCATCATCGCTCATTCTTATTATATATACATACATAGTATCAGTGTTTTGTATAGCTTTATTTTTGTTTGACGAGATGTTGCTTCGTTTTTAAACTGATTACTTAAACAAAAGTAGCATCTGTTTGGCCAATATAATTCGTCTTTTTATTTCACAACTGATGTCGTTTGTTGTGTTTACGTAGGTGCCGAGGTAGACGAAGTCGTTTATTTTTTTACACTCCCGTTTTTCCATCTTTCTCTTTTTCCTAGCCCTATATGCCGCATTTTCTCTTCGGTGGCAGCACGGCACTTCTGATCATACCATGATCATACCAAGTATGGATTTTGCGGCTGTTTGCATGGAGTGGGCAATGCTTTGCCATTGCGCTGATATGTTATCGAGATGAGGAGTGCTTTGATTAAGCAATTGGGCTAGTTGAGTGGAATATGCTGTGGCTATCTGTTGTGATTGCAGCTTACCGATGTCAAACTTCCGTGCTGGGTCTGTTCGCACTTTGTTTGCTACGTTTAATCTAGTACGTACTTTTGCTGCAACAGGGTAATATTCCGAGTCTATGTTTGCACAACTTGATCAATTTGATTTCCTGTGGAGATTGAATTTCCCGAGATATTCTGCATTCCAATTTTGGCATTAAAATCGCCTAGAATGATTTTAATGTCATGGACAGGGCAGCGGTCATATGTTTCTTCTAAGCGCTCGTAAAATATGTCTTTGGTCTGTTCGTCCTTTTCTTCAGTGGGAGCATGAGCGCAAATAAAGCTGATGTTGAAGAATTTAGCTTTTATTCGAATTGCAGCAAGTCTTTCATTCACTGGGGTGATGCTTGATACCAGATGTTTTAGCCTCCGACAAACTACGAATTCGCAACCAAACTCATGCTTTACGTCATGGCAGCTATAATACAGTGCGTCACCTTTAGGTGTTGTTGTGGCGCCTATTTCCTGTATGGCAGTAATATCGGCCTTGTACTTTTCAAGTACCTCTGCCAATGCGAAGACTGCACCTTTTCTATAAAGAGTGCAAACATTCCAGGTACAGATTCGCAGATCATGGTCCTTAAAACGTTTGCGGGGTTCGTCAACTTTAGAGGGGTTTGTTTTTCTTTTCTTTCGTTTTTTCATAGTAGGCTGTTTTTTTCTAGGGGATGGTTACTAACCCGACGCCCAAACCCAAGTTTTTAACGTTCTTATGGGTGAACGCGCGGCACATGTTAGCTCACTACCTTTAACGGGTGTTAAAGGCAGTTCCCCAGGTGACACCATGGGGAGGTCAGTGTCCACTTGAGATGAAAGAGGGACCAAGATAAATCCTGGGCTTTGCCATGTTAAAACCGGTCAGGACCGTCCCTTGGTATCTTCTATCCCCTACGTCACATCATTATCACACCGAAATGGCTGACATTTGGTACTTTGTCTTTATTGGGGTACAAAACTTTCCTCCAGAAATTTGTCGGTATAGGTCCATGCATTCATATAGCTTCATTAGCCCCTGAAACTTATGGGCATAGGTTCACGCCTTTATGTAGCGGTAGTTTGAGTGTTTTGGCTTCAATATACATAGCTAAAATTTGGTACTTAGTCTTCGTTGAAAATTTTTTCGGTATAGGTCCACACCTTCATATAGCCCCCATAGAACGGTACCTCTCGATTTTCGGTCTTTTGAAGGTTGTGGCCACAGCAACCCACCGAAATGGCTGAAATTTGGTATTTAGTCTTTGTAGGAGGTAAAAGCCTTTTTGACTGAAATTCGTCGTATAGGTCCACGTTTCGATATGGCTCCCATAGAACGGTATCTCCCGATTTTCGTAATTCTGAAGGTTGTGACAACAATATCCCACCGAAAGACTGAAATTTGTTATTTAGTCTTCCATAGGGTTATAAAACATTCCAGAAGAGAATTATCAATATAGGTCCGCGGGTTCCTATATCCCCCACAGAAGCGTACCTCTCGATTTTCGGGATTTTAAAGTTTTTACCGGAATATAGAAAATTTGGTATTTAGTCTTCTTTGAGTCTAAAAACTTTCCGCTAGAAATTTGTAGGTATAAATCGACTTATTTGAAGGTTATCCACATTGTTTTACCGATATTGCTGGAATATGGTATTTCATAACTGAAAAGAAAATAGTTGTTCCAATTTACTTGGTGGAGGGTATAACAAGTTCGGCCTGGCCGAACTTAACGCCATTCTTACTTTTTTATATCCAAATGTTGATTTCAATACCATGATAATTTATACATCAAAAGGAGTACCATAATTGTTTATTTAAATAGAACACCAAATGAAAGTATCCAATTCTTTCCAAAAAAAAAAAAACAACTACCAGACATATCAAACATGACTTAAAAGATGCAAATAGTGGACAAAAACGATCTAAGGAAAAGACGGATCAGAAGTTATTTTTACGTTAAATTCACATAATTCCAAACGTAATGAAGATCATTGTCCACTTTGTGTAAATGAGAGATTAAATATATCACGTAAAACCCATCAAACATTTATATATACCCACCGCCATATGATCTACCATGGATACGCATTGGACACAAATATAAATCTGTCACCACATTACAATCTTCTCATATAACACCCGCTGTTTTAATATACAAATAAAAAATTAAACTCAAAACTCATTACATGACTTTATTCAATTAGCCACAAAATAACATAAACGACATTATCATTATGACCATTTCTACGTAAATGGTCTAAACGACAATAATAACAACGGTTTTATTTATTGTTTATGAATGATAATTGTTCATAAATAAAGCCAGAAAGCAAGAAAAAAAACGTGAATTAATTATAATAACAGCACTAACAACGGCAGCGACAATGTCAAACACCGGTAGACACAACGAACGTCGACAGCGACAACAAAATCGACACATGCATCTAAGAGAATGGCGAACGACCAAACACCACTTAGTGGCGGTGCGTAATTATTTTTCCCACACATGACAATTTAATTTAATAACGCCACAACACACAACATACACACACGCATAGAGACATACTGTATCACGAATGGATTCATATTTATGCGAAAAATTAATTCATGGCAAGCAATAAAATGGTTGAATGATGAAAGGTGAAGCACGGTATGAGAAAAGGTAGAAATAATTATTAGAAAAATAAGGAGACAAAGAACCATTCTCTTTTTTTGGGTAGTAAATCAAAAGACTTAAGACACAAACAGCATAAAAAACAGTGTAACGTTAAAGACGTCGACAAAGGTTGATGACATTAGTTCATAATAGTGATTTATGGCATAAGAGAAAGGTAATATTAGATTCAAACGATTTATATACAGAATTTATGAAGTACCAAATAAAATATAAAATAAAAATAAAATCTTTATATATAAAACTCAATTGTCGTTTGTTGGTAATTGAATCAGTTGAAAACGGCTGGAGCGATTTGGATAATTTTTTGTGGAAATGTTAGTCATAGTCCAGTTTAGGTTTTTATGCAAAGAAAAATTGGACACGCCCACTTTTCCGCCCACTTTTATAAATATGTTATATCTACGAAACTACTCAACAGATTTTCCTGAAATTTTCCGGGAACGTAGAGTGATGGCCCCCTGTTGAAATAGGCTACACATTTGGTTGAATTTCGGATCGGGCGGGGTACCTCCCCTATGCCCTATTTTTGTAAAAATGCTATATTTGCAACAATTACAAATGTATCGCTTTGAAAATTAATTTCCGAGTCAATGGCGATTGTGTCTCCGACCTTACGTGCTTATTTGGGGCATTAAGACTGGACAACGCCCACTTTTTTAAATATGTTATATATACGAAACTACTAAATCGATTTTCCTGAAACTTTCAGCGAATGTACAGGGTTGGTCCCCGATAAAAATAGGCTACATATTTTTTGACTTTCCGATCGGGCGGGTACTTCCCCTATGCCCTATTTTTGTAAAAATGCAATATTTGCAACAAATACGAATGTACCGGTTTCGGAATTTATTTACGAGTCAATGGCGATTGTGTCTCCAACCTTACGTACTTATTTTGGAACTTAAGATACGACCACGCTCACTTTCTAATTAGGTTATATCTACAAAACTACTGAAGGGATTTTCAAGGAAATCGCGATTTGTCTAAACTTTTAAAAATAAAAATCAAATGTCGTTCGTTGGGCATGGCATCAGTTGAGAACGGCTGGACCGATTTCGATATTTTTTTATGCAAAGAAAATGTACGCCCACTTTTTTCAATTCTTAATTTTTATCATTTCTACAAAAACTACTGAACCGATTTTCCTGAAATTGCCAGGGAATGTACAAGGATGGCCCCCGCTTAAATTAGGCTACAAATTCAGTTGAATTTGGAAGGGGCGGGGTACTTCCCCCATACCCTACTTTTTTAAAAATGTTATATTTACAATAATTACGAATGTATCTATTTCGGAAGACCTTACCCACATTTTTAGGATCCAATGACTTGACCACACCCACTTTTTAAAATATGTTACATCTACAAAACTACTGAACCGATTTTCCTGAAAATGTCAGGGAATGTACGGGCATATTTTCTTGAATTTTGAAGGGGGCATATTTGAAAAAAACGCCTTACCTTTATGAATAAAAATCAAATGCTGTCATAACCCAACTTAGGTTTTTTTGGAAAGAAAAGTTTACCACGCCCCCCGAAAACAGGTTACATATTTTATTGAATTCCAGAGGGAGCGGGGTACCTCCCCTATGTGATATTTTTAAAAAACGTTATATTTGCAAAAATTATGCATGTATCGGATTAAAAATTTACGGATTAATCTACAATCTAGGTACTTCTTTAGGGCCTATAGGCCCGACCACGCCTGTTTTTTTTTTAATATGTCATAACTTCAATACTACTGAAGGGATTTCCATAAAATTTGCGACAAAAGCTCAATGTTTGCCGTTGTTATGTATATATTATGAATTTCGGAAGAGGTGGGGTACCTTCCCCATGCCTTTCTGTTAAACGCTATATATAAGCCAAATGTATGATTATATCGGTTTCAGCATACATTTTGGTAGGCAATGAAGTTGTGTGCACCCTAGGTACATATTTGGAGCCAAGATACCGGACCAGACCTACTTTTTTTTAATATGTTATATCTTGAAAACTGATGACCACGCCCACTCTTTTCAAAACATTATTTTTCCAAAACTACTGAACCTAATATTCAGAAAATGTTCAGGAATGTCCCGTGGTCCAAAATGCTATATATTTGTAGACGAATTTCGGGGCCTATTGTTTTATAATCGCTATATTTGCTAACCTTATGAGTGCATCGGGTTGCAAATTAGTTTTCGAGACAACGGTGGTTGCGCCCCCGATCAAGAAAAACTATAAATTTACAAATTATGGTGAGGTTCAACGGTCCATCAACCATGAAAAGCTAAAACATATAAGTCTCAATAAGCGGGAGAATTCGATTTAACCACTTCTTAACATTTAAAATTAGATCGCTTTAGGATAAAGACAGGGACATGGACGATAATAAATCCTAAAAAGCATAAATTGGCGAAAAAATCCGACAAAGTCCGTAAGAGAAAAGAAAGGTTACAGACAAAAAATCCTTCTCGGTTTGACAATAGACCGAAGAAGTGAGGTAGAAAATACCTATTTTTTAATTTTCAAGCATAAAGTCGATAAAAAGTTGTCATTAAAACTCATTACGACGGGCCAGCAACGCGGACCGGGGTCTGCTAGTTTATAAATAAAAATCAAATGTCGTTCGTTGGTAATGGCATCAGTTGTGAACGGCTGGACCGATTTGGATAATTCTTTTTGTGAAATGTTCGCCATAATCCGACTTAGGTTTTCGATTTGTATATTTTCTAGAAAGCTTCTGAACCGATTTTTCTGAAATTGTCAGGGAATGTAAAGGTATGGCCATCGATTGAAATGAGCTACATATTTTTTTTGGATTTTGGAGGGTCTGGCTACTTCCCCTATACCCTATTTCTTTAAAAATGCTTTTAGCGAAACATTTTTAGGAACCAAAGACTAGACCTCGTCCACTTTTTAAATGTGTTACATCTACAAAACTACTAAAAAAAGATGCATATTTCACTGAATTTCGAAGGGGACGGGGTACTTCGCTTTGCCATATTTAAAAAGCCCACTCCCACTTTTTCAATTTAAATTTCTTTTCTGCAAAAATTACTGAACCGATTTTCCTAAAATTGTCAGGGATGAACAGGGATAGCCTAGCAAAACAGGCTACATATATTATTGAATTCCAGAGGGGGCGGGGTACCTTCTTTATGCGACACTAAAAAACGCTATATTTGCAAAATTTACGGATTAATTTACAATCTAGGTACTTCTTTGGGACCTAAAGACCCGACCAAGCCTGTTTTTTTTTTTCAAATATGTTATATCTCCAATGCTACTGAAATTGGCAGCAAAAGCGCAATGTTTGCCGCTTTAATGTGTATTTTAAAAATTTCGAAGGATTTCCCCCCGCCTTTCTTTTAAACGCTATATGCATAAGCCAAATTTATGATTACATTGGTTTCAACATAAATGTTGGGAGGCAATTGGGTTGTGTGTACCCTAGGTACATATTTGCAGCCACTTTGTTAAATATGTTATATCTTGAAAACTGATGACCACGCCCGCTCTTTTCAATACATTATTTTTCCAAAACTACTGAACCTAATTTCATCCAATTTTCAGAAAATATTCAGGAATGTCCCGCGGTCCAAAATGCTATGCATTTGTAACGAATTTCTGTTGCCTATTGTTTTCTAATCGGGAGGTACCGTCTACGGTAGATGAGGACCTTGGGAATGTTTCATATCCCTAATGAAGAATAAATACAAAATTTCAGTTACTTCGGTTGGAAAATGTGGCTAAAACCTTCAAAATTCCCAAATTTAGAGGTATCGTTCCATGGGGGCAATACCAAACCTTCGAACGAAGATAATATTCCAAATTTGAAACAGTTCGTAAGGCTAATACGGCCATACCGTTCTAAGGGGGCGTTATCAAAACGTAGGCCGATATAACCCATTTCCAATACCTAATAGTAAAAACTTCTCCCCAAATTATAAAGCTCTATCTCAAGTATTGCAAGCTTATCTTGGTTTCAACAGACGGTTGGTACCACGAATAGACGGACTTAGAATATTATGATGAACATTCTTGCTAGGGTCTCCGACCATGTGTTACAAACAAAAGGACAAAATAAAATATACCGTCCATACTTACCTAGCTGGCCCATTACAGAATATTTGTTCCATAGACCGGACTAAGAAAAGATCTCAAATTTTCTTTGTTTAGTACTTTGCTTTCTGGAATACCGCGCCTTGTCATCTCTTAATCCACTTGTTTGCGCCATCTATTCTTTGGCCTGCCAATTCTGCGTGCACCGCCATGTGGCTTGAATTTATACGCCTTTTTTAGCGGGTTCATCATCGCTCATTCTTATTATATGGCCTAGCCAACGCAATCGCTGCATCTCGATACGTTTAACTATATTGATGTCGTTGTATAGCAGATACAGCTCGTGGTTCATACGACGTCAATATTCACCGTCAACTCAGATTGGTCCGTAGACCTTTCGAAGAATTTTTCTTCCAAACACGCCAAGCACTGCCATATCTGCTTGTGCATGTATCCAGGCTTCGGAACCATACGGGTAGTATCAGTGTTTTGTAAAGCGTTATTTTTGTTTGACGAAATGTGGCTCTGTTTTTGAAGTGCTTACATAAGCCAAAGTAGCATGCGTTGGGCAATACAATTCTTCTTTTTATTTCGCAACTGATGTCGTTTGTCGGCGGTGCCGAGGTATACGAAGTCTTTTACTACATCAAAATTATACGAATCAACTTCAACAGTTGGTCCGGTCTCAATGGACGCATTGCGCGTCAGCACCCTCAACATGGTCTTCTTGCCGTTTACCGCCAGATCCACTTTAGCAGATTCTCCTTGGACCTTCATAAAGGTATCTGTTACTTCTTTTACTGATCGTCCCATAATGTCTATATCATAAGCATAAGCAGGTAACATGTGGCTATTGGTGTAGATTGGGCCACTTCTTTTGACGTTTGCCTCTAGGACAACCTTTTCTAGCAGGATGTTGAAAAAATCACACAGAAGGCTGTCTCCTTGCCTGAAACCTCTTTTGGTACAAAACTCTTCGGAGAGGTTCTTTCCTGTTTTAGTTAGAGTAATTTTACAAAGCCGAATGAGCTTTGCGGGGATACTAAATTCAGACATGGCATTGACTACCTTTGAAAGTAGCGGGCAGTCGAAGGCTGCTTTATTATAGACAAAAAGGTAGGAGGTGTCGATCTGCATCTCTTGGGTCTTCTCCAGGATTTGCAGCAGGGTAAATATCTGGCCAATGGTGGACTTGCCAGGTCTAAAGCCGCATTGGTATGGTCCAATTATTTCGTTGACCATGGGCTTTAGTCGTTCGCACAATATCCCTGACACTATCTTGTAGGCGATAGGGAGAAGACTTATGCCCCTATAGTTGGAGCATAAAGTCTTATCTCCTTTCTTATAGACGGGACACAGGATGCTCAGGTTCCAATCGTCGGGTACCCGTTCTTCCTGCCACATGGAGCTAACTAGCTGATGTATACATCTTATCAGCGTGTCGCCTCCGGTTTTGAACAGCTCGGCTGGTAGGCTATCAGCTCCTTCTGCCTTATTATTCTTCAGCCGGTTTATTGCTGTCTTTACCTCATCTTGGCCAGGTGGTATACATTCAATACCATCTTCTGGGATTGGATCTGTGGTATCTTCGTCGACTTCGCTACTATTGGACCAACAACAGTTTGGAAAAATGGTCTTTCCATATCCTTAGCACACTATCTGTATCAGTTAACAGATTACCTTGCTGGTCTCTACAGGAGGATTTGCCAATTCCAAAGCCATCAGTTTGATGTTTCACTCTTTGGTAGAATTCTTGGACTTCATTCTGTCTCCTGTACATCTCGATTTGTTCACACTCCCTCTTTTCCATCTCTCTCTTTTTTCTGCGGAAAAGACGTTTCTCCTCTCTCCTTTTCTCCCTATACCTCTCTCGTGCGCTACGCGTTGCTACTGACTGTAAAGTAGCCCTATATGCCGCATTTTTCTCTTCGGTAGCAGCACGACACTCCTGGTCATACCATGGATTCCTTGGTGGAGGTCTCTGGTATCCAAGTACTGATTTGGCGGCTGTTTGCATGGAGTGGGCAATGTTTTGCCATTGTCCTGATATGTTATCGGGACGAAGAGTGCTTTGATTAAGCAATTGGGCTAGTTGAGTGGAATATGCTGTGACTATCTGTTGTGATTGCAGCTTACCGATGTCTAACTTTCGTGTTGTGTCTGTTCGTACCTTGTTTGCTACGTTTAACCGAGTGAGTACCTGCAACAAGGCTGTGGTCCGAGTCTATATTTGCTCCTCGGAATCAGCGCACATCCAACACGCTCGATGAATGTCTTCCATCTATCACAACATGATCAATTTGATTTCTTGTTTTCTGATCTGGAGACAGCCAGGTGCCCTTATGGATGTCGAGATGTTTAACGAGTTTTTAACGTTCTTATGGGTGAACGTGATTTAACGGGCGTTAAAGGCAGTTCCCCAGGTGATACCACGGGGAGGTCAGTGTTCACTTGAGATGAAGGAGGCACCAAGATAAATCTTGGGCTTTGCCATATTAAAGCCGGCAAAGCCCACGCACCCCTACGTCACCCGTCCATACTATGGGTAAAAAATATATATAGATTGACTATTAGGGTTTACATGGATAACCACAAAAAAACGGGCCGCGTTGCTGGTCATCTAGTATAAAATATATAATATAAAGTATAAAGTATAAAATATAAATATAAAATACAAAATGTAAAATATAAAATTAAAATATAAAGTATAAAATATCTTTTTCTCTATTTCGAATATTTACTACATATATGACTATGCATATAAATAGGAAACTAGACAAAAGATTGACAAATAAATTCAATTAAGTTCCACATGTTAAAACAAGTTAAATAAAGCATTTTTTAAGTCGAATTTTGTAAGAAACAAATCTACGTAGGCAACATACAAAATTAATTGTAATGTCCAAGCTTTAAAACAAATTTTAAATAATAACATAACAAAAGACTTAAGAAACATACGTGGACCACAAAAGAACAACAACTTCGTTGCTTTGATATTACAAATCACATTAACATTGTTGTTGAGTTTTTGAGGTCAATTCAGTTTGTGTGTTTTTTTGGTTTTGAAAATGGAAACAAATTAACTCATTTTAAGCGAATGATTGAGAAAAGTGTATTTTCACCCACACTGTGTAAAATCGTAACCAAAATTATAACTTAGTTTACTTAGTTTGGCTAAACTTTTTCATTGGTTACTTGTTGTTTTTCAGTAAAACAAAGTAGGTTTTTTCTTTAAAATCCGTAATGTTCTGGTTTAACATATACGGGTATTGCTGACCAAACCAAAAGTAAGCTATGGCTAGATTCAGACAATATTCTTTATTCTTGATATGTTCTGACCACGAAAATGCCGACTAAACGAAATAAATAAATAAGAACAATTTTTAAGATAATAAATAAAGTAAAATATACATAAAAAGTGAAACAAAATACAACGCGTGTGAACATGGCAACAAGTTTGCGTTGGTGACTTGTGATTGCGATATTGAATACAAAACGCTTGCGTTCGTTGTAATTGTGACTGAATATGGATGAATGAATTACCGCCGACTCTTTTCTCATTATAATTGTATGTGTACAGATATATGTATTGAGTCAGGTTCAATAGTAACCAATATATTTAAGCATGACTACTTACCTCTATTCTAGGTGTTTATTGGACCGTTCTGTAAATTTGAATTGTAATAGAGTATGTCATTGTCGAATATACATTGTCATTCATATTCCATTTGATATTTTATTTAGTTTAGCATTCGTAGAGGGTATGCATCGAATGTAAGATCTTGTGCCTCTAATTGTACTCACGGTCACACATTAAAAAAAACAAACACCAAATAGTGGTAAGACATAAATTGCCAACAAATTATGCGATAATTATTTTTAAATTGCTGACATTATTTAACGCCATATTGGCAACAAATTTCAAAAGAATTGAAATGAATGATTCGACCAAAAACTTTTCAATGAATTACAAAGAGTTTAAGAAAACAAATTGATAATTGATTGCATTGCTACATGATGAATTTCTGTGAATGGCAATTACTAAGAGAACAAAGTAAGTGTCAACAAATAGGAGCAGTCAAAGGTTTTAATACATGTCTAGTAAAACAATTCAAATAATGTTGTAAATTTAGCATTTGTTGGTAGCCAAAGTTGTCCCCCCTAGAGCCGCCAAAAAAGTTTGAAAAATTATAAAAAAAACTGCAGTTGTTCTGATATACTATTTTTTAAATTTAATAACGGCAAATGGACGACTAATATCTTTCGAATACGCTATATTTTTTTAAAAGCGGTTAACAAATGTTTGGTTTATAGTCATAGAAGTGTAAAAACGCATTAAAAATAGGAAAATGCTTTTCCCCCTGCTCTAGGCTGCTTAGAAGATACCAAACATAATTTATTATTTCTAAGTAAACTTTGAATTCACTTAAGAAATACATGAGATATGCAATTTTCAATTTAAAAATTCTCTACAAGTGGTGTCTTAGACACGCCTTTCGGACTCGGTGATAAACAGTAGGTCCCATATCATTGAGCTTAATATGAATCGGGGTGCACTCATTGATATGAGAGAAGTCTCCCTTGTTCCTTCTGGCATGTTTTTGGAACAATTATTATTATTATGAAATTTTTCCGTTTCTCACGCATTAAAATACTTATTTGCAACCCTATAAAGTGTCCATATTTGTTATCAGGATAAAATTCTGAGTCGATATAGTATAGATTGACTGATATAGTCTATCAAAATTAAAAATTTGTTAAAGAAGTTTTTATTATATCGGTCCAAAATTAGTTTATGTTCGAAGAGGGCCATATCGCACTGTGGTTCCGGCCGTGGACAAAAATCGAACATTTAGGGCAACAAATTTGATTTCGATTGAAATAAATATTACCTAAACACATCAAATTGTTTATATGCAGTACAATTTTTGCCAATTTACAGCGGTAATATGTCAAGAAAAGTCGAAAAATTTGAAAAGCATTCGCAGCTTATGAGTGAAATAAATGTACAATTTCCAGATTTAAACTTATAGTTGATAGCATTGACAATGTTTTTACGTAAAAAGATATTCATACATAGTTTTCTAACTTCCTTAAAAATAAATTCTTTGTAAATAAATTTTTTGGCACTTTTGAAATCAGTGCTATAAATTTATGTTGAGTTTTACTAATGTTGGGATATTTGAGAGACTCCGTGTTTTTAAAAAAATACACCTTCATATGGGGGCTATACCTAAACGTAAACCAATATTGAACATTTTTTGCGAGGATGCGAAATTTCAACCAAATCAATTGGAGACTGCGTCTAAATTCTTCAAAATACCAAAAATCAGGCATTTCCTTTACAAGGGGGCTATACCTAAATGTGGACCTACATCCACTCAAATTTTTTTATCATCTTGCCTTGTTGTGAAACTGTGTTTAAAATTTCGAGGCGATAGCTCGATTAGAACTATTTTTGGCACTCCTTTCAATACAAGTGGGACCGCCTCTTAATTGTTTGTGATGTCAAAATGCAAAGTATGTTTGGACGATCTATGTCGCGTAAAAATATTACGATGTGCAATGTGTGGACCAGAGTGAACGAAAAAAATGATTAAAGAGTAGTATAGAGTCTTCTTAGGGCCTACAAAACTTTCCCCCGGAAATATGTCAGTGCTGGTTCACATTTTGGATTACCACTCATAGAACGGTACCGCCCGATTTCTCAGGGGTTTAACTGCATTATCATATAGAAACGGAAGTAATTTAATACATATTTAGTCTTCTTTGGGCCTACTAAACTTCTATCCAGAAAATTGTGAGCACTGGTTCATGTTTTATGTAGCCAAACTAGAACGGTACCTCCCGATTTTAGGGGTTTTCAGGATATTGTAGAATAGTACGGCTATCCTACAGAAATGACTGAAACTTAATATTTAGTCTTCTATGGGGCTATAATAACTCTTCCCCCTAATTTGTCCATACATTTCCACGTGTTGATATAGCCACTGACATTTATGACAATTTCGAACAGTCAACTTTGCTAAGTCTAAATAGTGAGTTTTGCAGGAGAAACTCTCAAAGTTTGGAAATTTTTTTGAACTTCAGTACTATGCTAAGTCAATATTTGTTTATAACTTCTGTCCGGATTGACCGATCATTACCAAAATTAGACAAAATTTAAGTTAAAGGACGTTCGACACCTCCAAATAATAGTTTGCTAATTCTGAAAAGCGAGTTTTGCAGGACAAGCTCTAAAAGTTTGGAAATTTCTTTGACTTTCAGGACTATGCTAAGTAAATATTTGTTTATAACTTCTGTTCGGATTGTCCGATCACTACCAAAATTTTACAGAATTTAAGTTAAAGAACGTTAAATATAAAAATGTAAAGAACTTGAAAACATGCTAAGTCGACTTAGCATACTATTGTTTGGATGCGTCGATATGTAAAGTCCTGCTTGTGCATCTAAATCAACTTATTTATGTTTTGTGAAACGGTTTTATGTATTGGTAATAATTCACCATTATTACTTTTTCAAATTCATGTTTTTTTTTTAATTTTTTAAAATTAATTTAAAAAAGTATCCAAAAATATAGGCTTCGAAAATGCACCCCTACCATCGAGGTGGAGCGGAAGTTTTCAATGGAAGTTTTTTTATACACTCAGCCTTTAGGCTAGAAAGGGCAAAATGTGCCTCATCGAAATAATAGTTTTAGACCCCAAGCATGTTTGGACGAAATGTGTTTCAGACAATTTGGAGTTGATTTAGCCATGTCCGTCCGTCCGTCTGTCTGTCTGGCTGGAGCGCACGATAACTCTCGAACGGATGAACCGATTCGGTTCAAATTTTGGCTTTCTTAATATTTTGTCCAAACTTAGTTTAAGTTCGAAGATGAGCTATATCGGTCCACTCCTTCCGGTACCTCCCCCACAAAAGTTCGAAAATGTTCGGAAAATTTGTGCGCACGATAACTCTTGAAGGGAGTAACCGATTTGGTCCATACTTTGCCCATCGTGAAATGTGTACCAGACTTAGATAAGGTTTCAGTACGGACTCAATCGGTTCACTCCTTCGGGTACCTCCTACACAAAATTTCGGAAAAGTTCAGTTTAGAGCCTGCACTTGCTTTGATTTGGCCTTCGTAATATTTTGTGCAACCTTAGTGTAAGTTCGAAGATAAGCCATATCGGTCCACTCCTTCAGGTACCTCCCCCACAAAAGTTCCAAAATGTTTGGAAATATTGTGCGCACGATAACTCTTGATGGGAGACACCGATTTGGTCCATACTTTACACATCCTAATATATCTACCAGATATAGGTCAGGTTGGAATATGGTATATTTATGTGTACTCCTTCGGGTACCTTCCACACAAATTTTTGGATAAATTCACTTTAAGACCTCCTCTCGAATCACTTTGATTTTTGTTGAAGCTACTTGTATTCGCAGCCTCAATTACGATAGTAAAAGTTTTTTCAGGGGCAAGTCCATACTTCTTGAGAAAACAGCCGGGAAGTTGTAAAAAGCCCCTATGGCATCATATGTTGTGACTGGAGGGCTCGAACACAATACTACGTTCGTCCACACTTTGGATATCGTAATATTTCTTTGACTATTAGATGAAATTCGAAGGTGATGCTTATAGGTCCACTCCTTCCGGTACCTCCCCCACGAAAGTTCGAAAATATTCGCTAAACGCGCGATATCTCATAGACATAGCAACCGATTTGTTCCAAACTTTGGATCTCTAAATATTGTCGAAACTAAGTTTTTTGTTCAAATTCCTTCCTGTTTATAGCGATATTATGTTTTTCGTAGGCTAGTATGGTAAAAAAGCCCTATCTATCGATATTCCCGCAAATTTTTGCGCTTTAATCCTATCCATATTTTTGTCGGTTCATACGCCCAAAATTTTGAAAACCCCCTAAATACATACATACGTTTTTTTTGGGGAAAAAGTATTTCAATCCACACAGGCTGAGGGTATATTTCCGTCGGCAAAGCCGACTGATACTTTTTTACTTGTTTTATTTGCTGACAGAGAAGACTTAATATACATACTAAAAGTTGTTTAAAATTTTACCTTTTTCATCCATAAAATTGTTTTACTGTTCAAAAAATCGTACACCAATTACGACGAAATGTGTTAAACAGATAAAGAGACATCACGCATTCTTAGCGTGTTTCGATTCAAATCGTCTTTTGGATAATTCACCATTACATTACGTTATAAACAATGTCATTTTAAGCGATTTCGTGTGTACGTTAAATTACATATTATTAACATATTTTTGGTATGCTATATGTATCTGTTAAGAAATTACTATGCTCGAACCACAAGGGGATGTGCATCCAATGCCATGTGAACGAAAACTCTCGAAGGGAGCAATGGATTTGGTCCAAAATTTGCAAATCGTATTACAATATTTCATCAACTCGGATATAGTCCATATAAATCCAGCCCTTCGGGTACCTCCCATTCAAAATTTTTATTTTTATTTACATTTTCTCTCTAAATTGGGTGCAATTTAGCATTAAGTGTTCGTAGTGATCAAAACACTTATCCGCCAATACTCGTAGTATAGTATACCCCTAAACAACGATACCACCAAATTTCAAGTAATTGGTTTACGCAATTCACCTAAACTCGTGGCCAACAGAACTTTCATAACGGAAAGAAATCTAAATATTCCACATAAATTCAGAATATTTAAATGTGGAAGCTTTTATACTTGTTTTTCATTAGGCATGTACCTAAATAAAAGGTTTAAAATTTGATATGTAAAAACTATACACATCACAAAACAAAAAAAAAAAAAGTAAGTTGGCCACTCCCCCCCCCTAGATTTGATCCTGGCTACGCCCTTGCGTAATGTAGGTGACACTTCTTCAGTATTTCAGTATTTCATGTAAAACTTCGCGACAATTGGGGTCTTATTTTATTGAGCACCAAAACAGCCATATTTATGAGTTTTTATACCCTCAGCATTTATGCAAACTTTCATACGGGCAACATGTTCCTCATCGAAATAATGGTTTTAGACCCCAAGTATGTTTGGACGAAATGTGTTTCAGACAATTTAGAGTTGATTTAGCCATGTCCGTCCGTCTGTCTGTCTGTCTGGCTGGCTGTAGCGCAGGATAACTCTCGAACGGATCAACCGATTCGGTCCAAAATTTGGGTTTCGTAATATTTTTTACAAACTTAGTTTAAGTTCGAAGATGGGTTATATCGGTCCCTTCCTTCCGGTACATCCACCACAAAAATTCGGGAATGTTCGGAAAATTTGTGCGTACGATAACTCTTGAAGGAATTAACCGATTTGGTCCATACTTTGCACGTAGTGAAATTTCTACCAGACTTAGATGATGTTCCAATATGGACTCAAGAGGTCAACTCCTCAAAGTTCAGTTTAGGACCTGCTCTCGAATCGCTTTGATTTTTGTTGTAGCAACTTGTATTCACTGCCCCTCATACGACGGTATAAGCTTCATCAGGGGCAAGTCTATACTATATGGACTATATTTGTCCACTCCTTCGGGTAACTCCCATACAAACTTTTGGATTAATTCAATTTAAGACCTGCTCTCGAATCACTTTGTTGAAGCAACTTAGATTCGTTAAAACAACTTGCATTCGCTGCCTCAATTACGATAGTGAAAGTTTTTTCAGGGGCAAGTCCATACTTCTTGAGAAAACAGCCCGAAAGTTGTAAAAACCCCCTATGGTACCATATGTAGTGGCTGGAGAGCTCGAACCGAATTCTGCGTTTGTCCACACCTTGGATGTGTTAATATTTCTTCGAATATTATATGAAATTCGAAGGTGGTGCTTATAGGTCAACTTCTTCCGGTGACTCCCCCTCAAAATTTCGAAAATATTCGCTAAAATGGTCCGCGCAATTTCTCATAGACGTAGCAACCTATTTGGTCCAAACGTTGGATCTCTAAAAATTGTCGAAACATAGTTTATGTTCAAATTTGGGCCCAATCTGTCCAATCCAATGGTACCACCCACACAAATGTTCAACTTTTTTGTGTGGTTAAGGGTCTGTTTCAGGATCCTTTGGAAATTTTTACAGAAGTTTTCCTAGTGACCCTGTTTACATCGATATTATGTTTTTCGTAGACTAGTGTGATAAAAACGCTCTATCTATCCATAATACAAAAGCTTTAATCCTTTCATATTGACAAAATTCTATAAAATTATTTGATCACAAAGTTAAAATACAACTGATAAAATATTTCACATATTGACAAAAATATTTATCAAAATATTCCACATTGTGCTTGATAAAAACAAAATATTTTCGCGATAAAAAAAATTGTTGAATACATTTTATTCAATCGATAAAAAAATGTTCATATTTACAATTATTTTGTTGTTGTTTTTAGTTAAATACAAACCCAAAATCCAAATTGGTCGAGAATGGTTCGATATTGATTTTAAATTAGATTAAAACTTTTAATAAGTTATTACGGAAAGCGTATATGTCATTTTAACAAATAAAATTAAATAATGCATTACTGAAATTCAATGCATTTGGTGCGGAAACTTTTTTCGCGATAGAGAAAAAATTACACCGTATTTCATAGTAGTTTTTCATGCTCTACGCGGCTATGCGTTGGTATTTTTGATATTTGCAAAAATTACAAAAAAGTTATAACCCTAATGCTTATTTGGAGCTATTCTAACAACCACTGAATGCGAATACAACATTTGGAATATTTTGATACATATTTTTGTCAATTTGTGAAATATTTTATCAGTTCAGTATAAAAAAATCGATAAATATTTTAGTCAATATGTGAAATGTTTTATCAGTCGAATTTTTAATTTGTGATCAAATAATTTTATCGAATTTCGTCAATATGACATTTTTTTATCGCCGGAAATACGATACATTTTTTTCTGTGTACTCTTTTTGCCCGCTAGTAGTAGCACCGAACATTAGAAGATAATTCGCTGTTTACGATGTTCACACAAGCAGGAACTTTCTGTACTGAGGTCCTTTATAACAAGCCGCACATGCAACTCGGAGTGCAGGATCAGCGAATTAGCATTAGTACCCTTCCGTGGCAACGCTTGGGGTGCGAGCAGTTGGAAAGGGCCAATGAGAGCAGATCCCCCCTAGTAAGAACTTTCTAAGTGGAAGGAACGCCGGTCAGCAAGCTTAACCACAACCTCCCCTTCGTAGATACTAACCCTTGGAAATAATCTATTATTCGTCTCATCCACAGATAATTTTTTTTATGACTTACTACTTCAAATTGCCTCCGCCAGTGGTGTCGTCTGCGGCATCAGAATGGTGCAGAATGTGGAGTTTGCACGGTATTATGATAAGGTGAGATTCTCCCCATCACTCCAACAGCCCTGGAGTTGCCGCAAGAGGCGACGGATCCCACCTAGCGGTCAAAATCAATTTCTGTCCCCAATAAAGTTGGCGCACTTTAGCACCCCGTCCTCCTCGGTTTCGTTAACGGATAACGACGATGTTTTCCAGGGATTGGGACGTACCAGACCCATGGAACCGGAGGTAATGTACTCCACCGCCTATTCATCTACGTCGTCGACCCCGCTGTAACCGTCCACTGTCATATCATTAATAACATCGTCACTGGGCACCGGAGGATGAGCAAAGTTCACTGAGGATGTGGAAAGTCCGATATTTACCTGCACGGAGGAAGTAAGAAGCCAACTGGAATACCGAGTTGCGGCAGAGATTAAAGCAAAGCACGGGTACCAGACAGACATTGGTTGTGGTAAGAGAACGATGGTTCCAGGTCCAAATTTCCCAGATGAGAGAAGGGTAGTGTGAGGACGAAAATTGTGCCTCTTTTTCCACCACACATTTTGGTTTGCTATTTTTGTTTATTACGAATTTAACATTTTTATAGCGTAAAGAAGCTTTGCATCGAATAGATATCATTATTGTACAGTAGCAGCAGAGAGGGGACTTCGAGAAGGTGATTGAAAAAACCTGGAAGGCAATATCGACACAATAAAGAAGAGAAGGAAATAAGAATAGGGACAGACAGATACAAAAATGACCAGATGCAATTTGTTCTTAAAACGCTCCGTACTAATAAAATCTACAAAAGTGGTAATTTTGGGCCACAGGTGTCTAATTGTCGATAAATTTTGTCTCTTCATTGAGAAAAATCTGACATCGGAATGATAGACTTTGGAGCGATAATCTTGCAGTTAAATATATTTTTTTCACAACAGGTGGTCTTTATGGACGCTATTGCATCACTTTAATCTTATTATCCATAGTTCCCTTTATAATATCCTGAAAGTTCCGAAACCTTCATTGTCAGGGCGTGTTGATTGATCCCAGACGGGACAAGGGAGACTTCTCTCACATCAATGATTGCACCCCGATTAATATTAGCTCAATGACACCACTTGTAGAGAAGTTTTACATGGCAGAAATACTCAGGAAATTGAACCCACGACCTTCAGCGTGCAAGGCGGGTGTGCATACCATTGCACCACGGTGGCACCCTGATTTAGTGGAATAATTTAACTCACTCTTTGCGATACCTACCCCACAACGCCAAAAAATGTATCTCGTTACTTCCAAAATGTCTTATGTCATCTACGAAAATCCCAGTTCTTTTTGAAATTAGTTTATATGACATTTATGTCCGCCACTCATGTTATTGTTTTTGACAAGGTCGACTGATTCGGTGTAGTCCCGATATGAAGTAATTCACGAAGAAAAATCAGCATTGTCCATGTATTTCCATTATCTTTTATACGCATTGAGTTCATCACAATTCCCCAACTTAATGGAAGGAGCAGTTGATATGTAACTACATCATTAGAGCCATCATTCAGTTGGCATGATTAATATAGCAGGCCAACATTAACCTTCAGAATCTGTAAAATTTTACATTATACACAAGTCAAGTTTATTACAGAACATCATTAGTTTTGTCGATTTTATGTCATGAGATAGATATAAAATGACAAGTGGTTGGAAAAATTGTAACCACAAGCGCAAAAAATCATTGGTGACTTCTTTGGGATAAAAAAATTATTTATTGAAATCAACTCAAAGTGCAATGAGAAAAACAAAGCTATCGTATGGAATGAACGTTAAATTTTAAAACTCCATAAACTTTATAGCAGAACAAAATGATGGTATTCCAAATCGAATCACCAAAAGCTGTGTTGTGCACAAACAACAACAGAAACTCAAAGGCAATTAAACAGTTGATGAGTTAAGGTGGCAAAACAACAACAGCAATAAATTACAAAACTCATTGGATTGTTGTGGTTGTTGTCACTGTAATAACAATTGTCATTACATTTTGCCATTTTCAGTAATTGTACTTCCAAGCCTATGAATGCCACTATGGATGACGATGTTGTGAATGATGCACCTTACTTTCCTACTATGACAATTAAAACGAACTGAAGGATGATGTTATATGTTAGCCAGTATAATTGCTAAATTTATGACCGAATCTAATGCTGAGGAGAAGCACGATGTATACCTTAGATATACAGCCATGAAAAATTAGACAATTACAAGTGTGCAATAATTAATTACAATTTATTGCCGTAAAAATCTAAGCGTATAATTATATTGGAGGGTATAATAACATTTTCAGGCCTCTATCAAAAGTAAAAAGGGTGACGTAGTGGATGAAAGATACCAAGGAACGGTCCTGACCGGCTTTAACATGGCAAAGTAAAGGATTTATCGTGGTCCCTCTTTCATCTCAAGTGGACACTGACCTCCCCGTGGTGTCACCTGGGGAGCTGCCTTTAACACCCGTTAAAGGTGTGAGATAACATGTGCCGTGCGTTCACCCATAAGAACGTTAAAAACTTAGGTTTGGGCGGCGGGTTAGTAACCCTCCCCTAGAAAAAAGCAGCCTACTATGAAAAAACGAAAGAAAAGAGAAACAAATCCCTCTAAATTTGACGAACCCCTCAAACGTTTTAAAGACTATGAACTACGAACCTCCACCTGGAATTTTCGCACTCTTTATAGAGAAGGTGCAGTTTACGCATTGGCAGATGTACTTGAAAAGTACAAGGCCGACATTACTGCCATAAAGGAAATACGATGGATTGGGAAAGGCGCACTTTGTTATAGCTGCCATGACACAAAGCACGAGTTTGGTTGCGGATTTGTACTTGGTCGGAGGTTAAAACATCTGGTCTCCAGCTTCACTCCAGTGAATGAAAGACTCACTGCAATTCGATTAAAAACAAAATTCTTCAACATCAGCTTTATTTGCGCTCATGTTCCCACTGAAGACAAGGAATAACAAACAAAAGATATATTTTACGAGCGCTTAGAAGAAACGTATGACCGTTGCCCTGTCCATGACATTAAAATTATACTAAGCGAATTTAATGCCAAAATTGGAAAGGAGAGTATCTTTAGCCCAATAGTCGGGAAATTCAGTCTCCACAGTGAAACATCTGACAATGGTATGACGCTGATAGACTTTGCAGCTGAAGAAACATGGTAGTTAGCAGTACCAGATTTAAGCATGTCGATATTCATAAGGGCACCTGGCTGTCGCCAGATCAAAGAACAAGAAATCAAATTGATCACGTTGTGATAGATGGAAGACATGCATCGAGCGTGTTGGGTGTACGATCGTTCCGAGGTGCAAACATTGACTCGGACCACTATCTTGTTGCAGCAAAGGTACGTACCAGATTAAACGTTGCAAACAAAGTGCGAACAGACACAACGCGGAAGTTGGGCACTCCTCGTCCCGATAACATATCAGGACAATGGCAAAACATTGCCCACTCCATGCAAACAGCCGCAAAATCAGTACTTGGATACCAGAGACCTCCACCAAGGCATCCATGGTATGACCAGAAGTGTCGTGCTGCTACCGAAGAGAAAAAAGTGCGGCATATAGGGCTACTCTACAATCAGCGGCAACGAGAGAGATATCGTTAGAAGAGGAGGGGGGAGAAACGTCTTTTCCGCAGGAAAGAGAGAGATGGAAAAGCGGGAGTGTGAACAAATCGAAATGTGCAGGAGACAGAATGAAGTCCGAAAATTCGTCCAAAGAGTGAAACTTCAAACTGAAGGCTTTGGCTCTGGCACATCCTCCTGTAGAGACCAGCAAGGTAATTTGGTAACTGATACAGATAGTGTGCTCAGGATATGGAAAGAAATTTACCAGATATTTACCCTGCGGCAAATCCTGGAAAAGACCCAAGAGATGCAGATCGACACCTACAACCTTTTTGTCGATTATAAAGCAGCATTCTCTGAATTTGGTATCCCCGCAAAGTTCATTCGGCTTTGTAAAATGACTCTAGCTGACACAAGATCTTCAGTTAGAATAGGAAAGAACCTCTCTGAAGAGTTTTGTACCAAAAGAGGTTTCAGGCTAGGAGACAGCCTTTCGTGTGATTTTTTTCAACATCCTGCTAGAAAAGGTTATACGAGAGGCAAACGCCAAAAGAAGTGGCACAATCTACACCAATAGCCACATGTAACTTGCTTATGCTGATGATATAGACATCATGGAACGTCGAAGGAGAATCTGCTAAAGTGGATCCGGCGGAAAACGGCGAGAAGACCAAGTTGATGGTGTCGACGCGCTATGCATCCATTGAGCTCGGACCATAGTTTTGAGGTAGTAAAAGACTTCGTATACCTCGGCACCGCCTTAAACACAACAAACGACATCAGTTATTAAATAAAAAGAAGAAATGTATTGGCCAACAGATGCTACTTTGGCTTAAGTAAGCACTTTAAAAACAAAGCCACAACTCGTCAAACAAAAATAACGCTTTACAAAACACTGATAGCAGATAAGGCAGTGCTTGGCGTGTTTGAGAGAAAAATTCTTCGAAAGATCTACGGACCAATCTGCGTTAACGGTGAATATCGATGTCGCATGAACCACGAGCTGTATCAGCTAAACAACGACATCAGTATAGATAAACGTATCGAGATGCAACGATTGTGTTGGCTAGGCCATATTATAAGAATGAGCGATGATGAACCCGCTAAAAAGGCGTATAGATGCGAACAGCTTGACGGTGCACGCAGAATTGGCAGGTCAAAGAATAGATGGCACAAACAAGTGGATGAAGAGAGGACAAGGCGCGGTATTCCAGAAAGTGAAGCATTAAACAGAGGGAATTGGAGATCTTTTTTTAGTTCGGTCTATAAACAAATGTTCTGTAATGGGCCAGCTAAGTAAGTAAGAATCAAAACTAAAAAAGGCTACAAAAAAAACTGAGATTAAATTCATAAGAATTACTACTACTTTGGCAAACTCTTTGTTATGTGAAGCTTAATAATTTTGTTCTTTTGTTCTTTATATTATAACATACCGCAATATTTCTAGACCTTTTATTGCATTGATATACTTTGTAAGAAGGGTCAACTACATAATGTACACCAACAGCTAGCAAGTATCAGACTTTTAAATCATGTATTCTCTTCTTCTCACTCTCTGACAATAAACACAAGCATTATTTTCACTTTTTTAAAATGATATTTTCGATTTCACTTTATCCCAAATCTAATGATCATTATTATCATCTACATGAGCACGATTGTGCATTACTTTCACCCTCGATTTGTGCCATCAATAAAAACAAGTTTTCCCATCCTTTGACCATTTATTGTGTGATTTTCATTTTCGTATAGGGAGTTCTTCTTCTCCTTCTTCATTTTGGGATGTTCGATGTTGAGGTAAGTTTGTGAGTTTTGGAAATTTCTGACATAAAAACCAGTTCCTTTATGTCAGCGCTGACAGGCAGATGACTCGTAATTGTAATTTATGCAAAAGCATCGACCACAACAACGTAAATTGCATAAAACGCAAAGGAAACAAAAATACAAACTTGCCGTTTTCACTCGAATCCGTCGCTGCACCAAGCGTTAAGAGGGGGAAAAATACCACAAAAGTAAAAAATAAAAATTGTGTTGCAATGGGCACGTATTGTTGTTTCCTTGCCAATTACACACCGAAAAAACGTCTGAACTTTGCGCAAGAAGGCAACACAAAAAGGCGGCATCTCATTGTAAGCATACAGGCCATGTCACAGAAGCAATGATAACACAACGTTTCTGTGGGGTGTTATGATAATTAAAGGGTTGTGGTCAAAATTAGCTGAGATATGAGCGTTAGAAAGGAAAAAGTAAGTCTATTTTGAAGTGTGTCTTATTTTGGGTGTCATTTCTCTCGATAGTACCATTATATCAGCATTATATCCACAGGATTCTCGCACAGACCCTTAACCGCACTTAAACAAACATGTTTACCATTTGTGTGGGTGAAACCCTTGGGAATGTACCGATAGATCCCACTTTTGAACCTAAACTAAGTTTGTACAAAATATTTCGAGATCCAAAGTTTGGATCAAATCGATTGCTCCGTTTTTCAGATATGGCGTGTAGCATTTTAGCGAATATTTTCGAACCTTTGTGGGGAAGTACCAGAAGGAGTGGACCTATAAGCACTATTTTCGAATTTCATCTAATATTCGAAGAAATATTACGATATGCAAAGTGTGGACAAACGCAGTATTTGGTTCGGGAGTTGTCGTGCGCACTAGCCACACACATGCTGGCCGTAGAGATTTTTTACAGTTTTCAGCTCATTTTCTCAAGAAGTATGGACTTACCACTTAAGAAAACTTGTACCATCGTAATAGGGCCCTTGCTTGCAACATGTTGCAAGAAAAATCAAAACTATTCGAGAGGAGGTCCTACCTGTACTTTTTCGAAATTTTGTGTGGGAGGTACCCGAAGGTGTGGACCGATAGAGTCCATATTGGAACATGATATATGCCTGGTAGAAATATTACGATATGTAAAGTATGCACCAAATCGGTTGCTACCTTTAAGAGTTACCGTCGCACAATTTTTCCGAACTTTTGTGGGGGAGGTACCCAAATGAGTGGACCGATAAGGCCCATCATAGAACTTAAATCAACTATGGGCAAAATATTAAGATAGCCAAATTTTGGATTGAATCAATTTATCCGTACGAGAGTTACCGCGCGCTAGATCCACAACACATGGTGCCATAGCGGATTTTTACAGCTTTCAGGCCATTTTCTCAGGAAGTATGGACTTGTCCCTGAAAAAACTTGCACGTTCGTAATGGGGGCAGCGAATACGAGTTGCTATAACAAAAATCAAAGCGATTCGAGAGCAGGTCCTAAACAGAACTTTTCCAAAATTTTGTGTGGGAGTTACCCGAAGGAGTGGACCGATGAAGTCCATATTGGAATATGATCTACGTTTGGTAGAAATTTCACGATGTGGAAAGTATGGACCAATTGGTTACTACCTTTAAGAATTATCGTGCGCACAATTTTTCCGAAAATTTTCGAACTTTTGTGGGGGAGGTACCTGAAGGAGTGGACCGATATGGCCCATCTTCGAACTTATTCTAAGTTTGGACCAAATATTACGAAGATCAAATTTTGAACCAAATAGGTTCATCCGTTTGCGAGTTATCGTGCGCAACTGCCAGCAGACAGACAGACGGACGGACATTGCTAAATCGGCTTCAAATTGTCTGAAACGGATTTCATGCAAACATACTTGGGGTCTAAAACCATTATTTCGATGAGGCACATTTTGCCCATATGAAAGTGTATATTGTAATATTCAAATTTCCTTTAAAATTGCATCGAAAAAAATTAAAAGATTTTTTAACAAGCACATTCACGATTTTTGGTGCATGGGTTAAGAAAAAAATCGGTCGGTGGTTTCAAATCTGGTCGCGTTCACAAAATTGGATGCTGCGCCCAAAAGTTTAGGGGGGGGTTTTGTTCCCTTATAAAGAAAAAATATTTAATAATTCCTTTTGTATTGTAATACCAAAATGTATATATAAATCGGTAACAACATTTAATATCTATCCGTAGACGCCTAAATATTTGCTAAATTTATTTTCATTTTCGCGGAAAATCAAAAAATAATGAAGGAATCTTGGAGTAAATTTTATTTATTCTAACTCAGAGTCCATAAAAATCTCTAAAAAAACAAGTAAAAAAGTATCAGTCGGCTTTGCCGACAGAGATATACCCTCAGCCTGTGTATATTGATGGACCGGATGGAGTGGACAAATATAGTCCATATTTTAACCTGATCTATATCTGGTAGATATATTTGGATGTGTAAAGTGTGGACCAATTCGGCCACTCCCTTCAAGAGTTACCGTATGAACAAATTTTCCGAACATTTTTGAACTTTTGTGGGGGAGGTACCTGAAGGAGTGGACCGATATGGCTTATCTTCGAACTTAAACTATGTTTGGACAAAATATTACTAAGGCCACACTTTGGACCGAATCGGCAGATCTGTTCGAGAGTTATTTTGCGCTCCAACCTTCTCACACGGTGTCATAGGGTTTTTTTGCAACTTTCAGGCTATTTTCTCAGGAAGTATGGACTTGCCCCTGATGAAACTTATACCGTCGTATGAAGGGCAGTGAATACAAGTTGCTAAAGCAAAAATCAAAGCGATTCGAGAGATTGTCCTAAACTGAACTTTTCCAAATTTTTATGTGGGAGGTACCCAACGGAGTGGACCGATTGAGTCCATATTAAAACCTGATCTAAGTCTGGTACACGCTCCACGATGGGCAAAGTGTGGACTAAATCGGTTTCTCCCTTCAAGAGTTATCGTGCGCACAAATTTTCCGAACATTTTCGAACTTTTGTGGGGGAGGTCCCGGAAGGAGTGGACCGATATAGCTCATCTTCGAACTTAAACTAAGTTTGGGCAAAATATTACGAAAGCCAAAGACGGACGGACATTGCTCAATCGACTCCAAATTGTCTGAAACACATTTCGTCCAAATATACTTGGGGTCTAAATCCATTATTTCGATGATGCACATTTTGCCCGTATGAAAGTGTATATACCCTCGTTAGCATAAATGCTGAGGGTATAATAAATGAAAAATACGTACAGAATCTAGACAATGTCCAGAAAAATGTGAGACCAAAATTTTATAGATCAGGATTTTAAATTGCATATTGCAGCTACAACAAAAGACAAACGTTTATTGTTGGAACATTATTTCAAGAATATATTTTTTGGTTTAATACGAAAAAGTTGAGAAAGTTTTTTGGGAGTTATTCTACTATTTCGCTAAATTTCCAAACAAAATCTGAATTATTATGCTAAAACCTCTTCCAGGAAAATAGTTTATCATCGTGAAAGTATATTTGCTTAGTGTGATAAGCAATAGAATTTGAAAATAAAGAGTGATATTGATATTACAATCAAAGAAAAAACCTAAAAGTTAAAAACCGTATAACGCGCGAAATAGTTAAAATCAGTTGAGGCGCATGTGCTTTTCGCATAGAGCGAGTGCATCTCTGTCAATATGTTTGCATTTTTCCATGTTTCATTCAGCGACCAAAGTGTGCCATCATTTGCATCTTATTACACCAAAATGCTTCATGTGGGTAAAAATAACGCGATGTTCATATGATTATAAGGCGCATCCGATTTCAGTGACCCCATGTTAAAAATACGTCAATAAGACAAATTTTATACAGATTCGTCAAGAACCGCGGATGTGCTACCTGATTCTATTTTTGGTTAAATACGAATACTACTCCCGAATCTCTGTAATTTATGACACACCTTTTTGACAAATATTCGCGTATAAAGGATTCCATATATGTAAAAAATTTTAAGGAAAATCGCGGTTTGGTATGCGGATTAGTCAAAATAAAATTTTGCTTATTTTCCTATTTTCAGTGTATCTATATCAGCGGTTTTAGTGGATGGATTCGATCGCGGTAGGGCTCATTAAATCCGGCGCGAAAAAAAAAACTAAAATCACGCGGGGTTCAAGGGTACCTGAATCACAGTTGTAAAATTTGAAGCCAAAAAATAGGTTTTTAAAGAAAATTTACGCACCAAAAATTCGACTTAGGACTCCTATTACTAGGGAGCTGTACGGAGCACACTCATGAGATATGCATCAAACGACGTGGAATTACGAGTTCTACAATACAGTAAATAGCTTGGGTTATTATCTGGTTGCGCCCTCCAAATATAAGAAAAATTCAAAAAAACCCGATTTCAAAACTTCAAAATGTCAGAATCGATTTAAGGGGGATGCACTGTATATATCGAGAAGTCATACATTAGAACCATGTTGCTCAAGGGGTATTATCAGGGTTTCGGAGTCGGAGTCGGAGTCTATGAGTCGGAGTCGAGCAATTTTGCTGGAGTCGGAGTCGGAGTCTGAGTCGAAAAAAATAACTCGACTCCGACTCCGGGCAAATTTTTTTCCACGTTATAGAAATATAACATTAAATTTGGAACAAGAAAAATTTTTTAAATCATTATTTATTTTAAAAGAAAGGTATAAGAAAATATATATGCAAATTATATATTATACTAAGTAAAATGAAATTTCACAGGATATTTACTATCCTCTGAGATCGAATTAAGATTGGACCCTTAACTTCTTTCGTCAGATTTCTTACTGGTCTTCTCACAAAGGTCTACTGGTATTCTTATCTTGTTTTTAATGATAAATCATCCTTGTCTTCTATTAAAGACACTGTGGTCTCTATGGGAAATCTTAGTGAATACCCTGTGACACAAAATGAAAGTTAAGATCTGGGGGAGGACAATTCCTTTTGTGAATGATATCCCCAATTGAGAACCCCAAATGATCCCATAGGATTCATTATATACTCAATGAGGGCTTTAGATGGAGACATTCAAATAACGGGATCTGTCCGCCAGGAACAGATATAATTGATGTATATCCGAGTTTTCTACACAATTAATTGCATATACGAAATTCAATGAAATACATAATCATAAAGTTTTCATGAGAAAGGATCGGGTAAAAGTGATATAGGACAATGAAATGACATGACATTACAATGTCGATTTCTTGTCCTAGTGGACCGACCCTACATAAAATTTTTCTAGCAACATTTTTGTAGAATATTTTCATGTACGAAATCTCATCGTTTGCTAATTTTTCAGTTCCAAAAAAACATCCATCTGCCTACGTGCTGAGTGGTGTACACAATATATCTCAAATATTTCAATAAAATTATCCACTCCACCCACACCAAAATTCAAAATGTGAGCGCTGAATTTTAGTTTTTTCTGAAATTTACAAATAGGGATATTTGTAAATTTCAGAAAAAAGCATATAATATGTGGTCAAATTTGTAAAGTCGATCGGAACAATAATGCCTCAGAATAAGCGTTGGATGGGAACAATTTATTTAATTTTGTATGCAGCATATAAACTGTGTTTTTCTCGAAATCGGCCACAAAAATATATTACAATTGGTTTATTAGTTTTCGAGATAGAGTGGGCACCGCAAAATGCTTTAATAAAAACAGGGTTTCGTAGACGGCCTCAAAACTTCAGATGAAATCTTTCAGATGAAGAAAAAAATCTGCCAAAAAGATACGTAGTTTTTCTCGAAAAACAATTATGAAAAATGGCTTTTATTGAGCTTTACAACTTGTGGTCTCCTTATAAGGCTAAGCACACTAAAATGTTGGCTTACATCCAGTTTGAAACTTAGTCGTGAATTGCTTATAGTTTTTATTGCACGTAGTCCTTACGATTTGTATTGCCCCATAATTTTCACATATTTTGAAAGCTTAAAGATTTTTTCACGCGAAAGAATTCCGCCCAGAATATACTAGTGCAACAAATGGAAAACTGACAAAAACTTTCGAACTTTGCTATATTTCAATGTGATTCTTCAGAAACAGTAATGAATATGTAAGGAAATTAGGACATTAGCCTATATAGGCCAAAATATAGGAAAATATTAAAAATTTGTGCACATTTTATTCATTTTTAGTGATATAGGAATTCACTCTCGGAGTCGACCCGGAGTCTGAGTCGGAGTCGGAGTCGTGAAAAAAACTCGCCTGGAGTCGGAGTCGGAGTCGAGCCAAAAATACCTCGACTCCGAAACCCTGGGTATTATTCAATTCTTTCTTTGAACTCAGGTCTGAATTTTCCCTGGTTTGACCAGAAATCAAGAAAAAACACAAAAAAACTTGCTAACTTCAACACATTTTCACCCATTTTTTTATATTACCACCAAACAGCTTCCACGTAATTTATTTATTATAGTCTATATTATGAGACCCCGGCTAAAACACTTCAATTAATATAAATATATTCATATTATATAAAATAAATTGACAGTTCGCGACTTATAAAATGGTGAACCTCAACTTCAACGATTGTAAAAAATTTGGATATTACCATATACCCTCGTTAGCATAAATGCTGAGGGTATCAAAATTAATTGTAATGTGTATGTAACATCGAAGTTTTAAACGCGGTTTTCTCAAAACACATTTTTGAAAGTGGTGCCCATTGTAGATCGAAAAATGATCCTATCTTCATATGTTTTTGTGGGAGCATTATTCACATAAAAGGTTAGTCCTTAAGTAATAGACTTTTAAACAAGTTAAAAGTCGTTAAGTTCGGCCGGGCCGAACTTTTTATACCCTCCACCATAAAATAATAATTAAAATGAATAATTGGGGTCCTTTCACAATTTTAGGTGGAACAACTTTTCGACAATGGATAGACTCCTACTGCCTCTCACTATTGCTTAAATTACACTGTGAACACAAATGTTGGGGCAGAGATAATTCCTTTTGAAGATGAAAGCCCTTGGTGTGTGTATATTAAAAACCACGAAGTACAGATGCGCCGTGAGTCGAACTTTCACGTTATGGCGTGATGAATTTTTGTAAGAGACCCTGTAAGCCATCATGAATTTGCATTATATTTTTGTTTGTTGTTTATACCCTCAGCATATATGCTAACGAGGGTATATCACCAATATTTTTGAAATTTTAACATAGTTGAAGACAAGGTTTACCCTGTTAGGACACGCGACTTGTAATTGTATATTATACAAATTAAATGTTTTTGGCTAAAATGAGATGTTTTTGGACGTGGCAAAAAATATTGGCATCAAAAGTTAATTTGCGTGGAAGCTGTGGCTACATTTATGTTAAAAAATTGGGAAAAATGGGTTGAAGCCAACGTGTCATTTTTTGTTTTCTCTTGATTTGTGAATAACCCAAACCTTTCCCGATATTCCTGTCAAAGTAAAAGTAGAAGCAAACTAAAAAAGGATCATCTCACTTATGTATTACTTTTCAAAATTTGATCTGCTTCTACCATTAAATGGTGCTGACATTTTGAAGCCAGATTTACAGTGTTTTTTGACATTTTCTTCTAATTTCATTCCCCAAACAGGTTTTTCAGAAAATCGCATATAGGATTGTAGAACTCGCCATTCTGAGTTATTTGATATATGTGTCGTGAATGTAGTCTACACAGGTTCATAGAAACCTGCATCCAAATACGGAAATTTTGTGCGAACATTTTTTTAAAAATCATATTTTTCGGGCCTAATTTTTACAATTGTCACTCGATTTACTCGTACTTGATTGCACATTTTAGTTTTTCACGTTGCGGATCCAATAAATCATTTTCCGATAAATTCCAAAGTAGAAAAATCACCTAAAAATGTTTTTGAAAATATCGCGTATTTTATCGCGTTTTCTGCGGTTCGTTTCCACAGCAATGAAACAACTAGTACAGCATCTTCGTTTTAGCGGAAACAGAGATTTGAAAACTTCACTGATGATTTTGATAATTACGCGATTTACAGGTATTTTAAAATGCATATAAATTAAAATCGGTTATTTGACCTGTATTTCCATTTCAGAAGCTTTGACATATATCCCCATCAACTCAATTACCTTCCCTAATGGGAAAGCTTTAATATGAATGTCAATAAAACTAAATCCGTCTATTTTATTGGGAGATCGCTGAAGTCACTTCGAGAGAACTTTTTTGTAACAATTGTGCTCATTAAAATAATTAGCGTTTTTATAATATTTTCTTTCTTAAAAAGCGAAATAAAAGCGCCATAACTTTTGTCCGCAACAACCAATATTTGGCTCGCGACCAGATTCGTACTGGGAATATTTTTCTTAACCTACATATCAAAAATCGTTGATCTAGCGCGAAAAAATTTTATCCTTCTCTCGAACGGATAAACCGATTCGGTTCAAATTTTGGCTTTCGTAATATTTTACCCAAACTTAGTTTAAGTTCGAAGATGGGCTATATCGGTCCACTCCTTCCGGTACCTCCCCCACAAAAGTTCGAAAATGTTCGGAAAATTTGTGCGCACGATAATTCTTGAAGGGAGTAACCGATTTGGTCCATACTTTGCCCATCGTGAAACGTGTACCAGATTTAAATAAGGTTTCAATATGGATTCAATCGGTCTACTCCTTCGGGTACCTTCCACACAAAATTTCAGAAAAGTTCAGTTTAGGGACATCTCTCGAATCGCTTTGATTTGGCAAGCCCATACTTCCTGAGAAAATAGCCTGAAAGTTGCAAAAAACCCCTATGACACCGTGTGAGGTGGTTGGAGCGCATAATAACTCTCGAACAGATCTGTCGGTTCGGTCCAAAATCTGGCCTTAGTAAAATTTTGTCCAAGCATAGTTTAAGTTTGAAGATAAGCCATATCGGTCCACTCCTTCAGGTACCTCCCCCACAAAAGTTCAAAAATGTTCGGAAAAATTGTTCGTACGGTAACTCTTGAAGGGAGTGGCCGAATTGGTCTATACTTTACACATCCTAATTTATCTACCAGATATAGATCAGGTTCAAATATTGACTATATTTCTCCAATCCATCCGGTACCTCCCACACAAAATTTCGGATAAGTTCACTTTAAGACCTGATATCGAATCCCTTTGATTTTTGTTGAAGCAACTTGCATTTGCTGCCTCAACTACGATGGTAAAAGCTGTTTTAGGGGCGAGTTCATAATTCTTGAGCAAACAGCCCGAAGAGTGTAAAAAACCCCTATGGCACCATATGTTGTGACTGGAGATCCACTTCCATAACGGTCAATGTCAATCCAATTCTTTTAGTATCTCCTCCGCAAAACTTTTGTTCTTTAATCCTAATCAACATTTTTGTCGGTTCAAACGCCCAAAATTTTTAAAACCCCCAAAATACATACGTATTTTGGGAAAAAATTGTTTGAATATACACAGGCTGAGGGTATATCTCTGTCGGCAAAGCCGACTGATACTTTTTTACTTGTTTTGTAGAGCACTTAAGCAACAGTGAACAAAGATATAACGCTAATTCCTGATGGCCCACAGGGTCTCTAACAAAAATTTCATCACGCCATAATGCGGATGTTCGACTCACGGCGGATCTGTCCTTCTGGGTTCATAATATACTCACCAAGGCCTTTCTTCCCCAAGAGGAATTTTCCGTGCCCAACTTTCACCTCCATTTTGTTGCACAGTGTTATCTAATCTAATCTAAAATAATGTGTTCCGCTAGGTGAAAGGTACCACCTACGGGCCTATATCAAAGAGTCAACCTACCTTTAAATTTTTTGGCGGAAAAGTTTTATAGCTGCAGGGAACTTTAAGAGTGAAATAGAGGGTCGTTTCATCAAAACAATGTAGACCCTCAAAAATGGACCCATGTTGACGAATTTTAGTGAAGAAGTACAGTTATATGGGGTATATACCAAAACATAGACCTATGTGTATTGACGATTATTTTTGAATAGACAAAATTGTAGCTAAAATTCTCAAAATACCGATCATTACAGCTAGTTCGGTTAAAAATTGCAGCTAAAATTCTCAAAATACCGAAAATCGGGAGATACCGTTATATGGGGGCTATACCAAAACATGGACCTATGTTGACGATGTTTCGTTGGAGATGTTTTATGACCACTGAGAACTTCAAATGTCAAACTGCAGATAGTTCGGTTAAAAATTGTGGCTAAAATTCTCAAAATACCGAAAATCGGGAGGTGCCGTTATATGGGGACTATACCAAAACATGGACCTATGCCCATATCCTTTGGGATATAAGTTTGTTGATCACTAGGAACCCTAAGTGCCAAATTATAGCTAATTCAGTCTGCAAATGTGGCGAATAACGTCAAAATACCTCAAATCTGGAGGTACCGTTATATGGGGGCTATACCAAAGGGTGGACCGATATAGTCCATCTTCGAACTTGACCTGCCTATGGAAAAAAGACCCTCGGGTGCAAAATTTCATGGTTAGATCCTCTTAGAATTTTATCCTGATCAAGAATATATATACTTTATAGGGTCGCAAATGATTAGTTCGATGTGTTACAAACGGAATGACAAACTTAATATACCCTCCATACTATGGTGGAGGGTATAAAAAGCATATTTTTTGATCGATCTATTTTTTAGTTAAAATCGAAATTTTGATTTGAAAGTTCAACATTTAAAAAAAAAATATTTGTTAATTCCGTTTCGCTTAAGGACAAGACTATTATTAGGTTCTTAATGATCTCACAAAAACATATACAGATCGGTTAATTCGTTTTCGACCTACAGTAGTCTTTTAAATGAAAAAAAAATCTTCTAAAATTAAATTAGATTCTGATTAAATGCATGAAAAATTATTTTTTAGTGCTCAATAAGTGGCAATAACCCCTTAAGGGAAAACTTCATCAGCACTTATTGAGCTAAGAATTTTGTATAACAAGGAAATTTTGAAATCGAGTGGTAGCGAAATATGGGCTGCTGTTCAAAAACGTGACCTGTGTCTACTACGTTTGCTGGAGAAGTTGCTCTATAATTACGAACCCTAAATACAAAATTAGATCCAATTTATGTCTAAAATGTCCATACGAACCTCAAAATACCTGAAATCGGACGGTATCGTTATATAGGACATATTCCAAAACGTCTACCAATATAGCCTATCTTCGAACTTGACCTGCCTGCAAACAAAAGGCGCATCCATACACGGAGAAAAATATATGTTGGAAATATGCTTGGATTCAATTTTTGTTCGAGACTACTCGCAAACCATATATGTTTGGATCCAAACATACTATGTTTCGGTCCAAAAAAATATATGTTTGTAACATTCTGTAACATATCTCAATTTTATGTGTTTGGTTACCAACATAATTTTATGTGAGAAGATATTTTTTATTTTGTCAAACAGCTTAAAAACATAGGGAGAAGATGTTTGTTTTTGCTTTAGTGGTGTGTATACGACCAAATGCTTGTCTTTCGTTCTTCGTTGTTGCGATTTATTCTCTCACAATCAGGCATTTTTTTCTGTAACTCACAGGCAACAAGCGAAGAGGAAAAGAAAAAATGGTATGATTTTTTTGTTGTTTACTATTTTTTGTTTGTGCGTTAATGCGAGAAATTCAGAGAGCATTTTTTCATCAGTTTCTTCAAAACAATCGTTGAAAGCGGACGCAAAATGTACAAATAAATCTGTCTTTTGTTTGTGTCTTAAAGTAATGACGGTTTTTAGTAAATTAAATGCACAATATATTTTATAATTGGAAATATTATAATTGAATCCAAATATGTGAATGGAAATATTTTATTGGACAAAGAAGAAATCGCATTTAATATTGTATTGGTAATAACATTAATACAGTTTTCATATACACATCCACATATTTGAAATTTGTGTTTACCTATTTATTAGATTATGCAATCATTTGATAATTTCAATTGTGATGGCATTTGCAACATCATCCATTGTAAACTATGGTTGTTCATCCTATCTTCTCTCTGTGGTCCTATCTTCCCTCCTTCTAGGGTTCATATCATTTAACCATTTGTTACAGATTGATATGTTTCACCAAATGAAGATATTGTAGATAATGGATTTGCTTATTTTTAAAACCTATACAAACTTGTGGTTCTTCCTCCAAGTCAGATCCACAAATATACCAGTGCCCGCCTAAGGACGGATGCTAGAATTAAAACAACCCTTTCGAACGCTTGTCATCTCGCAATTACATCAGTTTGGTTGAACGATTATGAAATAATTATAGCATGCCGACTTTTGCATTCATCCCTCGTTTCTCACATTAATATCCTACACTCAAACAACAACTACATTCCAGTCGCCATAATGGAAAAAGGGAAAATTTATTATGTGTTATAGGCTCAATTAAATTTTGCAGAACTCCACAAAAGTAAAATCACAATCCTCGTGGATTACAACATTCAAAGTTACGTATTTTGTGTGGCTCTTCACAAACTTGTGTCAGGATTTCTTAGCTGGAAATGGAAAAATATGAATGAATGAATGAATACCCCTTAAAGATGGACGTCCGATATGAGCTATGGCACCGCACACAAGCAAAACAAAAATGCCGATGCAGCAGAAGCAACCAAATATAAGTGCAACAATAAATCGGACAATAAGATGATGGCGACACCATCAACATGGATTTATGCTGCTGCACACAATGCTGGGCGCAAAGGATGAAAACCGAAAAAAATGGCAACAAAAAATAATTGTTTAAAATCATGACTTCAGTTTTAACGCAATAACAAATGGACACCGCAGTGATCCAATGCAAAGTAACCCAAATACAAAGGTAAACGAATAAAACGGAATCATGATCATCTGAATCACCGTCATCATCATCATCACGACCATGCTCAACGTCACACTTGCATCAGTGTTTTGCATAGACAATCATTCAACAGCCAGCCAAGAAGCAGCCGATTTTGAGTGACGATTTTACAGCTTAGAGCTATAATTTAATACATCAATCATTGTTGTCGGCTGGTGTTGCCATGTGGGGAAGGTTTTTTGCGTTCAATAGGGATGCAAATATAAGAAACTGACATTGGATATAAGGAATTGCACTTCTTAACTCTATAAACCAAGATACGTCAATAGTTTTGCCGATAACTTTGAAAAATCAAATTCCAAATGTAAGAGAAAATTTAGTTTTTGTTTCCTCCAGTTACATCATTTTGTTTCCTATTTGCATCCCTACCCCGTCAAAAGAAGCAACATAAGTTATGGATAAATGCAGCCTTAAAGCCACAAAGTTCTTCGAATAGTTTTTGATTTTATTTTTCTGGGTCTGTCAGTCACTCAACCAAGCGCAGCAAGCAACAGAAGTTGACAAACGGATGATGCTTTTCTTAGAGCAGACAATTTGTTATCTTTTCTCAAAAATCTTTGCAGAAGCTGTTACAAGGAATTATGCGTAAATATTCTTTTGTGTTGCATGAAAAGGATTGGCTTTTTTGAAAGGGTTCCAGGGACAAATACCATTCTTTTGTTTTGGAAGACAAGATTTTTCCAGATAATCCTTGAAATCCTTAAATGGTTATAAACATCATATTATGTTCATGTATTGATGGACAAGATGTGTGGATGGATATACCTACATTCTGTTTAGCGATTAAGATCGAAAGGAGAACAGAAGTAGGGCCCCGTGAAATAACACCCCTAATTGAAATTGAAAATATGCCAAAAACAGATGCTAGGAAAACGACAACAAAACTTTTGGGGCCCATTTTCATCTCTTTGGGACCTTTTTTCCTTTCAGTTGCTGGTGCTAATTTGTCTTCACAACAAAAGAAAATCAAATTGGGGTCTAAATAATAGTGGGGTCTAATTGCATGTTTTCATTGCACATGTTTGGGGTCCAAATGCAATTCAGTGTTTAACAAAAATAACAAATTTGGGTTTATTTTCGAAAGTTATTATTAAGAAACGAACAAAAATTGTGTCATTTCATAAATTTACCAAGTAAGAGAGGGTTATAGTCATTTAGTGTATAGTAAGCATAACCACGCTAGAGTTCGCAGTTAATGTTTAATACTGACAAATTTTTACATGAGATAAGAATTTTGGTCAAGGAAAATGCCAACAATTTTTGATAATGGGCGGATAGTTCTTAGCCGGTGAATTTTTGTGGGAAAAATATCCAAATTAAATTTTTCTATATATTTTATTTCTAGGAGACATGTTTCGGCAATCTAAGAAAACAAACTTGAATATAGCGGTTAGATAACTGAACTACTGCCTAACATATAAGTGGTTTTTAATTGTTGTGATTTTCTTGCATATAACTACATTTACATTCCATGTTACAAAATGTCACAATCATGATAGAAATGTTTTGAAATTATGAAAGAAGGATTCCCAGGGTTTTAAATTGTTACAAATTACAATGATGTACGGGGTCTTGAAGTTTATGTGATACCTTTGGTAAAAAGTAATATACCTCGAAATATTGGTCTTTTTTCATTGATCGATTTGAAAAAATTAGAACGATATTTTTACAATTCTTTTAATACTTGTTTTGAAAAGAGTGCCGTGTTGGATTGTTTCAATTTTTTTTTTGTCCTTATGTCCCTTGTTACAACGGTGCAATTTTTTGGGCGCCAGGTCCATTCTTCTTGGTAAATTGGTTATAAGTATCGAGTTTACTTATTTTCTTTGTGTCCCAGGCTGAGAGTATATCTCCGTCGGCACAGCTGACTGACTGACACTTTCTAACTTGGTTTAATATTATGTAGTGAAAAAGACCCAATTGGTCATTATAAAATACGGAAAATAATACCTTACTTTTCGAGAAATGACGGAATAGAAAATAATTTTTCTGTAAGCCTCAATAAGTATATTTTTCTTCATGATGGGATCTCTGGGATGGGATGGGATTTAAAAGATCTCATTACGAAGAACAATATACTTATTGAGGCTAAAAGAAAATAATTTTCCAGTTTAGAGTGCATTTATAAATAAAACGCTGTAACTTATTTTTTTAATTATTGTTTTAATTATTGTTTACTATTTCAAACAAAATTCACAGAACTTCCCAACAACCTCCAACGAACAACTTCCTCCCAACAACCTCCTCCGAAAACCTCCACTGAACTTCCGAACAACCTGCTCCGAACAACCTACTCCGAACTTCCCCCTCTCAACACTCTATGCCTTCAACGGAACCCCATAACCAAATTACAGTCAATTAAGGCCGAATATGAAATAAAATCTTCAAAATGAAATGAATCGGAACCTGGATCTATATTCACAATATTTGATGGGGAAGAATTAGATTGTATTAGATTGTATTATTTTTATACCCTCAGCATTTATGCTAACGAGGGTATATACACTTTCATACGGGCAAAATTTGCCTCATCGAAATAATGGTTTTAGACCCCAAGTATGTTTGGACGAAATGTGTTTCAGACAATTTGGAGTCGATTTAGCAATGTCCGTCCGTCTGTCTGTCTGGCTAGCTGGAGCGCACGATAACTTTCGAAGAGATGAACCGATTCGGTTGAAATTATGGCTTTCTTAATATTTTGCCCAAACTTAGTTTTAGTTCAAAGATGGGCTATATCGATCCTTCCGGTACCTCCCACACAAAAGTTCGAAAATGTTCGGAAAATTTGTGCGCACGATAAGTCTTGGAGGGAGCCGATTTGGTCCATATTTTGCACATCGTGAAATTTGTACCTGACTTAGATAAGGTTTCAATATGGACTCAATCGGTCCACTCCTTCGTGTACCTCCCACACAAAATTTCGGAAAAGGTCAGTTTAGGGCCATCCCTCGAATCACTTTGATTTTAGCAACTTGTATTCACTGCCCCCCATACGACGGCACAAGTTTCATCAGGGCAAGTCCATACTTCCTGAGAAAATAGCCTGAAACTTGCAAAAAACCCCTATGACACGGTGTGAAGAGGTTGGAGGGCAAAATAACTCTCGAACAGGTCTGCCGATTCGGTCCAAAGTTTGGTCTTAGTAATATTTTGTCCAAACATAGTTTAAGTTCAAAGAAGAGCCATATCGGTCCACTCCTTCAGGTACCTCCCCCACAAAAGTTCAAAAATGTTCGGAAAATTGTTCGTACGGTAACTCGTGAAGGGAGTGGCCGAATTGGTCCATACTTTACACATCCTAATATATCTACCAGATATAGATCAGGTTCAAATGTGGACGATATAGTGGTCCATTCCATCCGGTACTCGCACACAAAATTTCGGATAAGTTCACTTTAAGACCTGTTCTCGAATCACTTTAATTTTTGTTAAAGCAAATTGCATTCGCTACATCAATTACGATGATAAAAGTTTTTTTCAGAGGCAAGTCCTTCTTGAGCAAACAGCCCGAAGGGTGTTAAAACCCCTATGGCACCATATGTAGTAGCTGGAGATCCACTTCAAAAACTTTTGATCTTTAATCCTAATCAACATTTTTGTCGGTTTAAACGTCCAAAATTTTTAAAACCCCCTAAATATATAGGTTTTTTTTTTTGGAAAAAATTTTGTTTCAATATACACAGGCTGAGGGAATATCTCTGTCGGCAAAGCCGACTGATACTTTTTTACTTGTTATACCGTCCGTCTGTCTGTCTGGCTGGCTGGAGCGTACGATAACTCTCGAACGGATCATCCGATACAGGTCCAAAATTTGGCTTTCGTAATATTTTGTCCAAACTTAGTTCAAGTTCGAAGATGGGTTATATCGGTCCACTCCTTCCGGTACCTCCCCCACACAAGTTGGAAAATGTTCCGAAATTTTGTGCGCACGATAACTTTTGAATGGAGTAACCGATTTCGTCCATACTTTGTCCAACGTGAAATTTCTACCAGACTTAGATGAGGTTCCAATATGGACTCAAACATTCCACTCCTTCGGGCACCTCCCACACAACTTTTTGGAAAAGTTCAGTTTAGGACCTGGCCTCGCTTTTCGTTGTAGCAACTTGTTTTCATTGTCTCTCATACGACGGCACAAGTTTCATCAGGGCAAGCCCATACTTCCTGAAAAAATAGCCTGAAAGTTCAAAAAAACCCCCGTTGACACCGTATGTAGTGGTTGGAGCGCAAAATAATTTTCGAACTTATCTTCCGATTCGACCCAAAATTTGGCCTTGGTAATATTTTGTCCAAACTTAGTGTAATTTCAAAGATAAGCCACTTCTTCAGGTACCTCCACTCAAAAGTTCAAAAATGTAAGTGACCAAAAATGTAAGTGACCATACGATTTCAATACAATTTGTCGACATTTTTCCTTGAGCAAATTCCATCACATTTTCAGAATTTAATCAAAATGTCTGCGTCAAATCGGGTGAAAATATATATGTGATCTATATCAAAATCTGTACCGTTTTAAAATAAGTTTAAAAACTTATTTCTTGTCCAAATTTCGTCAATATTTTTTCCGCCATAGTTTCATAAAAATTAAATAGACATATCTCAAGTTGAAAACCATTATAATGATAATGTGGATAAAACCTTCAAAATACCAATAATCGGGCTGGAACGTTCCATGGAGCCTATACCAAAGTGTGGACCAATATTCACAATTAAATAAAAAATAACAATAAAGTCTTCATAATATCGAAAATCGAGAGATGCCGTCGACATTGTCAGCCAACAATAAGTACTTGTACCAAAATTCATCCACCTACGCCAACTCCTTCTATTTTTGGTTTATATGAACTGGCGACGCAACTCGAGGTACTAGAGTATTATATTAACTTGGGTGGTATTATATTAACTTGCACGCTTAAGGTCGGGGTTCCGATTCCCCGGCCAGGCAACATCAAAACATTTTTTACGGTTGCAAAATACCCCTCAGTAAAGTTGGCGACATTTCCAATAAAAAGTAGGTCCCATATCATTGATCTAAATATGAATCGAGATGAACTCATTGATATGAGAGAATTCTCTCTTGTCCCGTATGGGATGTTGTGGAACAATGTTTGTAGTAGTAAATACAATGTTAACAAGATAGAATTGGCTACAACAATTTAATATAGTCCACTTCCCTGCCAGTATATGGGAGTGAGTTTCTCACTTCCTCTATCAGAAGTAATCGCATTCTGGACTTCTTTTCTATAAAATAGAGATCCTTTATCATTTTACAATAACAAATGTATTACTGTCCCATTTTGAACTTCTTGAATAACTACCTAGTGTCAGAAAAGGAGATCGAAATTCTATTATTGCTTGTTTACCCTAACAATGCTAATACTAACGACTATCGCGTGGGCAGACACTTTCTCTGGCCTATGCAGACACTTCGATTGTTTACGTTCAGTTAAGGCGTGTACAACCTTGAACTAATATAAGACATTAGTCTACCTGATGCTTATGTGGTAAGGTGGTGCAGTGGTAAGCGTGCTCGCTTTGCATTCTTAATGTCGTGGGTTTGATCCCCAAGGCCAGGCAATATCACATTTTTAAAATGACAAAATTAATGAAGACGACAATTTGAATAGTTCTTAAAAAACGAATGTACTTTAAACAAATAATTTGAATAATAAAAACAAAACTAAAAGAATAAGAACAAAGAAAAATAAAAAGAAATATTTTTTTTCGTCCAACCAATTTTATCGCTAAAAGAACTTCTAGAAAGTCTCGAAAGCGGCATTCGCAAGTAGTGTCGTGGACGTGGTTCATTTTTTACCGAACGGTTAGACTTCATCGATTAGAATGCGATAAGGAGGCGATACAGTCAGTGCATTGTCTCAATTTGAACTTCTATATCTCAAAAACGGTAAAACCTACGAAAATATCATAAATGGTGGAGAATTTTCACAGCTACAACATTTTCTTTAGGCCATTTACATAGGACATGCGGTTTCCAAGCAAAATCGTGAAAACCCAAAGAACCCCTAAAATGTGAACTTAAATCGCGATTTATTTGAAAATCCCTCCGTCGATTTTTTTTGTTTCTTGATATTTCTCATCTATGAGCATTGTAGTTTCAGAATCTGCAAAAACTTCTCAGGTGTAAGCACCTTCCATTTAAAATTATTTAAGGCGCACCGTGCACAGTGTGGTGTAGGGTATAAAAAGGTATAAGAAAACATATATGCAAACGGTATATTATACTAAGTTAAGGGACAATTTACAGGATATTTACTATCCTCTGAAGTGTATTATATTCATCCCTATTTTGTTGATCCAATTTCTTTACATTTTTGCAAACAAAAGTAAAAAGTAAGAAGTCTTACTGGTCTTCTCACAAAGGTCTATTAGTATTCTCGTCTTGTTTTTATGAGAAGTCATCCTTGTCTTCTATTAAAGACATTGTGATCTCTATGGGAAATCTTACTGAATACCCTGTGACACAAAATGGAAGTCAAGATCTAGGGGTGGAAAAATTCCTGTTCGGAATTTTGGTAAATTTCGCATAATCTATTAACTATATATGAAATTCGGATGGTTACGCTACTGAATTATGGTATCATATTCGTCGTTGGTCAATGACAGATTCATCCCGACATAACTCAGAAGTCTGACAAACGGCGAACCTTCTTCTAGGATTCATTTAGATGTAGACATTCAAATAAGAGGATCTGTCCGCCAGGAACAGAGATTGTTCATGTGTATCCGAGTTTTCTACACAATCAATATCATATACGAAATTCAATGAAATATATAATCATAGAGTTTTCATGAGAAAGGATCGGGTAAAAGTGATAAAGAACAATGAAAACATGACAATATGGATTTCTTGTCCTAATGGACCGACCCTACATAAAATTTTTTTAGCAACATTTTTGTAGAATGTTTTCATGCACGAAATCTCATCGTCTGCTAATGCTTCAGTTCCTGAAAACATCCATCTGCGTACGTGCTGGGTAGTATACACAATATATCCCAAATATTTCAATAAAATTATCCACTCCACACCAAAGTCCAAATTTTGAGCTCTGGATTATAGTTTAAGTGGTGTTCCCTACTTTTAAATTTCAGAAAAAAGAAAGTATAAATATCATAGAATAGATGGTCAAATTTTTAAGTTGATCGGAACAATATTGCCTTGGTATGGGCGTTGAATGGGAACAATTTATTTTGTTTTGTATGCAGCATATAAACAGTGTTTTTCTTGAAATCGGCCACATAAATATATGACTATTGATTTATTAGTTTTCGAGCTAGAGTTGGCACCGCACAATGCTTTAATAAAAACAGGATTTCGTAGACGGCCTCAAAACTTCGTAACATTTTTCTCTGGCTGATGAAGAAAAAAATCTGCCAAAAAGCTACGTAGTTTTTTTTATACCCTCAGCCTTTAGGCTAAAGAGGGTATTTACACTTTGATACGACCAAAAATGTGCCTCATCGAAATAATGGTTTTAGACCCCAAGTATGTTTGTACGATATCCGTTTCAGACAATTTTGAGTAGATCTAGCAATGTCCGTCCGTCTGTCTGTCTGTCTGGCAGGCTGGTGCGCACGATAACTCTCGAACGGATCAATCGATTCGGTTCAAATTTTGGGTATCGAAATATTTTGTCCAGATTTGATTTAAGTTCGAAGATGGGCCATATAGGTCCACTCCTTCAGGTACCTCCCCCACAAATGTTCAAAAATTGTCGCAAAACTTGTGCGCACGATAACTCTTGAAGGGAATAACCGATTTGGTCCATACTTTGCACATCGTGTAATTTCTACCTAACTTAGATGAGGTTCCAATATGGACTCAATCCGTCCCCTCCTTCGGGTACCTCCCACGCAAAATTTCGGAAAGTTCAGTTTAGGACCTGGTCTCGAATAGCTTTGATTTTTGTTTACGCAAGTTGTATTCGCTGTCCTCTATACGACGCTGAAAGTTTCATTAGGGGCAAGTCCATTGGTTGGTTGGTTTACGTGGTGGCTATAATCTTCATAGCCTCAATTAGTATGTTAAAATATACCGTTTTGAAAACCACACCACTCGGGTAGAGATTGTTATTCCGTTATATGTTGGTAAATTATATCCAGCCTGATAAATTGAGAAACCTCAGAAGGTCCCCCAGACCTAGTTCGGTTGTCTCAGCAAGATCGTGTAGGAACGGTCGTCCAAGAGTTTTAAATCTTCTTTGCAATTGTGCAGGGCAGGAACAGAGGAGGTGTTCAACCGTTTCTTCCTCTTCTTCGTTTCCGCAGCTGCGACAGTAGTCATTGTGTGGAATATGTAAGCGCTTTGCATGGTTACCAATGGCCCAATGACCGGTTAGCACCGCAATTAGTCTTGCCAGGTTCCGTCGATTTTGGCTAGTCAGGAACTTTGTACGTTTGATGTTGTAGTGTGGCCATGTAGATTTTGATATTTTGCAGGTTTCAGTCTTGTCCCATCTGATCTCTGCTTGTGAAAGATAGTATTTGAAGATATCCCCTTTAACTACTCCCATTGGTGTTGCGACTGACGCCCTTGGAAGTTCGTTGGAGGCAGATCCCGCTCTAGCTAGTTCGTCTGCTTTTTCGTTTCCAACAAGACCCTTATGACCTGGGATCCAAGTAAGAACTACTCTGGTCAGAAGCCCTAGCTTAGCAAGTTCTTCTTTACATTCCTTCACCAGCTTTGATGAGACAATGTTTGACTTCAATGCTAGGAGCGCCGCTTGACTGTCGACAAAAATTCCTATTGAGTTTGGTGAGGGGTGCTGTAGAAGTATATTACAAGCTTCCTTTATAGCCAGTATCTCCGCCTGAAAAACACTGCAATCTTCAGGTAGCTTTGTGGATTTAGATATGTTTGCTTCTTCCGAGTAGACACCAGAGCCGACTCCACAATTCATCTTAGAGCCGTCCGTGTATACACTGATGTCGTACCCCGTCAGTGGAGTTCTATTTTTCCATTCTTTCCTGCTTGGAAATTTAACTTTAAAAGGCTGATCAAAAGTTATTGCAGGTGTGCAGTAATCAGCATTAGTTGCTATTTTTCTTGGTAGTTTGAGAAACACACAGGCATGTCCGTAAGCTCTGTCTCTCCACGTTCCTAGAGCACGTAGCCTTGCAGCATTGCAGGCCGCAGTTGCTTTGATGTGTAGATCTATTGGCAGTATATGCATCATTGTATTGAGGGCTTCAGCCGGACAAGTTCTCATTGCCCCTGTCACCCCGATGCATGCCGATCTTTGTATGCTGTATAGTTTTCTCTGAATTGTTTTCTTTCCCACTGTTGGCCACCAAACTAGTGCTCCATATGTGAGTATTGGTCTTATTATGCTGGTGTACATCCATAACACCATTTTGGGTTTGAGACCCCAGCGGCTCCCAAACATTTTGCGACATGTGTAGTATGCAACGGTTGCTTTATGAGCACGATGTTCCATGTTACGTTTCCATGACAGTTTTGAATCTAGGATAACGCCTAGGTATTTGGCGTGATCTGATAGTGGTATTTCTTGACCTCGTAGTCGAGGAAGATTGGTGATTGCATATTTGGTTTTTGTAGTAAATAGCACCATCTCAGTCTTCCCTGGATTCACCCCCAGACCACTACTTGTGGCCCAAGTATCCAGTGATTTCAGGGCTCCGCTCATGATGTCACTCAGCACGGACGGAAATAAACCAGAGACGAGCATTACCACATCGTCCGCATAAGCAACCACCTTAATCCCCATATGGTCAAGTTTGCTTAGGATTTCATTAATCACAAGGAGCCAAAGCAGTGGCGAGATCACCCCTCCCTGTGGGGTTCCTCGATTTACGTGCTTCGACAGCATGCTATTTCCCAGTGTGGCATTAATGACTCTACTCTGCAGCATGGTGGTAATCCAACCACTGATGAATGGTTCCACGCCGAAGTTATATAGAGCTTGTTCTATTGCTGAGGTGCTAACGTTGTTGAAAGCGCCTTCTATATCCAAGAAAGCGGCTAAGGTGTATTATTTGTGCTCCAAGGACATCTCAATAGTCCTAACGACTTCATGTAGGGCTGTGTCTGTCGAGCGTCCTTTAAGGTAAGCGTGTTGACTTGAAGATATGTTATTTGAGTTCTCCATCTTTTCTCGAATATACACGTCGATGAGCCTTTCGAGTGTTTTAAGCAGAAATGATGAGAGACTTATGGGTCTAAAGTCTTTAGCATTTTCGTGACTACGTTTTCCAGCTTTGGGTATGAAAACAACCTTTACCTGTCTCCAACTCGTAGCGACGTAGTTTAGGGATAGACATCTACTGTAGATGTGTACTAACCAAGGGTTAATTATGCTGTCCGCGCTTTGAAGCATTTTTGGTATAATACCATCTGGCCCCGGAGATTTGTAGGGAGAGAAGCTATTAATAGCCCATGTGACTTTACTCGGACTTATTATCTTTTCGGCTTCAATGTTGTCTTTATTTATAGCTGTATTGGGTTGCTCTTCGATGGTTCTATCCGTGCAACCGGGGAAGTGCGTCGTAAGAAGGATTTCAAGAGATTCGGCCGAGTTTTCTGACCAGGTACCGTTATTTCTCTTTATGTATGTGGGATTCGAGTGACCCTTTGCCATAACTTTGCTTAGTCTGGCTGTATCTTTGGTGCTATCTAGAGATCCACAGAATTCAATCCAGGATTGCTTTTTTGCCTTGGCTATTGCTTTTTTGTATTCCTTAAGCTTATCCTTATATGGCTGCCAGGATCCGCTTTGGTAGCTGACGTTGAATGCTTTTCGTGATTGTTTTCTTAGCCTTGATAGCTCGGACGTCCACCATGGTGGATAATGTTTCTTTGAGCGCGTCAGTGGGCATGAGACTTTAAAAGCTGTATCTAAGAATTTTTCTAGAATGGATACAGCTTTTTCTATATCTGCTGTGGTTTCATCTGCATGTGGAATATTTGGAAGTTTGTCTTTCAGAACCCTTTTGAACTTTTCCCAGTTCGTTCTTTTATGATTGCGAAAACATTTAGTGGGTGTTGCCTTTTCTGATATGTTGAATAGTATCCAATTGTGATCTGAGAAGGACCTGTTATCGGATACTATCCAGTTATCTATTTCAATTTGTCGTCTGTCTGATACTAGCGTGAGATCGATGACCTCCTGCCACCCCCTAAAGTTCTCCGAGCTTGGAAATACAAAAGTTGGGTTAGTACCTCTATTGCATATTGTGAGGTTGTTAGTATTTATGAAATCTAAAACTGACTCACCTCTGTCGTTTGTTTCAGTGCTGCCCCACAGGGTATGTCTTGCGTTAGCGTCGCAGCCAATGATTATAGTGTCGTGTGGTAGAATGGCCCCATGAAGCTCGAGACCTCGCTTGGTGGAGCTTCCCTTGAGTGGGCCATGTAGCAAGAGGCAATAAGGAACTGCTTACCGTTTTCCAGTTCCACTCTTGCAACGGTGAAGTCCGCTGTGCTAAACTGGGGACATAAGAAAGCGTTTATGGTGTTTTTAACAATTAAACATGATCTAGGCTTACCATTATCCTTCATGTATATGGTCTTGTAACCTCTGTTATCCAAGCCTTTTACTACGTTATCGTAAACGTAGGGCTCCTGGATGATGCCTATGTCTAGATCCTTCTCAACCAGAAGGATCCGCAGGTTATCTGAAGCGATTCTCGAGTGCTTCAGATTGATCTGCACGACCTTAAACATCATTTTTATTGGGTGAAGATGTGGATGGCCCCTCTAGCTGCATGTTGTCAAGCAGCTTACCGGCATCGTCAATGTCAACCTCATCGTCTTCGCCATTCGGGCCATGTGGGCGTAGTATTTTGACTTTGGCTTCCCTTATGCCAAAGAACAACTTGTTCCCCAATCTTTCGAGAGCCTCTACTCCGGCCTCAGTAATTGAGAGAACTAAGCTCATGCTGTTATTGTTAGGTGGCTCTGTGGCGATTACGGACCACTCGTCCATCGGAACATCTTTGTTCATCTTCGCCAGACATTTCAGCAGCTTGGTTCCGTCGCACTCTATCTTGGGCAACCAAACTCTGGCACGAGGTCTCATCGGGATTTCTTGGGCCGGGATCAGCCTCAGGCCGATGCCGTCCCAAGCATCGCTAAGCTTAGCTATGCTTTTTTCTAGAAATTCCTTCGAGTACTCATCCATACATTTGATCACCCTGTAACCACGATGTACCTCGCTAGAGTCGAAATGGGGTACAGGAGAATCCTCGTTTGCTAGAACGTGTTCCATAACAAGTTCCGACAATTTGGTTTCTACAGTACCCCATTCCGCAGTGGTGATAGGGGACAGCTTACCCTCCTTTTCGTTGGCTACGGCAACCAACATGTTGTCCTTAACAACTTCATTGAAGGGTCGTTTTGTTGTAGATGAGGCTGTGGTGTTGTGTTTTAACTTCTTTCTCTCGAATCGCTTCGGTTTTTGTTGTAACATCTTGTATTTACCACCTCCCATACGACGGTACAAGTTTTATCTGGGGCAAGTCCATACTTCCTGAGAAAATAGCCTGAAAGTTACAAAAAACCCTATGACACCGTGTGTAGTGGTTGGAGCGCAAGATAACTCTCGAACGGATCTGCCGATTCGGTCCAAAATTTGGCTATCGTAATATTTTGTCCAAACTTAGTTCAAGTTCAAAGATGGATTATATCGGTCCACTCCTTCCGGTACCTCCCCCACAAAAGTTCGAAAATGTTCGGAAAATGTGTGCGTACAATAACTCTTGAAGGGAGTAACCGATTTGGTCCATACTTAGCACATTGTGAAATTTCTACCAGACTTAGATGAGGTTCCAATATGGACTCAATCGGTAAACTCCTTCAAGTACCTCCCACACAAAATTTCGGAAAAGTTCAGTTTGGGACCTGCTCTCGAATCGCCTTGGTTTTTATTGTAGCATCTTGTATTCACTGTCCCCTATACGAAGGTACAAGTTTCCTCAGGGGCAAGTCCATACTTCCTGAAAAAATAGCCTGAAAGTTGAAAAACAAACCCTATGACACCATGTTTATGGGTGGATTTGGCCTTCGTAATTTTGTTTCCAAACTTACTTTAAGTTAGTAGATAAGCAATATCGGTCCACTCCTTCAGGTACCTACCCCACAAAAGTTCAAAAATATTCGAAAAAAATTGTGCGCACGATAACTCTTGATGGGAGTGACCGATTTGGTCCATACTTTACACATAATATCCACCAGATATAGATCAGGTTCGAATATGTACTATATTTGTCCACTCCATCCCGTACCTCCCACACAAAATTTTGGATAAGTTCACTTTAAGACCTGCTATTGAATCACTTTGATTTTTGTTGAAGCTACTTACATTCGCTGCCTCAATTACGATGGTAAAAGTTGTTTCAGGGGAAGTCCATACTATTTGAGAAAACAGCCCGAAGGGTGTAAAAACCCCCTATGGCACCCCCATGGTCTATGTCGGTCCATTCCTTTAAGTACCTTTTCCGCAAAATTTTTGAACTTTAATCCTAATCAACATTTTTGTCGGTTCATACGACCAAAATTTTGAAACCCCCTAAATACATAAGTTTTTTGTGCAAAAAGTGTTTCAATTTGCACAGGCTGAGGGTATATCTCTGTGGGCCAAGCCGACTGATACTTTTTTACTTGTTTCTGCATATTTTATTTTTAGTGGCATAGGTATTCGTTCTCGGAGTCGACCCGGAGTCGTGAAAAAAACTCGTCTGGAGTCGGAGTCGAGCCAAAAATACCTCGACTCCGAAACCCTGGTTATAACATAATGCGGTACACATTTTGGTTGAAAATTTTATAATAACATATACAAGATGTTAGTTAAATCATTGAAGTGAACAAAAGTTTCAGGTTTTAATATTAACAGAATATTCATATGAAAGCATTCGCTTCCATAATATTTAACTCACTCTTAGAATTTTTGAGTATCTTACAAAACTTTCAGGTTTCTAATATGAACAAAATATTCATGTGACAACATCCACTCTCTGCAAATTTTAACTAATAATCTTCTATCTCACCATCACATTTGTTGTCATCATACTAAAGTTTCAGGTTTCAATTAACGAAATATTCAGGTGGTGGAGAGTATGTGCTCTCTGTAAAGTTTAACTAATGAGTTGGTTTCTCACTCTCACAATTTGCAAATGTTGAGTTTGTTTCTTAAGTATTTTATTAAAGAGATTCTAAATAAAGATAATGTGATAATAATGTTCTATTTAGTAATAGCAATGAAATGAAAATGCTGTGAAACGAACATAATAACCTTACGATAACAGTTTTTATTTTATTTCAAGTAAATCAGTGATACATAATGCATCAATAATTTAGGTTTAAAGATCTTAAAAGATCCGAAAATGTATATTGCAACAAATTAAATGTTATTTTGTTAATTGGAGAATAATCAATGCTATCGAATCTGTCTGTTTATGGTTCTTCTACGTTCATTACGTTCATTACTTTTGATATTTTTGTTTTTATATAGTGGTCAGTCAGATAAATTGATGTTTTGTACTTATTTTAACGACTTTTTAACATTACTGGGATTTCATAGTCCACTTGAGAAGTCAGTTTGACTAATATAAATCCTGGGCTTTCCACCTAAATAATTCGTCTTATATTCGTACAATACAGCATTGTCTAAAATATGTGTAAATTTACTCGTTGATATTCTACATAATACTGAAGTAACCCCATCATACAAACATCTTTCCGGTTCTGCGGAAGTTCCCTTCACTGAAACTTAATCTGACATGTCATTGATTACGCAAAATGCTTTTAAGGAAACATGGCATCATTAAAAAAACATTACTTAAATACAACAGAAGTTTATTTAATTAAAATAGAATTCCATTTAGGTGTCAGTTGGTCGGGTTTGTCGTCGTTCACCTGTCACTGCAAAACAACAACAATAATCCCTCTTACCGTTGCCAATCGTGAATTTATTGTTTCATTTACGGTTTTGCAAATCAATTGTTTTGACTGACATTTAAGTGCAATGCTAAATGAATTAAAATTCATTCATTCATAGCATTGAATTGCTTTTGTTGTTGTGGTATTCAAATAAGACACTGCAGAACAAAACATTCAATATAAATATTCATTTATTGTGTAGTACTAGTAATGCATTATCTTGGTGCTGTCACTCAAGGTAATGAATTCCAGAAGGGATCAGAATATAATGTGCGCTACCTACACATATTTACTAATGTGCCAGACCAACAAAGTTCGAAGGTGTTGGTTGTTGTATTAAAAAACTTGATTCTGATTGGTGTTTTTTCTAATTTAGATATGCAAATGTACAATAAAACAAAACATAAACATTATACATTATGTACATGTCGAGGAAAAAATATACAATTGCAAAAATATTATTATTTTTTTTATAAAATATTGATTAATTCAAATCTAAAACAATTTATCATAATTTAAGTGTTCTTTTTCAATATAGTTTTGAACTATTGGTTCCGTATATCAATCAACATGTCAAATCGATTATAGTCTTAAATACACATTAAACATTTTATAACGCAATTATCTGTCAATTAAATGATTCAATAATTTGTACAAGGGAGGTAATTAATATATTGGCGATCCGGTGCATCAATCATTGATATGCGCACACTACACAATATTAATTCGAGCTGACGATTGATGTTTGGGTATAAAAAGTTTTTTGTTGAAGTAGTTATTGAAAAATAACTTCGGTGGAGAATATCCACAAGCAAGAAACAAGGGAACTGATGAGAGCTTGTGGCGAGTATCGAAATTAGTCTTCCCTCCCTTGCCCCTTGGCGAACACTGCCAAACTTTTTCCACTAATAAATTAGTTGTTTTAAAATATTAAAACAACAACAATGGGATTAAGCCAGACCCATCAAAATTTGAAGGAAGGGGTTCCATGCGATGACGTGATTTCATGGCATCTTTTGCATTGGTTCAAACGAAGTTGAGATTTTACCCAGAAAATTTGAAGGAAGGTGTTCCATGTGATGACGTGATTTCATGGCATCTTTTGCATTGGTTCAAAGGAAGTCGAGAAAGATCCGATCTTTGCATTAGCATTTGAACCTATGCAAAGGAAGTCGTGAGAGATCCGATCTTTTCATCAGCATTTGATCTTTTCATTAGCATTTGAACCCATTCCATCGATCAAATAGAGATGAATTTTGTGTTTTTATTTATACACATTTGTCTAAATATATGTATAAGATTAATTATTTAAATAGGCTTGATGTTGACGGAGATTCGAAATCACAACAAACGTTGTTAAAATTCTCGTCGTAATGATAATGTCATTCCAAAGGGTTGGTGAAAATGACATGCCAAAGCATTGGTGGAAATGACATGTCAAACCATTGGTGTAAATGACATGCTTTGGATCCAAAAATGAATAGCATCTTTTGGGGTCCACGCTCATATAAAATTCATCGATGAAGATGCTAAAAAGATGACATGCCAGATCACTTTCACCCATGTTTGAATGGCATCTTTGGCATCGAACATTTTGCTGGGGACTATTAAAAAAAAAAAAAAACGCCACCAATGTTCTATTAATTATTACTGTCTATTCCATTAATTCAAAAAAAATCGTTGTTTCGTATTTCCTATGTTTCACAAAGATGAATACTTTCAAAAGAAGACGAGACAGTTACTGTATTGTCCAGAAGAAAATTGCTCCAAAAACCATGGACATATTTATGTAGACGGAAAATATAATACATACATATGTTTCCACAAACTTACCAGAAGGGACAAAAGCGGCCTCTCTCATATCAATGAGTGCACTCCAATTCACATTGCCGTAATGATATGGGACTCGGTTTTTATAGCTACCCAGCAAAATTTTCGATGTGAAAGATGCCATTTAATCATGGGTGCAAGTGATCTAGCATGTCATCTTTTTAGCATCTTCATCGATGAATTTCATATGCGCGTGGACCCCAAAAGATGCTATTCATTTTTGGATCCAAAGCATGTCATTTACACCAATGCTTTGACATGTCATTTTCATCAACGCTTTAACATGTCATTTCCACCAATGTTTTGGCATGTCATTTTCACTAACCCTTTGCAATGGAATTACCACGAGAGTTTTACCAACGGTGGCTGTGATTTCGAGTCTCCGACAACATCAAGCCTCTTGTAAACAATTAATCTTTTATATTTAGAAAAATGTGTATAAATAAAAACACAAAATTCATCTCTATTGGATCGATGGAATGGGTTCAAATGCGGATGAATAGATCGGATATTTCACGACTTTCTTTGCATGGGTTCAAATGCTAATGAAAAGATCGGATCTTTCACGACTTCCTTGACATTGGTTCAAATGCTAATTAGAAGATCGGATCTTTCACGACTTCGTTTGAACCAATGCAAAAGATGCCATGAAATCACGTCATCGCATGGAACCCCTTCCTTCAAATTTTGCTGGGAAATTCCGGACGGCGTGAATTAAGGCACCCTGATTAGAGAAGTTTTACATAACAGAAATACTCTAGAAAAATACACGAATCACGAAAAACTGCAATACAAATTTAGGAGATAAAAAGTCGTTAAGTTCGGCCGGGCCGAACTTTTTATACCCTCAACCATAAAAAAAGCCTTTATTAAAATTGAATAACACTGTGACACAAAATGGAACTCAAAGTCTGGGGGGTGGAAAATTTCTTTTGGAGATGAAAGCCCTTGATGAGTTTACTAATATGCCAAAAGGAAAAAAATGTAATCTAGTGGTACTTTCAATACGGTTCAAGAAATAAAGGACGAAAAGGACATGAAAGGCATTGAGTTAGAAGAATGAAATGTTCTACAAAAAGATTCGCCAATCGATTTGACTGAAGACATGTCACCCCAAAACGAAGCTACAACAACGCCAAACAGAGATATGAAGCTATTTTCCCAAGTACTACAGGGAAAAAATAAAAAACTTCATCGCGCGATATCTCAGAAACTTGACCTATGGCGAAAATTTCCTTTTGGCTTCTTAGTATACTCATCAAGGGCTTTCATCTCCAAAAGAAATTTTCCAACCCCAAAAATGCTGCTGCACAGTGTAATTAGTTTCCTTTCATAATTTTCTAAAAAATCTAAAAATAATGTGTTCAGCCAGGTAAAAGGTAAAAACAACAGGGCTATATCACAGTGTCGACATTTATTTATAATTTTTGGTGCAAAAGTTTTAAAACTGCAGGGAACTTCAAAAGTAAAATAAGGTGTAGTTCCGTTAAACAATGTAGCTAAGGTCTCAAAATACCGAAAATCGGGAGGTACCATTATATAAGGGGTTATAATAAAACATGGACGTATATTCACGATTTTTGGTGGATAAATTTGCACTGAGAACCTCATATGTCAATTACAGCTAGTTCGGTTAAAAATTAAACCTAAAACCTCAAAATATCCAAAAATCGGAAGTTACCGTTATATGGGGCTTTACCAAAACATGGACCTATGTTTACGATATTTGGTGGAGAAGTTTAGTGGCCACTGAGAACCTCAAATGTCCAATTACAGCTTCTTCGGCTAAAAATTGTAGCTACAATCCTCAAAATACCGCAAATCGGGAGATGCCTTAATATGGGGGCTATACCAAAACTTGGACCTATACTGACGATTTTTGGTGGAGAAATTTCGTGGCCACAGTGAACCTCAAATGTCAAATTACAGCTAGTTCGGTTTAAAATTTTAACTAAAATCTTCAAAATACCGAAAATCAGGAGGTACCGCTGTATGGGGGCTATACCAAAACATAGACCTATGTTGACGATTTTTAGTGGATAACGTTTCTAATCACTGAGAACCTAAAATGTGAAATTACAGCCAGTTCGGTTAAAAATTTTAGCTAAAATCCTCAAAATATCGAAAATTTGGACGTACCGTTATATAGGGTGTATACCAAAACATCGACCTATGTCCATCAATTATTTTAATATAATTTTGATGATCACTGGGAACCCTAATTGTCAAATTATAGCTAATTCGGTTTGAGAATTTGAAAAAAAACGTCAAAATACTTGAAATCGGGCGGTACCGTTATATGGGGTCTATACCAAAACGTAGATCGATATAGCCCATCATCGAACTTGATCTGCCTGAAAACAAAATACGCACCTTCCGGAAAATTCAACGTTCAGTCTCAATTTTTGTGGATGCGAGTGTTATTACCACAGACGGACAGAATTTTACCTTTATCAAGAATATATGAGGCGCTCAGCGCCAAAACGGTCTAACCCACATGCCCAAAAAAACCAAACTGACTGTAAATATTTAACTGAAACCTTTTGAAATAAATTCTAAAAAATTGCATATTGCATTATTTTAGGAGGTACTATATTACCTATGTTATTCAATGCAATATGGATTTTTTTAGTATTTATTTCAAAAGGTTCTGGTTAGATCTTTATAGTATGTTTGATTTGTTTGGGCATGTGGGTTAGGCCGTTTTGGCGCTGAGCGCCTCATATATACTTTCTAGGGTCGCAAATGATAAGAGAGGGCTATAGTCGGACGGGACCGACCATGTGATACCCTACACCACTTCCTCTGGGCACTAGTTTTCCACGGAACTTATTTCATATGATTGCAACACGTTTTATTGCATTATTTATTATTGATTTAATTTTCATCAAACGAGAGGTCAAGTGTTGGTTTCCAATTTTCGTGTTCGTAATTTGTCGGAATATGGCCCAGAATTAAAAATTTGGACCAGCAATTAGATTAGAATATTTTTCCTACAATGCACAGTGGATCCACACATTGGCCAAAAATAAAAAAAATTAATGTCAAAATTTTGGTACAACATCTGGAAACTATGACAGCTATGACATGGACCTTTTTAAAATTATATTAGTTTTGTTTCATTTGTACGCGGGCTTCTTCAGAATAGCTTCAAAAGTCAGAACATTTGACTAATATTTTTTGTTGTGAGTACAACCTATATTTTAAGTGCAAGTAAATATATTCAAAATATCGCGAAACTAATACGTATAGCTAAATATTGTAGTGGATTTTGAAGGGGAAGGTAATAGCTTAATTTTCATTAAAAATAGTGTTTTAGCGTGTTGTGGAATTCTAGTTAGCTGCATATTTTCTTAGTGTATTTTGTAATGCCAATTCGATCATATACTTAAATTTGACATAAGGTTTTAGTCATGATGCCCACCAGTGCCTACCTCGGGAATAATTTTCCAAAGTATGTAGGTCATGGGTTTAAGATTATTCAGTATTAGAATCAGCTGCCATCTAGTGCCAGACTATAAATGGTGGCTGACTAAAGATGCCCTAGAATAGGGTTTCTATGTATAAATTAACGTATAACTCTGTTATCTGACCACGTACATTAACATAATTGGCATCAGTGGCAAGATGAAGAAATCTTCTTCCAAATTTGTCTTATGTTGGCGGTACGTGCCTTCCAGAAAGAACGCTATAAGATCAATATTAAAAATTTTACCAATTATCGGACAAAAATGTTGATTTTTTTAATCCGCTAAATTGGTTGGATTTTATGTTGTTTTGGAGATTGTTTTGTTTCCCCAAGCCTAGTTTTGCTTAATAAGATAATCGGGAGCTTTGTTCATGTCATTTTTTATTACAGCATAAAACAATTCTTACCGTGTACCCCCTCCAGAGGGGAAAGGGGGGGGGGGGGGGGGGGGGAGAATGTTACGCTCGTGGTTTCTTAAAGCACTCTCCGCAGCACCACAAAGCTGTAACCGGCACATTGGCTTGATTTTTACACTCTAAATATTTTTGGCCACTTTCTCCATACAAGTGGATCCACTGTGCAATGGTCAGTATGGCCCGCTAATACTATTCGATCATTTATCAAAATTATTGGCATTTTCCTTGACCAAACCTCTTACTTCGTGCAAAAATGTATCAGTATTAAAATATAACTGCGACCTCTAGCGTGATTATGGTTACACTACACACAATTAAAATTGTATGATCCCTGTATATAGTAGGCTGTAACTATGTTATCTAACCAAGTACATCAGCACAATTGGCATCAATGTCAAGAGTTCCTCTTCTAAATATACTTTACGGTTCAATTGCAAGCTTCTGTCGCTTCGATCAGACCATCATTGCGACCTATAGAACCCCTACGAAATAGGATAAAAATTTTGTTTTTAGTTCATTCCACTCAATGAATATTTCACGATCACCACCAAAAACTAATCGTTTCTATTCTGGTGTAAACCAGACCTACATACAAAATTTCGTGATGATTTGTCCATAATTGTTGCCTGGAGTTTGATTATAATTTGAAATGAACGGACGGCCACTTTTCTCAAAATCGCTTTACCTCGTCGATATATGAATTTTGGTATACCACATGGGAGGTCCACGGCGAATACTTCGCGGTGTAACATAAAATTTCGGAACCAACTAATACAATTTTTTTACAGCAAAAAGTGCTGAAATTTGCAAATATATTTTAGATTTTAAATCTGCCACAGATTTAAAAAATTGTTGACATTGATGACAACATAGGACAGTACCCTTTCAGTTTTTCGATCGTATAAGAATTATAATTCGCATCAATCACTTTCAATCTCTTAAACTTTCGAAAACATTAAGAGAAAAATTCAGACTACTAAATTTATAAAAAAGAGCTGTGACCTCGTAGAGACATTTTTGGTTAGATTGCGAATTCAGCTCAGTTTTTCTCGACTACGGAATGGGTTTCGAGGATAAATCCAACACGTCCTGCTAAAACGACATTTGCTTTGAATAACGTTGTAGTTCACTTTTCGAATAACAAAACGTATATGTGTATAATCAGTATCAAACCTGCATATGAACCTGGTAGGTTCGGCCGGACCGATTTTTTATACTCTACACCACGAGTTGTATTGAAATAATATAGAACAACTAGTTTCCTTTCGTTTATGAAAGTGCTAAATTAAATTACTTAATTTATATTCTCACTTGATACGCACGCCCACCGTAATGTACTACTGCAGTGTCCGCCCGTTATGTTGGTTTTTGTAAATTTCAAAGATGCAACAAGTTCTGTGCGGATTCCGACCTTATATAGCGAAAAAGTCCCACTTATCGCTTCCTGTCTAGTCATTGATCCACAAACAACCCAGGCGGGACAAGGGAGACTTCTCTCATATCAATGAGATGAGATGACGATGTAATCAGATGACTTATTCTTTTAAACATCCTTATAGGAGAGCTTTTGAAAACAAGCGGCGATACAATTTATACTACAGTTGTACAGAACCGGCTAAAAATAATCTAAATCGAATATCGATAGTTTTTATTTCGTATTTTGTAATTGTCCACCGAATGGACTAAAAAACTCCGTAAATACTTTCTTCATATGCCTTTTTGTGTCGGAGATATAAATGAATTAAATAAATTTCATTATTTCGAACTGAAATTTTTATCAATGGGTCCTAGTGGCCAAAACAGGCTAACAAAAATATTACAGGTGCAAGTTTTCGCGTGGTTCCCATGTAACGAATTTACTAAATCCCTCGACTTAATTTAAGGCGTGAATAATAGCCTTGTTTTAGAAATTTATATTATAACAATATTTTCTCACTTTTGAATACATTTTTTGTTCTCCAAAATTAGTCATGTTTTTTTAGCTTTTTTTCTCATTAAGAACCGCGAAAACGGAAAAAATAGGTTGAGATTCGAAAAATTTGCAATATTTAGAAGCTATTTGCATCTTTAAATTCTTAAAATGATATTACGATTTTTTTGATTTTTGTCGTTGGGCGCATCCACTCCCACTTTGTAGGAAAAATTATACAAACATATTTTTAGCCAATATATAGATTTCAAACGTTTAATGTGGGAGCAAACAAGAAAAAATAGCAGCTTAAAAAAATAGCTAGTCTGGATTTACGTTTTGGTATAGCCCCCATATAACAGAACCGACTATGGATGGATTTAGCCAGATTTTCCAAACGACGAATCGTACTTTTTGGTTTTGAGTAATGAACAAATAAAATACCTTAATACACAAATTATCAATATTAACTCACGTTTTGAGAGGCAATCCCAACAAAAAAACTATAACAGTTTTATTATCATTTTTATACCCTCCACCATATGGAGGGTATAATTAAATTTGTCATTCCGTTTGTAACACATCGAAATATTCGTCGGAGATTCTATAAAGTATATATACTATTGATCAGCATAAAATTCTATGTCGATTTAACCATGTTGAAATCAAGATACAGCTCGCAATTTTAAAGATAGAGAGTCAATATTTGGTACAGAAGTTTTTATTACTTGCAGGATGGTTGGTATTGAAAATGGGATATATCGGTCCACGTTTTGATATAGCCCCCATAGAACGGTACCTCCCGATTTTCGGTATTTTTAAGGTTTTAGCTTCATTATCCTACCAAAATGGCTGAAATTTGGTACGTAATCTTCTTTAGGGGTATAAAACGTTCCCCCAGAATTTTGTTGGTATCGGTCCACGCCTTCATATAGCCCCCATAGAACGGTACCTCCCGATTTTCGGTATTTTAAAGGTTTTAGCTTCATTATCACACCGAAATGGCTGAAATTTGGTAGTCTACGTTGGTGGTATAAAACTTTCCTCCGGAACTTTGTCTGTATCGGTCCATGCCTCCATATAGTCAGTCTTCCAAGAGTTATAAAACATTCCAGACGAGTATTATCAGTATATGTCCACGTCTTCCTATATCCCCATAGAAGCGTACTTCTTGATTTTCGGTATTTTTTAAGTTTTAGCTACATTCTCTAACCGAAATATAGGAAATTTGGTATTCAGTCATCTTTGAGTCTAAAAACTTTCCGTCAGAAATTTGTCGGTATAGATCGACGTTTTGAAATAGCCCCCATAGAACGGTGCCTCACATTGTTTTACCGAAATTGCTGAAATTTAGTATTAAGTCTTCTTCATACACGAAAGAAAACTAATTATTCCATTTTACTTGAATACACCTTGTGGTGGAGGGTATAACAAATTCGGCCCGGCCGAACTTAACGCCGTTCTTACTTGTTGAAAATAATAAAGGAAAACAAGAATTTGATGTCTTAAAAGGATATTAATTTCATTCAAAATAATATGTGATGATATACATTTTTCGATTTTTGACTACGTGCGAAACCACTGTGCATCGGCGGACGCCTCTTGATCATACAATTGACACAATACTCGTACTAATCAACACAAATATTGATAAAAAACTAATGAACATTTGTCATGTTGACACACTTGTCGATTGTAAATATTGCACAAAATGTCTTGCTGCAAATCAACGGTTTCAGTCTTACCACGCATTAATGCTACTCACATGAAACTTTTGAATTTCGCGGTAAAAGTATGTAATTAAATATCAAATCAATAACACTGGGGATGATGTTGTCTATTGCAACAGTTTGGTAATTTGACTACTAAGTTAAAGTTGTTAGAAGCTCGCCAAATTGAGAGATGAATGTGTGGACTTAGTGAATGACAAAATTTGAATGTTGCAACATAACTATACCTGAATATAGTCAAGAGAACAGTGTACCGACTGAAGAATAACATTGCAGCAGAGACCAATTGATTACCGGTTGAACCGTTTAAGAACGAAATCGGCACTGTGATAAAATGTTGGAAACTTATTATACTATACCTAAGCAAAATTTAATATAGAAAATACCTTTTGAATTTCTCGTTACTAGCCCATTATTTTAACAAAGGTATATAGAAGGCATTCTATATCTAAAACACCTTCTAAAAATCCTACTACTGACTGTTGTTCTAACCATAGAAGATTCTCATTTAAAATTCGTTTATACTGAATACTACATACTATAATTTATAATTCACATAAACAATGTTGATCCTGCTGAATTTCATCCCTTTCTAATTTTGCTTTGCCGACCTCCGAAGAAACAAAAAATTATATATTTGTTAGCTTTCATTTTTTCGCATGTTCGATGCACAGCATACATGTTACACCCCATACTGGAAAAAAGTAAACAGTTGACGTTTTACAAGCATTAAAATAATCCACACCATCATACCAAGGCAAAGAAACGCAACTGTAAAGGAAGAAACACCAAAAAACACAAAATGTGCCAACAATAAACACCCAACAACCAAAGAGATCGATGTGCCTAGGCTGCTAGAAACCTACACACTGTTGTATATGTATCAGTATAAATACAAGTATGTAACATAAGGAATACAAGAGAATTGCTTACATGTGTGCTGATCTTGTAATTGATTAAACATGAAACATGTAAGGTAAAGGAGAAGAAACCACAACTGCAACAACAGCACCAAACTTAAAATCAAAATCCCAATGAAAGGCTGGCTGCCTACAAGAAGCGGCGATGGTCAACATCCCTCGACCACAAAACCACAGTAAAATGAAACATAGTAAAGTTCAAAATGAAATTGAAAACACAGAGTTGCAGCAGCAGCATTAACTGCAGATGAGTTACGTTTTCAAGAAACATAGGAATAATGGTCAGTAGAAAACTATGTACAAAGATATTTTTCATACAGTTATAGGAAATGTAAGTGCTACTCTTAACCATAACCACTACTAACATGAAATAAGTCCTCAAGGAATCTTTGCCATTTCACATATAAAAATTGTTGCACGAATATGAAAAACAGAAACGCAACGAAACCAACAACTATCAAATTGTTCTGCGTCGTGTTCTCTCTGTGGGGATTGTAAGTGAGCTCTTGCAGTTTTCGCCTGGTTTTCGTCTGGTACTACATTGAACAAGAGTTCACACTAAGTAGGATATGTATTTGGTGACATAGTAAACATTAAGGAATGGGACCTCTTGAAGTTGTTCATACACTGAGGATTTCTGAAGAAACTGTCAACTGAATACTACCTCTTGCAAACACGAAATAGCCCATTGATGATCTGTAATGTAAAGAGGACTTTTATCAATAGAAAATCTTTAAACCTGCCTAAGACCTGTTGAGAATTATCTACCTGCAGAATGTATCCTAAATATACAGATACTAATAACTTTTTGAACGTCTCCTTTCGACCATAGAGCTTCTGAAGATCTTCTATTAGAAGAAGACTACTGATTGGTATTTTCCCTACAGATAACGTCTCTTGAATGCTTTCCATCAAGCGAAGATCTCATAAGGGTCTTCAATCATCAGAAGACCTCTTGAAAGTTTTTTGTCCAACTTAAGATGTCTTGAAGATCTTCTAGGTCTTTTAAAGGTCGCTTATCTACTAACGACCTCTACTGAATTCTCCTTAAAGGTCTTCTGTTTAAAGATAACCTTTTGATGGTATTCCCTCTACTTCTATCTTCCGAAGGTCCTTTTCAGGTTTTCTGCCTACTCAAGGCCTCTTAAGCTCTTCTTTACTGAAGACCTCTTGAAGGCCTTCTGCCTACTGAATACCTCTTGAAGGTCTTCTAACTATTGAAAACCTATTGAAGGTTTGGTCTACTTAGGACTTCTTAAAGATCTTCTGAAAACCTATTGAAGGTTTCTGTGTACAGATAGCCTTTTGAAGATCTTCTGTTATCTGAACACATCTTGAAGGTGTTCTATCTACTGAAGTTTTTTTGGAGTTCTACTGTCCGCTGAGGACCTCGCGGATGGACCTTTTAATGGTCTTCTATTTACTGAAGACCTCTTAAAGGCCTTCTGCCTAGGGAAGACCTCTTGAAGGTCTTCTAACTGAAAACCTACTGAAGGTTTTTGTCTACTGAGGACTTCTTAAAGATCTTCTGAAAACCTATTGAAGGTTTCTGTGTATAGATTACCTTTTGTCTTCTATTACTGAAGACCTCTTGAAGATCTTCTGTTAACTGAACACAACTTGAAGGTGTTCTCTCTACTGAAGTTCTTCTGGAGTTCTACTGTCTACTGAGGACCTCGTGGAAGTCTTCTATTTACTGAAGTCCTCTTGAAGTTTTACTGTTTGCTGCGGACCTCGTGAAGGTTTTCTTTATATTGAAAACCTCTTGAAGGCCTTCTGTCCAGTAAAAGCTTTTTGATGGTATTCTGCTGAAGGTTTTCTATCTACTGAAGGCCACATTAAGGTCTTCTACCTACTGAAGACCCCTTCTGTTTCCTCAAGACCTCTTGAAGATCTTCTGTCATCTGAAGGCCTCTTGAAAGAGTTCTATCTACAGCTAACTTCTTATAGTTTTTCTGTCTACTGACAACTTCTTGAAGGTCTTCTTTCTCCAAAAGACCTGTTGAAGATCAGCTGTCTACTGAAGGCATCTTAAAGGTATTCTACCTACTGAGGACCTCTAAAAGGTCTACTAAAGTACATTTAAAGGTATCCTATCTACTGATAATTTTATAAAGGCTTTAAGATAGGAGATCCCTAAACGGACTTTGATCTCCTGAAGATATCTCGAAGAGTTTCCGTCTACTGATGGGTTTATATCTACTGAAGGCTTGTTAAAGGTCTCTTATCGTTCGAAAACCTCTTGAAGGTTGCCTTTCTACTAAAAATCTTCTAGATACTGAAGAATGTGTTCCATATACTGAAGAACTAGAGAACCTCTTGACGGTTTTCTGTCTACAGAAATTCTCTTGAAGGTATTTTACCCTGAATGTCGTCTACGTAATAAAGGTATCTTGAAGGTACCTTGATTATCATACTCCTACAGGAGAATATCTCCTATGTAAAAAAATATATCGTGGTGTTTTTGTCAACATAGGCCTTGTTTAGTTCTCCTATGTAAAACACGTTATGGAAGGCCTTCTATTTACAGATAATCTTCTCTCCACTAACGTTTTCTTGAAGAAGTCCCTTGAAGATGTTTTTCCTATCAGGGGCCGGTATAAGGATTTCAATCCGCAGAAGGACTCTTGTAGTTTTTCTATGTACCGAAGACCTGCAAAGTCTTTTACCCTCAGAAAACTTATCGAAATTGTTTTAACTATAGAAGATCTATTGAAGGTTATCAATATAAAGAACAGCTTTGAAGGACTACTCTTTCTACAGACTTTCGATCTACAGAAGAAGAAGATGTTCTGTCTACATTATTGTTCTCGAATGTTCTACTTCTCCTTTCTTTTATTTCCTACTTAAATGACATCTATATATACCGTACAATACAGTCGACATAACCATCCACAGAAACTCCTTAAACATTTTTCTTCTGCGAACAACAAAAATATGTAGGCACGTTGTTATGTCTAGCAAAACGACGTGTTGGTATTAGGGCGTACACTTTTGGGATATTTTTTAAACGTTTGTTAAATTGCTAAAACGTCCAGACTCATTTCAATGGCATGATACATTTCGTTGTACTCGCATACGACACGACAACAGCTAGCAATGCAGTAGCAATGCCAATGCCACTAACAATAACGAAAAATATCCACAAAATAATATCAGCAATACAAAGAGGCGCAACAACTATCGCCGGTGTTGGGGCCATAACTAAGTTTATAATTACAGATACTTGGATTATCAAAAAAAAAAATATTTTGGGGTTTTTTATAAGTTTGCCGCAACATTGCTAATGCATTATTTATGTTAAGAACGAAAATCGAAACGAGTTAAAATTATTTCCTTGTCTTCGCCATAAGAAATTGTGGAAAGAAATTGGCAACCAACAAGTCAAAGAAGTTGTAATGATACTTCTTACCTGAAAATTTAACAACATTTTAAACAAATGTCATGCCGAAAGAACGTGGGTAATTAGTAAAGTCATTACAATGTTGCTTTAACACGGACATGATATCGTATTAAATGTAATTTTTAAATTACTATCCGCTCATACTTGTGAACTTCCATTCATAAGTTTGGCATATGAATCATTCATCTGTGAATATAAATCAATGTTTTTATCCCAGAGAGCATAATATATTAAAGAGTTCTGTTTGATTATATTTCTTATCGCCTAGTAACAACAGCTTGTCGTACATAGTGCGACACCACATTTATCGGAGTTTTAGACGATTTAAATACTATGGCTATGTAGTAAAATTTGCGCAGAGTGGTGTAATTCGATGATCTTGACCAGAAATATTACAACTTCGAATACAAGGTGTGTATGATATTCAATGCACCAACAATCAAACGGCGATTTTAATGACAATAATACAGAGTACAATTACCTATGTATTAGGAAGTCATAAATGGATTTTTTTTTGACTGAAAAGTGGAGATGACCACACTTCTACAATTTGAGTACGAGAGGCGTCCAAAGAAAATATACAAAACTGACTATCCTAAAGCAGTTTGACTTAGTGGATAAATTTTTTTCTGAAAATTCGAGACCAAATTTAACCCTTGGATCAGGACCACTAGAACCATCTGCTGTACCTACTCAAGAAGTGCACCTATTTCATATATTTTCGATTTTTAAACTTTGGACGAAATAATATTCACTTTCCTTGGTAATTGTTGAGACCTGTTACCATTCGGACCTGGCTTTCAGGCAAAAGAACTCTGCTTAATTGTGCACAACTGAGCAAACCAAGAAGTACTTCCAGTGAAAATTTGCAAACTATCTTCAACAGTTTTGCAAAAAATGGGTATCTTTTGTGAGGTAGGTAGGTACCCGAAGATGTTTTCCAATATAACCCTTCTAAGAACTTGACGTATGTTTGGAATATTTTAATGTGAGAATTTTCGGCCAAATCGGATACTTCAGTTATATGATTTAATGTTTA